>NC_069499.1:492411116-492723616 GCF_027579735.1 Bombina bombina
TACAATGCTGAATTCCACCAGCGGAATTCAGCCCGTCAGAGGCATAGACAGGGGCGTAAGTGGGCCCATCTGCCACAGCATGATAAATCGACCCCTAAGGACATTAAAAGGCAGACATTATGCATATAAAGGAAAAATAAATGTATTGCATCAAAACAAAAACGTAGCAGCAGCAGTTTAAATGGACTCTAGTTGAAATACTAACATATGCTTAACGGTTTCTGATGTATTAAAAAGGGACATGAAACCCAAAAAAACAGAATTTATGCTTACCTGATAAATTACTTTCTCTTGTGGTGTATCCAGTCCACGGATTCATCCTTTACTTGTGGGATATTCTCCTTCCTAACAGGAAGTGGCAAAAAGAGCACACAGCAGAGCTGTCCATATAGCTCCATCCCCCAGTCATTCGACCGGAGGTTAGGAAGAAAAAGGAGAAACCATAGGGTGCAGTGGTGACTAGTTTAAACAAAAAATCTACCTGACTTAATAGCCAGGGCGGGCCGTGGACTGGATACACCACAAGAGAAAGTAATTTATCAGGTAAGCATAAATTCCGTTTTCTCTTGTAAGGTGTATCCAGTCCACGGATTCATCCTTTACTTGTGGGATACAAATACCAAAGCTTTAGGACACGGATGAAGGGAGGGAACAAGACAGGTACCTTAAACGGAAGGCACCACTGCTTGTAAAACCTTTCTCCCAAAAATAGCCTCAGAAGAAGCAAAAGTATCGAATTTGTAAAATTTGGAAAAAGTATGCAGCGAAGACCAAGTCACTGTCTTACAAATCTGTTCAACAAAAGCCTCATTTTTAAAAGCCCATGTGGAAGCCACTGCTCTGGTAGAATGAGCAGTAATTGATTCAGGAGGCTGCTGGCCAGCAGTCTCATAGGCCAGACGGATGATGCTTTTCAGCCAAAGGAAAGAGAGGTAGCAGTCGCCTTCTGACCTCTCCTCTTACCAGAATAGATGACAAACAATGAAGTTGTTTGTCTGAAATCCTTAGTTGCTTGTAAATGGAACTTTAAAGCACGAACCACATCAAGATTGTGTAACAGACGTTCCTTCTTCGAAGAGGGATTAGGATACAGAGAAGGAACAACAATTTCCTGATTAATATTCTTATTAGACACAACCTTAGGAAGAAAACCGGGTTTGGTACGCAAAACTACCTTATCTGCGTGGAACACCAAGTAAGGTGAGTCACACTGCAAAGCAGATAACTCTGCAACTCTTCGAGCAGAAGAGATAGCTACCAAAAACAAAAAACTTTCCAATATAAAAGTTTAATATCTATGGAATGTAAAAGGTTCAAACGGTACCCCTTGCAGAACTGAAAGAACTAAATTCAGACTCCATGGCGGAGCCACAGTTCTATAAACAGGCTTGATTCTGACTAAAGCCTGACTAAACGCTTGAACGTCTGGTACCTCTGCCAGACATTTGTGTAAAAGAATAGACAAAGCAGATATCTGTCCTTTTAAGGAACTAGCTGATAATCCTTTCTCCAATCCTTCTTGGAGAAAGGACAATATCCTAGGAATCCTAATCTTACTCCATGAGTAACCCTTGGATTCGCCCCAACAAAGATATTTTCGCCAAATCTTATGGTAGATTTTCCTGGCGACAGGCTTTCTAGCCTGAATCAGGGTATCTATAACCGACTCAGAGAAACCACGCTTAGATAGAATTAGGCGTTCAATCTCCAAGCAGTCAGACGCAGAGAAATTAGATTTGGATGTTTGAAAGGACCTTGAAGTAGAAGGTCCTGCCTCATTGGCAGAGTCCATGGTGGAACGGATGACATGTCCACTAGGTCTGCATACCAAGTCCTGCATGGCCACGCAGGCGCTATTAGAATCAAAGACGCGCTCTCCTGCTTGACTCTGGCAACCAGACGAGGAAGGAGAGGAAACGGTGGAAACACATAGGCCAGATTGAAGGACCAAGGCGCTGCTAGAGCATCTATCAACACCGCCTGGGTATCCCGGGACCTGGACCCGTAAAGAGGAAGTTTGGCATTCTGACGGGACGCCATCAGATCCAATTCTGGAGTGCCCCATAGCCGAGTCAGCTGGGCAAATACCTCCGGGTGGAGTTCCCACTCCCCCGGATGAAAAGTCTGACTTAGAAAATCTGCTTCCCAGTTGTCTACTCCTGGGATGTGAATTGCTGAGAGGTGGCAAGAGTGATCCTCCGCCCACCTGATTATTTTGGTTACTTCCATCATTGCTAGGGGACTCCTTGTTCCCCCTTGATGGTTGATGTAAGCTACAGTCGTGATGTTGTCCAACTGAAATTTGATGAATTTGGCCGCAGCTAGCTGAGGCCATGCCTGAAGAGCGTTGAATATCGCCCTCAGATCCAGAATGTTTATCGGGAGAAGAGCTTCTTCCTGAGACCATAAGCCCTGAGCTTTCAGGGAGTCCCAGACAGCACCCCAGCCCAACAGACTGGCGTCAGTCGTTACGATGATCCACTCTGGTCTGCGGAAACACATTCCCTGAGACAGGTGATCCTGAGACAACCACCAGAGAAGAGAATCTCTGGTCCCCTGGTCCAACTGTATTTGAGGAGACAAATCTGCATAATCCCCATTCCACTGTTTGAGCATGCATAGTTGAATTTTTCTGAGGGGTATCCGTGCAAAAGGGACTATGCCCATTGCCGCTACCATTAGTCCGATTGTCTCCATGCACTGAGCTACAGAAGGCCGAGGAATGGAATGAAGAGCTCGGCAAGTAGTTAAGAGTTTTAACTTTCTGACCTCCGTCAGAAATATTTTCATTTCTACCGAGTCTATTAGTGTTCCTAGGAATGGAACTCTTGTGAGGGGGGAGAGAGAACTCTTTTTGATGTTCACTTTCCACCCGTGAGACCTCAGAAAGGCCACTACGATTTCCGTGTGAGACTTGGCTCTTTGGAAAGTTGACGCCTGAATTAAGATGTCGTCTAGATAAGGCGCCACTGCTATGCCCCGCGGTCTTAGCACCGCCAGGAGGGACCCTAGCACCTTTGTGAAAATTCTGGGAGCAGTGGCCAACCCGAAAGGGAGAGCCACAAACTGAAAATGCTTGTCCAGAAAGGCAAACCAGAGAAACTGGTGATGATCTTTGTGGATAGGAATGTGTAGATACGCATCCTTTAGATCCACGGTAGTCATATATTGACCCTCCTGGATCATTGGTAAGATTGTCCGAATGGTCTCCATTTTGAATGATGGGACTCTGAGGAATTTGTTTAGAATTTTGAGATCCAGGATTGGTCTGAAAGTTCCTTCTTTTTTGGGAACCACAAACAGGTTTGAGTAAAATCCCAGCCCTTGTTCCGCAATTGGAACTGGGTGGATCACTCCCATTGTATGTAGGTCTTCTACACAGCGTAAGAACGCCTCTTTCTTTGTCGTGTCTGTAGACAGACGAGAAATATGGAACCTTGCCCTTGAAGGGGAGTTTTTGAATTCTAGAAGATATCCCTGGGATACAATCTCTAAGGCCCAGGGATCGTGTACATCTCTTGCGCAGGCCTGAGTGAAGAGAGAGAGTCTGCCCCCTACTAGATCCGGTCCCGGATCGGGGGCTACCCCTTCATGCTGTCTTGGAGGCAGCTGCAGGCTTCTTGGCCTGTTTACCCTTGTTCCAGCCCTGGTAAAGTTTCCAGGCTGCCCTGGGTTGTGAAGTGTTACCCTCTTGCTTTGCAACAGGGGAGGATGAAGCGAGAGCGCTCCTGAAATTTCGAAAGGAACGAAAATTATTTTGTTTGCTCTTTGTCTTAAAGGACTTGTCCTGAGGGAGAGCATGGCCTTTTCCCCCAGTGATTTCTGAGATAATCTCTTTCAAATCAGGCCCGAAAAGGGTCTTTCCTTTGAAAGGGATGTTCAGCAGTTTGGATTTTGACGACACATCGGCCGACCAGGACTTGAGCCATAGCGCTTTGCGCGCCAGAATGGCGAAAACTGAATTCTTTGCCGCTAACTTAGCTAGTTGGAAAGCGGCATCTGTGATAAAAGAATTAGCCAGCTTAAGAGCCTTAATTCTGTCCATATCATCCTCATTTGAGGTCTCCGTCTGGAGCGCATCTTCCAGCGCGCCTCGAACCAGAAAGCAGCTGCAGTAGTTACAGGAACAATGCACGCTATAGGTTGGAGAAGAAAACCTTGATGAACAAAAATATTCTTAAGTAAACCCTCTAACTTTTTATCCATAGGGTCTTTAAAAGCACAACTGTCCTCAATTGGTATAGTTGTGCGTTTAGTAAGTGAAGAAACAGCCCCCTCCACCTTAGGGACCGTCTGCCACGAGTCCCGCGTGGTGTCAGATATGGGGAACATTTTCTTAAAAACAGGAGGGGGAACAAACGGAATACCTGGTCTATCCCACTCCCTAGTTACTATATCCGCAATCCTCTTAGGGACCGGGAACACATCAGTGTAAACAGGAACTTCTAGGTACTTGTCCATTTTACACAATTTCTCTGGAACCACCAAAGGGTCACAGTCATCCAGAGTAACTAATACCTCCCTGAGTAATAAACGGAGGTGTTCTAGTTTAAAAGCCAACGTATCTGAGTCTGTCTGAGGAGCAACCTTTCCCGAATCGGAAATTTCTCCCTCAGACAGCACATCCCTCGCCCCCATTTCAGAGCGTTGTGAGTGTATATCGGATACGGCTACTAAAGCGTCAGAATGCTCATAATCTTAAAACAGAGCTATCACGCTTTGCAGGTAACACGGGCAGCTTAGATAAAAATACTGAGAGGGTATTATCCATAACTGCCGCCAAATCTTGTAAGGTAAAAGAGTTAGAAGCGCTAGAGGTGCTAGGCGTCGCTTGAGCGAGCGTAACTGGTTGTGATACTTGGGGAGAGGTCAACGGGCTAACCTCATTACCTTCCGTCTGAGAATCATCTTGGGCCACATTTTTAAGTGCAACAATATGGTCTTTAAAATGTATAGACATATCAGTACACGTGGGACACATTTTGAGAGGGGGTTCCACCATGGCTTCTAAACACATTGAACAAGGATTTTCCTTGGTGACAGACATGTTTAACAGACTAGTAGTAAGACAAACAGGCTTAGAAATCACAATAATCAAGCAAAAACACACTTTGCAAAAAAAACTTACTGTGCCTTTAAGAAATAAAAAAGGCACACAATTTTCCAAAACAGTGAAAAATGCACCAAACTTTCTGAAATTTTCACAGTATGTACCTAAAGCATTGGTAAGATTGCACAACTAGCAAAAAAATAGATTAACCCCTTAATGCCCAAACCGGATCAATAGTAAGCTAACAGACCGGTTAAAACAAATTTAGCACCTTGCCACAGCTCTGCTGTGGCCCTACCTTCCCTTAGGAGTCGGATTTATGGGGAAAAAGCTTCTTATGGGTCCTCAAACTGTAGCAGGAGCCACCATGTGAACACAGCCTGAAGATCTAGTCAATCTAACTGCGCATCCGAGGCGTGAAAATAGGCCCCTCCCACCTTACTCCGGTGCTGTGAGGCCTAAAGAAACACTCCTAGGAGTTCTAATATTAGCCATGTGGGTAACAACCCCTGAAAGAAACCCAAAGGGACCTTCTAAGTGTCTCAAAAACGATGTTTATAAGTAAAAGCCATTTGCCATAAAAAAGTGTCAACCCATAAAAAAAAGTGTCAACCAGCATAAATTAGCCCTGTTATGTAAGCTTGTAATTCCATACTTAGTCTCTGAATAAAGCTTACCCTTCCCTCATGGGGATATTATCAGTCCTTTTCTAGCAATAACAGAATTTATGCTTACCTGATAAATTACTTTCTCCAACGGTGTGTCCGGTCCACGGCGTCATCCTTACTTGTGGGAATATCTCTTCCCCAACAGGAAATGGCAAAGAGTCCCAGCAAAGCTGGCCATATAGTCCCTCCTAGGCTCCGCCCAGCCCAGTCATTCGACCGACTGACAGGAGGAAAAAATAGGAGAAACCATAGGGTACCGTGGTGACTGTAGTTAGAGAAAATAATTCATCAGACCTGATTAAAAAACCAGGGCGGGCCGTGGACCGGACACACCGTTGGAGAAAGTAATTTATCAGGTAAGCATAAATTCTGTTTTCTCCAACATTGGTGTGTCCGGTCCACGGCGTCATCCTTACTTGTGGGAACCAATACCAAAGCTTTAGGACACGGATGAAGGGAGGGAGCAAATCAGGTTACCTAAACGGAAGGCACCACAGCTTGCAAAACCTTTCTCCCAAAAATAGCCTCCGAAGAAGCAAAAGTATCAAATTTGTCAAATTTGGCAAAAGTGTGCAGTGAAGACCAAGTCGCTGCCTTACATATCTGATCAACAGAAGCCTCGTTCTTGAAGGCCCATGTGGAAGCTACAGCCCTAGTGGAGTGAGCTGTGATTCTTTCAGGAGGCTGCCGTCCGGCAGTCTCATAAGCCAATCGGATGATGCTTTTAAGCCAAAAGGAAAGAGAGGTAGAAGTTGCTTTTTGACCTCTCCTTTTACCAGAATAGACGACAAACAGAGAAGAAGTTTGTCTGAACTCTTTTGTAGCTTCTAAATAACAACCTTATCTGAATGGAACACCAGATAGGGCGGAGTACACTGCAGAGCAGATAACTCAGAAACTCTTCTAGCAGAAGAAATAGCAACCAAAAACAAAACTTTCCAAGATAACAACTTAATATCTATGGAATGTAAAGGTTCAAACGGAACCCCTTGAAGAACTGAAAGAACTAGATTTAAACTCCAGGGAGGAGTCAAAGGTCTGTAAACAGGCTTGATCCTAACCAGAGCCTGAACAAATGCTTGAACATCTGGCATAGCTGCCAGTCGTTTGTGTAGTAAGACAGATAAAGCAGAAATCTGTCCCTTTAGAGAACTCGCAGATAATCCTTTATCCAAACCTTCTTGTAGAAAGGAAAGAATCTTAGGAATTTTTATCTTATTCCATGGGAATCCCTTGGATTCACACCAGCAGATATATCTTTTCCATATTTTATGGTAAATCTTTCTAGTTACCGGTTTTCTGGCTTGAACCAGAATATCTATCACAGAATCTGAAAACCCACGCTTTGATAGAATCAAGCGTTCAATCTCCAAGCCGTCAGCTGGAGGGAGACCAGATTTGGATGTTCGAATGGACCCTGAACAAGAAGGTCCTGTCTCAAAGGTAGCTTCCATGGTGGAACCGATGACATATTCACCAGGTCTGCATACCAAGTCCTGCGTAGCCACGCAGGAGCTATCAAGATCACCGAGGCCCTCTCCTGTTTGATCCTGGCTACCAGCCTGGGAATGAGAGGAAACGGTGGAAACACATAAGCTAGGTTGAAGGTCCAAGGCGCTACTAGTGCATCCACTAGAGTCGCCTTGGGATCTCTGGATCTGGACCCGTAGCAAGAAACCTTGAAGTTCTGACGAGACGCCATCAGATCCATGTCTGGAATGCCCCATAATTGAGTCAACTGGGCAAAGATCTCCGGGTGGAGTTCCCACTCCCCCGGATGGAATGTCTGACGACTCAGATAATCCGCTTCCCAGTTTTCCACATCTGGGATGTGGATCGCAGATAGGTGGCAGGAGTGATCCTCCGCCCATTGTATTATTTTGGTCACTTCTTTCATCGCCAGGGAACTCCTTGTTCCCCCCTGATGATTGATATACGCAACAGTCGTCATGTTGTCTGATTGGAATCTTATGAATCTGGCCTTTGCAAGCTGAGGCCAAGCCCTGAGAGCATTGAATATCGCTCTTAGTTCCAGAATGTTTATCGGGAGAAGAGACTCCTCCCGAGACCATAGTCCCTGAGCTTTCAGGGATTCCCAGACCGCGCCCCAGCCCACTAGACTGGCGTCGGTCGTGACGATGACCCACTCTGGTCTGCGGAAGCTCATTCCCTGGGATAGGTGGTCCAGGGTTAGCCACCAACGGAGTGAATCTCTGGTCTTCTGATCTACTTGAATCACTGGAGACAAGTCTGTATAGTCCCCATTCCACTGTTTCAGCATGCACAGTTGTAATGGTCTTAGATGAATTCGCGCAAAAGGAACTATGTCCATTGCTGCAACCATCAACCCTACTACTTCCATGCACTGAGCTATGGAAGGACGTGGAACAGAATGAAGAACTTGACAAGCGCATAGAAGTTTTGACTTTCTGACATCTGTCAGAAAAATCCTCATTTCTAAGGAATCTATTATTGTTCCCAAGAAGGGAACTCTTGTCGACGGAGACAGAGAACTTTTTTCTATGTTCACCTTCCATCCGTGAGATCTGAGAAAGGCCAGAACGATGTCTGTATGAGCCTTTGCTGTTGACAGGGACGACGCTTGTATTAGAATGTCGTCCAAGTATGGTACTACTGCAATGCCCCTCGGTCTTAGAACCGCTAGAAGGGATCCGAGTACCTTTGTGAAAATCCTTGGAGCAGTGGCTAACCCGAATGGGAGGGCCACAAACTGGTAATGTTTGTCCAGAAAGGCGAACCTTAGGAACTGATGATGTTCTTTGTGGATAGGAATATGTAGGTACGCATCAATTGACCTTCCTGGATTGTAGGTAGAATCGTTCGAATGGTTTCCATTTTGAACGATGGCACCCTGAGAAATTTGTTTAGGATCTTTAAATCCAGAATTGGTCTGAAGGTTCCCTCATTTTTGGGAACTACGAACAGATTTGAGTAAAATCCCATTCCTTGTTCCGTCATTGGAACTGGGTGTATCACTCCCATCTTTAACAGGTCTTCTACACAATGTAAGAACGCCTGTCTCTTTATTTGGTTTGAGGATAAGTGAGACATGTGGAACCTTCCCCTTGGGGTAGTTCTTTGAATTCCAGAAAATAACCCTGAGAAACTATTTCTAGCGTCCAGGGATCCTGAACATCTCTTGCCCAAGCCTGAGCAAAGAGAGAGAGTCTGCCCCCCACTAGATCCGGTCCCGGATCGGGGGCTACTCCTTCATGCTGTTTTGTTAGCAGTGGCAGGCTTCTTGGCCTGCTTACCCTTGTTCCAGCCTTGCATCGGTTTCCAGGCTGGTTTGGTCTGTGAGGTATTACCCACTTGCTTAGAGGATGCAGAATTAGAGGCCGGTCCGTTCCTGAAATTACGAAAGGAACGAAAATTAGACTTATTCTTGGCTTTGAAAGGCCTATCTTGTGGGAGGGCGTGGCCCTTTCCCCCAGTGATGTCTGAGATAATCTCTTTCAATTCTGGCCCAAAGAGAGTTTTACCCTTGAAGGGGATATTAAGCAATTTTGTCTTGGATGATACATCCGCTGACCAAGACTTTAGCCAAAGCGCTCTGCGCGCCACAATTGCAAACCCTGAATTTTTCGCCGCTAATCTAGCTAATTGCAAAGCGGCATCTAAAATAAAAGAGTTAGCCAACTTAAGTGCGTGAACTCGGTCCATAACCTCCTCATATGGAGTCTCCAGTTCCTCGAACCAGAACCACGCTGCTGTAGTGACAGGAACAATGCACGAAATGGGTTGAAGAAGGTAACCTTTCTTTGAAAGCACAATTATCCTCGATAGGAATAGTAGTGCGCTTGTTTAGAGTAGAAACTGCCCCCTCGACCTTAGGGACTGTCTGCCATAAGTCCTTTCTGGGGTCGACCATAGGAAATAATTTCTTAAATATAGGAGGGGGAACAAAAGGTATGCCGGGCTTCTCCCACTCCTTATTCACTATGTCCGCCACCCGCTTGGGTATAGGAAAAGCGTCGGGGTGCACCGGAACCTCTACGAACTTGTCCATCTTGCATAATTTTTCTGGAATGACCAGGTTGTCACAATCATCCAGAGTAGATAACACCTCTTTAAGCAGTGCGCAGAGATGTTCTAATTTAAATTTAAATGTCACAACATCAGGTTCAGCCATGTTGATAAATTTTTCCTGAATCTGAAATTTCCCCATCTGACAAAACCTCCCTCATGGCACCTTCAGATTGGTGTGAGGGTATGACAGAGCAATTATCATCAGCGCCCTCCTGCTCTTCAGTGTTTAAAACAGAGCAATCGCGCTTTCTCTGATATGCAGGCATTTTGGATAAAATATTTGCTATGGAGTAATCCATTACAGCAGTCAATTGTTGCATAGTAATAAGCATTGGCGCGCTAGAAGTACTAGGGGCCTCCTGCGTGGGCAAAACTGGTGTAGACACAGAAGGAGATGATGTAGAACCATGTCTACTCCCTTCATCTGATGAATCATCTTGGGCAACTTCATTATCTGTGACAGTACTGTCCTTACTTTGTTTGGACGCTATGGCACAATTATCACACAATTTTGAAGGGGGAGACACATTGACTTTCATACATATAGAACATAGCTTCTCTGAAGGCACAGACATGTTAAACAGGCTAAAACTTGTCAATAAAGCACAAAAACCGTTTTAAAACAAAACCGTTACTGTCTCTTTAAATTTTAAACAGAGCACACTTTATTACTGAATATGTGAAACAATATGAAGGAATTGTTCAAAATTTACCAAAATTTCACCACAGTGTCTTAAAGCATTAAAAGTATTGCACACCAAATTTCAGAGCTTTAACCCTTAAAATAACGAAACCGGAGCCGGTTACAGATTTAACCCCACTACAGTCCCAGCTACAGCCTTTGCTGCGACTTTACCAAGCCCAGAGGGGAATACGATACCAAATGACGCCTTCTAGGAACTTTTCCAACTATTTTCAGATCCTCACACATGCATCTGCATGTCTTGCTCTCAAAAACAACTGCGCAGTAATGGCGCGAAAATGAGGCTCAGCCTACAACTGGGAAGGCCCTTCCTGACTGGAAAAGGTGTCTAACATAGTGCCTGACGTTAAAAAACGTTCCCCAAGTTTATAAGTGTGAATTACAGCATAAACATGTATAAAATGCCCAAAAAAAGCAATCGATTTTGCCCATAAAAGTGTCTACCAGTTTTATAGCCCATATTAAGCCCTTTATTCTGCTTGAGACTAAGAAAATGGCTTACCGGTCCCCATGAGGGGAAATGACAGCCTTCCAGCATTACACAGTCTTGTTAGAAATATGGCTAGTCATACCTTAAGCAGAAAAGTCTGCTAACTGTTTCCCCCAACTGAAGTTACTTCATCTCAACAGTCCTATGTGGAAAACAGCAAAGGATTTTAGTTACTGTCTGCTAAAATCATCTTCCTCTCACAAACAGAATTCTTCATCTTTTTCTGTTTCAGAGTAAATAGTACATACCAGCACTATTTTAAAATAACAAACTCTTGATAGTAGAATAAAAAACTACAACTAAACACCACATACTCTTAACCATCTCCGTGGAGATGTTGCCTGTGCAACGGCAAAGAGAATGACTGGGGTGGGCGGAGCCTAGGAGGGACTATATGGCCAGCTTTGCTGGGACTCTTTGCCATTTCCTGTTGGGGAAGAGATATTCCCACAAGTAAGGATGACGCCGTGGACCGGACACACCAATGTTTGAGAAAAATGACTGAACATACCTTATTGCAGCCTAATCTGCAAACCGTTCCCCCAAACTGAAGTTTTCTTGTACTCCTCAGTCCTGTGTGGGAACAGCAGTGGATTTTAGTTACAACATGCTAAAAATCATCTTCCTCTCTGCAGAAATCTTCATCCCGTTTCTGCTGGAGAGTAAATAGTACAAACCGGTACCATTTAAAAATAAACTTTTGCTTGTAGAACAAAAACTACAAATCTAACACCACATTCACTTTATCCTTCCGAGAGAGACCCTATTGCTTAGAGCCGGCAAAGAGAATGACTGGGGGGTGGAGCTATATGGACAGCTCTGCTGTGTGCTCTCTTTGCCACTTCCTGTTAGGAAGGAGAATATCCCACAAGTAAAGGATGAATCCGTGGACTGGATACACCTTACAAGAGAAATGTTGTTGGTGATTCAGATAGAACATACATTGTATTAACTTTCCAATTTACTTCTATTCTCAATTTTACTTCACTCCTTTTTTTAAAGCAGCAGCAATGCACTACTGGGAGCTAGCTGAACACATCAGTGAGCAAACAAGAGGCATATATCTGAAGCAACAAATCAGCAGCTAGCTCCCTGATCCTGAGCCCACATAGGTATGCTTTTCAACAAAAGATACCAAGATTAAAGCAAATTATATAAATGTTAATTGGAAAGTTGTTTAAAACAAATGTATGTAATACCTGAATCATGAAACAAAAGTTTGGGTTTCACATTCCTTTAATGCGTATTTGTTGATGGGGCAAATCTCAAAGATATATTGATAGACATTGAGAAGCCTCTAGAAGCCCAAAAAGAAAAATTATGCTTACCTGATAAATTAATGTATTTCATGATGGCGAGAGTCCACAAGCCATCACGTGTGGGAATATTCCCAACCTTACCACTAGGATGAGGCAAAAGACACTCCAACACACTAGGGCTTTAAATCTCTCCCACTTCCAATGACCCTCAGTAATACATATAGCCAAATAGATGAGGGAAAAAATAAAAGCAGGAAAGATAAATGGGGCAGAGAAGTGCAAAACAAGTACTGCCACCACACGAACAAAAAGAAAGGGAGCAGGTTTGTGGAATCTCATCACTATGTCCACGAGAATAGGGGGACATAAATTGAAGGCTGGATGTTGGTATTCAGGCACTACGGGTCGAAGAACTTTGCTGACAAAGAAGAAGGAAGAAGAAATCTTTTGTGGTTTCCACATATTAAAAGAGCTCTTACAACATCCAAGTTGTGAAGAAGATGATTCTTAGAATTCCCTGATTGATGGTATCTATAGATACCACTTTAGGAAGAAAAGAACAACTAGTGCAACGAACAGCCATATCCTGATTAAGAAATCAGAAAAGGAGGTTTGCAAGACAAAGCTGAAAGCTCAGAGACTTCTAACAATTTAATAGCTAGAAAAAAAAAAAAAAAAAAAAGTACCTTTCAACATAAAAGCCGATGGACCAAACCATGCATTGGCTCAAAAGGAGAAGCTCAAATAACCCTTAAAACCAAATTCAGATTCCAAGGAGGAGAAACTGGACAAATAACTTGTTTTATCCTTAGAAGAACCCAAACAAAGCCTTGAAAGTCAGGAATTTTAGCAATTTTCGCATGAAAAAAATAAAAAAACAGAAAAAGCTGAAATCTGACCATTTAGAGGACTGGCTGATAAAATCTTTGTTATACGCTTGGGTTTTGCCATCACTTTAAATAAACACTAGGATTTCCTAGTAAGGAAGAAGATCACTAACATTGCGCCTCTGGCCGCCCATGGCACATCACTTTCTTCAATGAGGTGACGTTTCCACCTCTAGACCAATAGCAGTTCGTTTCAATAGCAGTTCGTTTCAACTGACATTCTAGCACAGCTACTAATGTAGAAGTGAAAATGTCACCTCATCGGAGAATACGCTGTACCGTGGGCCGCTGGAGGAGCAGTGTTAGAGTGCGTTTAATAGTTTCTCTCGTCTTTTGTAAAAAACAAACGTTTATTTTTTGTGATGGTAAATCCTAGTGTTTGTTATACAAATTGGATTTACCATTACTTTAAGCCTTCCTAAAGGAACTCAAGAGCTCTAGAAATTTTAAAACTATTCCAACGGTAACATTTGCGAGAAAACCACACACAAAAGGTTTTGCATGCCTTATTACAACTCTGAATTTGATCTAATTAATCACTGGCAGTGACACAATATAAAACATGGTGGTAAATATTGTCTTAATAAATATCTTTTTTAACTATATACTACTATTCATTTGGTGGCCAATTGTAAAAGCACATCTGTCATACATTACATGACAAACAATTGTTTAATTTAAGCCACTTAGTCTGTTAGTAACATCTAATTATTTGTTACTATCTTTCTCACTATTTTAAGCTGTATCTACAGCGCTGTGGGTTTAAGTATCTTTCTCCTCAGTGATTGGGATCTTATTGTTTTTTCACAATATAAAACATGCACTGTAACCACCATTTGCATATAATAGTATTTTGCTTATGCTCATTTCTATACTGTGTATATTATATTCCATCTTTAAGCACCTTGTGAGTGCCTGCTCCATATACACTGTTACCCTTTACATATTCTGTTCACACATGAGTGTGTTTACCGTCTCTGGCTGGTACCCATATTGTTCATACCCTGATTCACTCAGTTTCATTAGGTGGCTTAAACTGCCACACTTACATATTTGTCTCTCTCAGTTCTAGTTTCAACTAGCAAGGCTATGTGGATAGGTATGTATGGTTAGGTTACTCGATGTGTACAAAGCTCTATACTGTAAGGTGATTAAATTGAATTCCAACTTGGATGTCTATGCCTACATGTTTCCATGCCTTATGTTACCTTGTACCCCCTTTAAACTAAATTAAGTGTGTGCGTATATATATATATATATATATCGTCTGGGGTTGTCATGTTCCTTGTTCAGAGGAGAATTGCCTGGTATTTCGGGGCTGGACTGACCTTCCTTGGCAGGATCAGACTGATATACTTCAGGAAAGTTTTCTTCTGTGAAAAGCACACTGGTCTAAAAGAGGCTGCTTCCGGGTGGTAAATCGCCATAGAACAAGCCACTGAGCTGTTGTTCGTTCCTGGTAGAGCGCTTCTCTCTTCGTATGCAAATTATTATGACCCTGGGGTAGTCTCCCTATGGGTGATGGGGGAAACCAGACGTGGACTCCTTGCCCAGTGTGCTTAGAGGAATGTGGCTGCACCTCACTGACGAGGCCCATAGGAGCTGCACTTAATCTTATGGCGCGGTCGAGCCGGGCTGTGACTATACAGCTGGCCCGATGCGCTGACTAAAAAAAACAGACCCGCTCAGCAGAGAGCGGGTCTGTAAAAGCGGCATGTTTTTTAATTATTAAAAGGGAAAAAAGGGTTTTAGAACTATAGCAGTAAAATAATGTTATATAATTCTGCACTATGTGCAGAATTATATAACATTATTTTTAGGTTTACTGACACTTTAAGCATTCTATCAGGGCCTGGAGGGAGAAGATCCTTTCTCAGAGGAAGCCTCCATGGTGGGTACAAGTACATCTACACCAGATTTGCAAACCAAATCCTGCAAGGCTGTATCGGAGCATTCAGCATTGCGGAGAATAGTTCCTTTTTGATTCTAGCTATCACCCTGGATAGCATCACAAATAGGTCGGGCCAACTCTGGAGAGCCCTGAAGACTGCATGGAGTTTCAGAACATTTATTGGTAACTTTGCCTCCTGAGGAGACCAAACTCAACTGCTCTCTCCAAGTCCCGCGGACTGCACATCAACCTAGCAGGCTGACATCTGTGGCACTTACAACCCACACAGGACGAAGAAAAGAGTCTCTGAACAAGGTACTAGCGAGTCTGCCATTAATTTATGGACTGCCTTGACTTGTGATCTAAAAGAATCCCGAGACAGATTATCATGGTCCCCATTCTATTAATGCAACATCTGCATCTGAAGCAGCCATCATGAGACCCACAACTTATATGCACTAATCTACAAAAGGGAGAGGATTCAGATGCAGAAGAGTACAGACCTGTTGCAGCTTTAGTCTAAACTGTTCTGTTATAAACAAGGACATTGACACAGAATTGATTAATGAACCCCAGAAAAGACACACAAGACAGAGGGGTTAATTAACTCTTTGGTATATTTATTTTCCAACTGACTCTGAAGCAACTAAAGAACCATTTGAGTGTGAGACAAAGCCAGATGAAAATATGTAGGTTAACTCTTAAGTTAGAAACCTGTCCTTTTTAAAGGATATCTGAACTGGTGCACAGGTGAAATAATCAGCTGAATAGTTAACATGGTTATTTTACCTGCTCTCAACCAAGGTAATCCTGAACATCTGTCCTGTTAGGGAGGCCTGAGGACAGACTTGAAAATTAGATTAGTTCCAAATCTCTTATACAAGCAAAAAAAAACAAAAAAAAAAACCATAGGTGGTATACAAGGTAGCAATTATAGGGATCAAATTGGTAGAGAGCCCTGCCTAGAGTCGCACTGTTGTAGTCAGCTCTTGTGAAGGGGGGCTCATGGCGGATAGCAATGGAGGAGAGGAACTGTTATTAAGAAAGGTTAGTGTAGGTTGTATGCATCCCTAAACAGAAGAGTCTTTAAGGAGTGCTTGAAGCTTTCAAAACTAGGGGAGAGTCTTGTGGAGTAATAAAGGATCGAGGCACTCGAGAAAGGGGGGGGGGGGGAAAAAAATCTTCCCCCAAGGAGGCCTTGAACGAAAACATTCAGTACCTACCTTAGGAACAGTCTCCCAAATGTCTGTATTAACAGAAGGAGAAGAAAGATTTTAAATTTGTAAGATGGGAAAAGAGGAAGGCTGCTTTGGAGCTGCCTTAAAAAAATTTTTTATCAATCCTCTTAACAGGTTGCTTGACTGTAGCAAGACTTTCCTATACTTCTAAAGAAATTAAAACTTTCCGCAATACTGCATGAATGTGCTCAAGCCTGAAATTAAATTACACGTCCTCTGCCACAGCAGCAAGGTCCTGAGATTTCGAGAGACTATACTCAGAGTGAGAAACACCCTTATCATAAAATCGGTAAGAGTGGACACTTGTAACTGAAGTCCCTGAAGAGCTAAAGCGCAAAGAAGGACCACTTCAAATCCATGCAAGCGTCTGCGCTTATCAGCTGAAGGTAAATAAGTGAAAACCTCACTAATAGCAGAATATAATCCTTAACCCTTTGAGTGCTAATCACGGCTCTGAGCCGTCACAGAGTTTCCCACTCTGGTGCTAATGACGGCTCAGAGCCGTCACTAGCACTCTCCCACCTTGAGGGAGATCTGGGGGCTCCCACCCGCTCCTACCCCGGCGATCGTGCCTGTAGAGTGACAGGCATCGCCGGGGCTTCCCGTTTTGCGGGGTGACGTCACGCGCAACATGATGATGTCACCGCACAACTTTATTTATACTTAACAATGTTAAGTATAGGAGCAGGGGGCATGCTGCTTAGAAGCCTGTATCTCAGGCATCTAAGCAGCTACAGACCCCCAAGACCTAACCTTTCCAACAATGTAAGTCACCGGGGTCTGAAAAAAATAAAAAAAAGTTCAAAAAATAAAAAGTGTTCAAAAAATAAAAAAAGCTTAGCACTCAGGTGGGAAAGTGCTTAGCACTCCAAGGGTTAAAAGGGAAACTGAACCCAAATTTTTTTTCTTTTGTGATTCAGATAGAGCATGAAATTTTAAGCAACTTTCTAATTTACTCCTTTTATAAAATTGTATTCATTCTCGTGGTATCTTTATTTGAAATGCAAGAATGTAAGTTTAGATGCCAGCCCATTTTTGATGAACAACCTGGGTTGTTCTTGCCGATTGGTGGATAAATTCATCCACCAATAAAAAAAGTGCTGTCCAGAGTACTGAACTAATAAAAAAGCTAGGATGCCTTTTTTAAATAAAGATAGCAAGGGAACGAAGAAATTTTGATAATAGGAGTAAATTAGAAAGTTGCTTAAAATTGCATGCTCTATCTGAATCACAAAAGAAAATTTGGGTTCAGAGTCCCTTTAAGTTTGGTGAAAGTGAACTCCTGGGTGCAACTTTGATAAAAAGGTATAAACCCCTTGCACACTCTATTGCTAACCCTAAACAGGGTTTTTCTTTGCTTCAGATTCCACTCATGAGGTAGAAAGCTGAGCGGGGGGGGGGGATGAATCTTTACAAACTAAAGTATCAGAGATAAAAAGAAGCAAGTAAACAGTATACAGCACACATATAGTAAACCACAAAGAGGAGAAAAAGACACAATGTATCATAGCATATAACAGCACACAAATGGTTAAATATAATAAGCTCTGATGATCAGAGTGCCTTAACATTTCCACTGGTCCTGAACACATTCCTACATGCTGAGAATGTTACTGCAGCACAGGAACAGGAAAGGATTGCAAAACAGAAAAGACGCATGCAAAAACAGATAACCCATAGCCTGCGCCATCAGTGTGCGCTAAAACCGGAAGGTAACAAAAACAGAAATTTAGAGCAGGCAAAATAAAAATTCTTAGCATGTTAAGCCAATTATGCTTAATTTAACAGTAACCTAAAAAAACTGCTAGTATAAAAAAGGTATGGTGTATAATATATATGTCACCAGACTAGGTGAATCATGTCTACATGTTAATACTAATAGCTGGTGGGCTTTTAGGGTGTAGGTACTTACTACTCAGCATCTCTGCCCACTGGACTTACATCAGCAACTTGTTTCCGGCAGTCAAGCCCATCTTAATCAGTGCGAGCACAATGCCCAGGTTCTGAATTAACAGAATCCACAACTCAGGGGATTGGTGGACAAGTCCACATTTCACCTGGGAGGCCTGCAACATTTCTCAATGAGAAAAGATCTTTCACTGCCTGGCTGAATAACTCCCTGTTTGCCCGTCTGAATGAAAGGTTACTGTGAGGGGGATTCAGATCAGTTAGAGGATTCCCTTTTAAATTAGGATTAGATCTTGCTCTTCACTTTCACCTCACTCCTCATCAAGGAGACAAAAGAAAAATGACTAAGGATCATGGGAAGGATTTTAAGTTATGGTGTGTTGAGGTATCTTGCTGCCTCCTAGTGATCAGGAGGGGAATATTCCCACACGACATTGCTTGTGGACTCTTACCATCTGATTAAAGGAATAAGATTTATTCTGCAAATAAAAATATTTAATGTTTTGCCAATAACTTGCTATCCCAGCTGCAGAGTATTGCACGTAAGGTAATTTGCTGGTTTTGCTCACTAGAACCACAACCCTTCGTTCTCAAGAACATACACATTCAGATGGGTTGAGTATGCAGAAAGATGACATCCTTTTATTAAAGGGACACAAGTGATTGGCTGATGTCTGTCACATGATACAGGGGGACAGAAAATGGGAGAAAAAAATAAATTTGCCAGAAAAAAATAAATAAATCTTATTTGAGGCGTTATTGCCTTGACTTTTTATTATGGACTTTTTATTATGCAAGTCTATTGTATTGAGTGGTCCTTTATTTATATACACAAAGGCCAATACTTAGGTGATGAATTATTAACTCTAGTGGTGGTTTTGGTGAGGAAAACCAGCTGTCAAATGCAAGAATAAAAGTAAAATGAACTATTTCAAATACATTTAACACTCTGCAGTTAGTATAAATAATTTGAACACATTAATTACAGTACAGTGTTCCTTTAAGAGGACCTGGTGACATGGGCTACACAAATATTTAAGTCTTGACATTATCTCCTATAGTAGTGTAAGTCACCAAAAAAAAAAAGCCAATGAACATAGAAGCGAAAGTTTATATTAGCCCTTGCTAAAAGAAATGGCTCAAATACCATGCATTACAGACCTTTCTTTCTAACAAATTTAGAGAGGCACATTATAAATTATACAGTAATAATTCTTACATCATCCTGTTCAGTTGCTGCAATAGAGGTCACATATCCAGTAAATCTGCTATCACTTCCGCCGTAAATTTCCTGATCAAAATAATCAGTCGAATCAAGACCAACTCCTTCTGTCTCATCAAGAGCGGCTTTCTTTACTTGAATTTCCCGGATCTGTGCTTCAATATCTACAAATTAAATATGTCATAAAAATAAGCAGTCCATTTAAATCATAATATAGTCATTACAGGAACATTTTATTAATGCAACCAGAAATCAAAAGTGAAGGCAAGAATTTGACTAGTCCTAGCATATGACCACGGTCTATAATCTACTTCCCTACCTCGTGTTTTTAAAAGCCCTCTAATCTTTCTCTCCCAGCATGTCTTCCCCAACCTTATCTCCCCTTACACTATGTGGCCAAAAGTATGTGGAAACTAATTATTCATTTCAGGTGTTTTAGCCACAGCCTTTACTAAAAGGTGTAAACAAATGTAGCATATAGCAGTGACAAAACATTGGCAGTACAATTTGTCAAACAGAAGATCTAAGAGATTTTGAACATAGCACGTGCATAGGATGCCACAAGCTAGTTTGAGAAATTTCTGCCCTGGTCAACTAAGTATTGAAGTAGAAGAATCTAAGACAACAGCCCAGGCACAAAGTGGTAGACCATGCAAACAGAGTGAAGCCACCAAATGCTGAAGCACATTGCGAGTAAAAATTGCCTAACATCTGTTGCATCACTTACTACAGAGTTCCAAGCTGCCTTTGGAAGCAACATTAGCAGAATAATTGTATGTCGGAGCAGGGCTGCAACTAACAATTTTCATAAATCTATTAATAGGATAATTTTTTTTGATTAATCGGTTTAAAAATCAAAACAAAAAACATTTTCCTGTATTTAATATAAAATCCACATACTGAGTGTTACAAATATAAAACTTTACATTAACACAACTGTTTGACCAACACATTTTTATAATTAAGCAAAAACACCAACTGAAAAGAGGTAGACTATCACTGTTTATAGCATTCTGCTATTCACTCTTTCAGAAACTTGACATTTTTGCACTTCAATGCAAACATGTCCACATGCTCCTGGCTGAGGTTGGCTCTCTTTTTGCAGCTATTTTGCTTGCAGCAGAGAAGAGAAGCTCAGATGGTGTTGAGCAGTGATGTGCAGTCACTAGAGGCAGGTGAGGCAGTGCTTCACCTCTCATATGGGCAAAAATATATATTTTTTTAAGGGTTTTAAAAAAATAAAATAAAAAATTGCAATTTTTTTCCCCAGCATTTTTTTTCTTCACAGATACATGTTGTGCAATGGAGAGGCACAAGCAGGTCTGCCCACCATTACACAACATGCTGCGCCATCTACTGGATGAAAGTGGTTAAGATCATTGCATGGCCCATAAGTGCTTTATTTGAGGCAGTCCTATTTGGGCTGAACCAATCCAGTGAGAGGCATTAGTAAGTGGAACTTAGGGTTGGGGCTGGATGTTAAATCATATAAAACAGAACAAAAACGGAAAAAAACTACTTTCATTTATTTTGTTGCTGTGCTGTGAAGCTGCTAGCTTTGCTAAAGTGAAAGAGAGAGTTCTGTTCTTCCCCTCTAAGTGCAGTGGAATGTGCCACTGTCACTTCCTTAACACAGACAGAGGCAGAGCAGGAAGAGAGATGCAGTCCATGAGCAGTGTTTAGCCACATCTTAGTAAGTTCTGCAGCCTTCGATTTCACTGAAAGGGATTCTGTTAGTGAAAATTATAATTTAATGAATGTGGTTTAGTGTTTTTTTACTCTTTTACAGCAGGGTCGTTTTTGTATTTTGTTTCCTCAACCTTTACACCCACTAACTTAACAGCTTGCCTTCACTTTCTGAACTCTCTGTAGCTCTGTTTTATTACTTAAAAATGCAGTGGTCTCTCTCCCTCCCCCCTTGTGTGTGTGTGTGTCTCTCTCTCTATCTATATCTCTCCTTATGTGTTGTTCTCCCCATGGTCTTTCTTATCCCTTATGTGTCTCTCTTTCTCTAACCCTCTGTGTGTGTGTCTCTCTCTAACCCTCTGTGTGTGTGTCTCTCTCTAACCCTCTGTGTGTGTGTCTCTCTCTAACCCTCTGTGTGTGTGTCTCTCTCTAACCCTCTGTGTGTGTGTGTCTCTCTAACCCTCTGTGTGTGTGTGTCTCTCTAACCCTCTGTGTGTGTGTGTCTCTCTAACCCTCTGTGTGTGTGTGTCTCTCTAACCCTCTGTGTGTGTGTGTCTCTCTAACCCTCTGTGTGTGTGTGTCTCTCTAACCCTCTGTGTGTGTGTGTCTCTCTAACCCTCTGTGTGTGTGTGTCTCTCTAACCCTCTGTGTGTGTGTGTCTCTCTAACCCTCTGTGTGTGTGTGTCTCTCTAACCCTCTGTGTGTGTGTGTCTCTCTAACCCTCTGTGTGTGTGTCTCTCTCTAACCCTCTGTGTGTGTGTCTCTCTCTAACCCTCTGTGTGTGTGTGTCTCTCTCTAACCCTCTGTGTGTGTGTGTCTCTCTAACCCTCTGTGTGTGTGTGTCTCTCTAACCCTCTGTGTGTGTGTGTCTCTCTAACCCTCTGTGTGTGTGTGTCTCTCTAACCCTCTGTGTGTGTGTGTCTCTCTAACCCTCTGTGTGTGTGTGTCTCTCTAACCCTCTGTGTGTGTGTGTCTCTCTAACCCTCTGTGTGTGTGTGTCTCTCTAACCCTCTGTGTGTGTGTGTCTCTCTAACCCTCTGTGTGTGTGTGTCTCTCTAACCCTCTGTGTGTGTGTGTCTCTCTAACCCTCTGTGTGTGTGTGTCTCTCTAACCCTCTGTGTGTGTGTGTCTCTCTAACCCTCTGTGTGTGTGTGTCTCTCTAACCCTCTGTGTGTGTGTGTCTCTCTAACCCTCTGTGTGTGTGTGTCTCTCTAACCCTCTGTGTGTGTGTGTCTCTCTAACCCTCTGTGTGTGTGTGTCTCTCTAACCCTCTGTGTGTGTGTGTCTCTCTAACCCTCTGTGTGTGTGTGTCTCTCTAACCCTCTGTGTGTGTGTGTCTCTCTAACCCTCTGTGTGTGTGTGTCTCTCTAACCCTCTGTGTGTGTGTGTCTCTCTAACCCTCTGTGTGTGTGTGTCTCTCTAACCCTCTGTGTGTGTGTGTCTCTCTAACCCTCTGTGTGTGTGTGTCTCTCTAACCCTCTGTGTGTGTGTGTCTCTCTAACCCTCTGTGTGTGTGTGTCTCTCTAACCCTCTGTGTGTGTGTGTCTCTCTAACCCTCTGTGTGTGTGTGTCTCTCTAACCCTCTGTGTGTGTGTCTCTCTCTAACACTCTGTGTGTGTGTGTCTCTCTAACCCTCTGTGTGTGTGTGTCTCTCTAACCCTCTGTGTGTGTGTGTCTCTCTAACCCTCTGTGTGTGTGTGTCTCTCTAACCCTCTGTGTGTGTGTGTCTCTCTAACCCTCTGTGTGTGTGTGTCTCTCTAACCCTCTGTGTGTGTGTGTCTCTCTAACCCTCTGTGTGTGTGTGTCTCTCTAACCCTCTGTGTGTGTGTGTCTCTCTAACCCTCTGTGTGTGTGTGTCTCTCTAACCCTCTGTGTGTGTGTGTCTCTCTAACCCTCTGTGTGTGTGTGTCTCTCTAACCCTCTGTGTGTGTGTGTCTCTCTAACCCTCTGTGTGTGTGTGTCTCTCTAACCCTCTGTGTGTGTGTGTCTCTCTAACCCTCTGTGTGTGTGTGTCTCTCTAACCCTCTGTGTGTGTGTGTCTCTCTAACCCTCTGTGTGTGTGTGTCTCTCTAACCCTCTGTGTGTGTGTGTCTCTCTAACCCTCTGTGTGTGTGTGTCTCTCTAACCCTCTGTGTGTGTGTGTCTCTCTAACCCTCTGTGTGTGTGTGTCTCTCTAACCCTCTGTGTGTGTGTGTGTCTCTCTAACCCTCTGTGTGTGTGTGTGTCTCTCTAACCCTCTGTGTGTGTGTGTGTCTCTCTAACCCTCTCTGTGTGTGTGTGTCTCTCTAACCCTCTGTGTGTGTGTGTGTCTCTCTAACCCTCTGTGTGTGTGTGTGTCTCTCTAACCCTCTGTGTGTGTGTGTGTCTCTCTAACCCTCTGTGTGTGTGTGTGTCTCTCTAACCCTCTGTGTGTGTGTGTGTCTCTCTAACCCTCTGTGTGTGTGTGTGTGTCTCTCTAACCCTCTGTGTGTGTGTGTGTCTCTCTAACCCTCTGTGTGTGTGTGTGTGTCTCTCTAACCCTCTGTGTGTGTGTGTGTGTCTCTCTAACCCTCTGTGTGTGTGTGTGTGTCTCTCTAACCCTCTGTGTGTGTGTGTGTGTCTCTCTAACCCTCTGTGTGTGTGTGTGTCTCTCTAACCCTCTGTGTGTGTGTGTGTGTCTCTCTAACCCTCTGTGTGTGTGTGTGTCTCTCTAACCCTCTGTGTGTGTGTGTGTCTCTCTAACCCTCTGTGTGTGTGTGTGTCTCTCTAACCCTCTGTGTGTGTGTGTGTCTCTCTAACCCTCTGTGTGTGTGTGTGTCTCTCTAACCCTCTGTGTGTGTGTGTGTCTCTCTAACCCTCTGTGTGTGTGTGTGTCTCTCTAACCCTCTGTGTGTGTGTGTGTCTCTCTAACCCTCTGTGTGTGTGTGTGTCTCTCTAACCCTCTGTGTGTGTGTGTGTCTCTCTAACCCTCTGTGTGTGTGTGTGTCTCTCTAACCCTCTGTGTGTGTGTGTGTCTCTCTAACCCTCTGTGTGTGTGTGTGTCTCTCTAACCCTCTGTGTGTGTGTGTGTCTCTCTAACCCTCTGTGTGTGTGTGTGTCTCTCTAACCCTCTGTGTGTGTGTGTGTCTCTCTAACCCTCTGTGTGTGTGTGTGTCTCTCTAACCCTCTGTGTGTGTGTGTGTGTCTCTAACCCTCTGTGTGTGTGTGTGTCTCTCTATCCCTCTGTGTGTGTGTGTGTCTCTCTAACCCTCTGTGTGTGTGTGTGTCTCTCTAACCCTCTGTGTGTGTGTGTGTCTCTCTAACCCTCTGTGTGTGTGTGTGTCTCTCTAACCCTCTGTGTGTGTGTGTGTCTCTCTAACCCTCTGTGTGTGTGTGTGTCTCTCTCACCCTCTGTGTGTGTGTGTGTCTCTCTAACCCTCTGTGTGTGTGTGTGTCTCTCTAACCCTCTGTGTGTGTGTGTGTCTCTCTAACCCTCTGTGTGTGTGTGTGTCTCTCTAACCCTCTGTGTGTGTGTGTGTCTCTCTAACCCTCTGTGTGTGTGTGTGTCTCTCTAACCCTCTGTGTGTGTGTGTGTCTCTCTAACCCTCTGTGTGTGTGTGTGTCTCTCTAACCCTCTGTGTGTGTGTGTGTCTCTCTAACCCTCTGTGTGTGTGTGTGTCTCTCTAACCCTCTGTGTGTGTGTGTGTCTCTCTAACCCTCTGTGTGTGTGTGTGTCTCTCTAACCCTCTGTGTGTGTGTGTGTCTCTCTAACCCTCTGTGTGTGTGTGTGTCTCTCTAACCCTCTGTGTGTGTGTGTGTCTCTCTAACCCTCTGTGTGTGTGTGTGTCTCTCTAACCCTCTGTGTGTGTGTGTGTCTCTCTAACCCTCTGTGTGTGTGTGTGTCTCTCTAACCCTCTGTGTGTGTGTGTGTCTCTCTAACCCTCTGTGTGTGTGTGTGTCTCTCTAACCCTCTGTGTGTGTGTGTGTCTCTCTAACCCTCTGTGTGTGTGTGTGTCTCTCTAACACTCTGTGTGTGTGTGTGTCTCTCTAACCCTCTGTGTGTGTGTGTGTCTCTCTAACCCTCTGTGTGTGTGTGTGTCTCTCTAACGCTCTGTGTGTGTGTGTGTCTCTCTAACCCTCTGTGTGTGTGTGTGTCTCTCTAACCCTCTGTGTGTGTGTGTGTCTCTCTAACCCTCTGTGTGTGTGTGTGTCTCTCTAACCCTCTGTGTGTGTGTGTGTCTCTCTAACCCTCTGTGTGTGTGTGTGTCTCTCTAACCCTCTGTGTGTGTGTGTGTGTCTCTAACCCTCTGTGTGTGTGTGTGTCTCTCTAACCCTCTGTGTGTGTGTGTGTCTCTCTAACCCTCTGTGTGTGTGTGTGTCTCTCTAACCCTCTGTGTGTGTGTGTGTCTCTCTAACCCTCTGTGTGTGTGTGTGTCTCTCTAACCCTCTGTGTGTGTGTGTGTCTCTCTAACCCTCTGTGTGTGTGTGTGTCTCTCTAACCCTCTGTGTGTGTGTGTGTCTCTCTAACCCTCTGTGTGTGTGTGTGTCTCTCTAACCCTCTGTGTGTGTGTGTGTCTCTCTAACCCTCTGTGTGTGTGTGTGTCTCTCTAACCCTCTGTGTGTGTGTGTGTCTCTCTAACCCTCTGTGTGTGTGTGTGTCTCTCTAACCCTCTGTGTGTGTGTGTGTCTCTCTAACCCTCTGTGTGTGTGTGTGTCTCTCTAACCCTCTGTGTGTGTGTGTGTCTCTCTAACCCTCTGTGTGTGTGTGTGTCTCTCTAACCCTCTGTGTGTGTGTGTGTCTCTCTAACCCTCTGTGTGTGTGTGTGTCTCTCTAACCCTCTGTGTGTGTGTGTGTCTCTCTAACCCTCTGTGTGTGTGTGTGTGTCTCTCTAACCCTCTGTGTGTGTGTGTGTCTCTCTAACCCTCTGTGTGTGTGTGTGTGTCTCTCTAACCCTCTGTGTGTGTGTGTGTCTCTCTAACCCTCTGTGTGTGTGTGTGTGTCTCTCTAACCCTCTGTGTGTGTGTGTGTGTCTCTCTAACCCTCTGTGTGTGTGTGTGTGTCTCTCTAACCCTCTGTGTGTGTGTGTGTGTCTCTCTAACCCTCTGTGTGTGTGTGTGTGTCTCTCTAACCCTCTGTGTGTGTGTGTGTGTCTCTCTAACCCTCTGTGTGTGTGTGTGTGTCTCTCTAACCCTCTGTGTGTGTGTGTGTGTCTCTCTAACCCTCTGTGTGTGTGTGTGTGTCTCTCTAACCCTCTGTGTGTGTGTGTGTGTCTCTCTAACCCTCTGTGTGTGTGTGTGTCTCTCTAACCCTCTGTGTGTGTGTGTGTGTCTCTCTAACCCTCTGTGTGTGTGTGTGTGTGTCTCTCTAACCCTCTGTGTGTGTGTGTGTGTCTCTCTAACCCTCTGTGTGTGTGTGTGTGTCTCTCTAACCCTCTGTGTGTGTGTGTGTGTCTCTCTAACCCTCTGTGTGTGTGTGTGTGTCTCTCTAACCCTCTGTGTGTGTGTGTCTCTCTAACCCTCTGTGTGTGTGTGTGTGTCTCTCTAACCCTCTGTGTGTGTGTGTCTCTCTAACCCTCTGTGTGTGTGTGTGTGTCTCTCTAACCCTCTGTGTGTGTGTGTGTGTGTGTGTGTGTGTCTCTCTAACCCTCTGTGTGTGTGTGTGTGTGTGTGTGTCTCTCTAACCCTCTGTGTGTGTGTGTGTGTGTGTCTCTCTAACCCTCTGTGTGTGTGTGTGTGTGTGTCTCTCTAACCCTCTGTGTGTGTGTGTGTGTGTGTCTCTCTAACCCTCTGTGTGTGTGTGTGTGTGTGTCTCTCTAACCCTCTGTGTGTGTGTGTGTGTGTGTCTCTCTAACCCTCTGTGTGTGTGTGTGTGTGTGTCTCTCTAACCCTCTGTGTGTGTGTGTGTCTCTCTAACCCTCTGTGTGTGTGTGTGTCTCTCTAACCCTCTGTGTGTGTGTGTGTCTCTCTAACCCTCTGTGTGTGTGTGTGTCTCTCTAACCCTCTGTGTGTGTGTGTGTCTCTCTAACCCTCTGTGTGTGTGTGTGTCTCTCTAACCCTCTGTGTGTGTGTGTGTCTCTCTAACCCTCTGTGTGTGTGTGTGTCTCTCTAACCCTCTGTGTGTGTGTGTGTCTCTCTAACCCTCTGTGTGTGTGTGTGTCTCTCTAACCCTCTGTGTGTGTGTGTGTCTCTCTAACCCTCTGTGTGTGTGTGTGTCTCTCTAACCCTCTGTGTGTGTGTGTGTCTCTCTAACCCTCTGTGTGTGTGTGTGTCTCTCTAACCCTCTGTGTGTGTGTGTGTCTCTCTAACCCTCTGTGTGTGTGTGTGTCTCTCTAACCCTCTGTGTGTGTGTGTGTCTCTCTAACCCTCTGTGTGTGTGTGTGTCTCTCTAACCCTCTGTGTGTGTGTGTGTCTCTCTAACCCTCTCTGTGTGTGTGTGTCTCTCTAACCCTCTGTGTGTGTGTGTGTCTCTCTAACCCTCTGTGTGTGTGTGTGTCTCTCTAACCCTCTGTGTGTGTGTGTGTCTCTCTAACCCTCTGTGTGTGTGTGTGTCTCTCTAACCCTCTGTGTGTGTGTGTGTCTCTCTAACCCTCTGTGTGTGTGTGTGTCTCTCTAACCCTCTGTGTGTGTGTGTGTCTCTCTAACCCTCTGTGTGTGTGTGTGTCTCTCTAACCCTCTGTGTGTGTGTGTGTCTCTCTAACCCTCTGTGTGTGTGTGTGTCTCTCTAACCCTCTGTGTGTGTGTGTGTCTCTCTAACCCTCTGTGTGTGTGTGTGTCTCTCTAACCCTCTGTGTGTGTGTGTGTCTCTCTAACCCTCTGTGTGTGTGTGTGTCTCTCTAACCCTCTGTGTGTGTGTGTGTCTCTCTAACCCTCTGTGTGTGTGTGTGTCTCTCTAACCCTCTGTGTGTGTGTGTGTCTCTCTAACCCTCTGTGTGTGTGTGTGTCTCTCTAACCCTCTGTGTGTGTGTGTGTCTCTCTAACCCTCTGTGTGTGTGTGTGTCTCTCTAACCCTCTGTGTGTGTGTGTGTCTCTCTAACCCTCTGTGTGTGTGTGTGTCTCTCTAACCCTCTGTGTGTGTGTGTGTCTCTCTAACCCTCTGTGTGTGTGTGTGTCTCTCTAACCCTCTGTGTGTGTGTGTGTCTCTCTAACCCTCTGTGTGTGTGTGTGTCTCTCTAACCCTCTGTGTGTGTGTGTGTCTCTCTAACCCTCTGTGTGTGTGTGTGTCTCTCTAACCCTCTGTGTGTGTGTGTGTCTCTCTAACCCTCTGTGTGTGTGTGTGTCTCTCTAACCCTCTGTGTGTGTGTGTGTCTCTCTAACCCTCTGTGTGTGTGTGTGTCTCTCTAACCCTCTGTGTGTGTGTGTGTCTCTCTAACCCTCTGTGTGTGTGTGTGTCTCTCTAACCCTCTGTGTGTGTGTGTGTCTCTCTAACCCTCTGTGTGTGTGTGTGTCTCTCTAACCCTCTGTGTGTGTGTGTGTCTCTCTAACCCTCTGTGTGTGTGTGTGTCTCTCTAACCCTCTGTGTGTGTGTGTGTCTCTCTAACCCTCTGTGTGTGTGTGTGTCTCTCTAACCCTCTGTGTGTGTGTGTGTGTCTCTAACCCTCTGTGTGTGTGTGTGTCTCTCTAACCCTCTGTGTGTGTGTGTGTCTCTCTAACCCTCTGTGTGTGTGTGTGTCTCTCTAACCCTCTGTGTGTGTGTGTGTCTCTCTAACCCTCTGTGTGTGTGTGTGTCTCTCTAACCCTCTGTGTGTGTGTGTGTCTCTCTAACCCTCTGTGTGTGTGTGTGTCTCTCTAACCCTCTGTGTGTGTGTGTGTCTCTCTAACCCTCTGTGTGTGTGTGTGTCTCTCTAACCCTCTGTGTGTGTGTGTGTGTCTCTCTAACCCTCTGTGTGTGTGTGTGTGTCTCTCTAACCCTCTGTGTGTGTGTGTGTGTCTCTCTAACCCTCTGTGTGTGTGTGTGTGTCTCTCTAACCCTCTGTGTGTGTGTGTGTGTCTCTCTAACCCTCTGTGTGTGTGTGTGTGTCTCTCTAACCCTCTGTGTGTGTGTGTGTGTCTCTCTAACCCTCTGTGTGTGTGTGTGTGTCTCTCTAACCCTCTGTGTGTGTGTGTGTGTCTCTCTAACCCTCTGTGTGTGTGTGTGTCTCTCTAACCCTCTGTGTGTGTGTGTGTGTCTCTCTAACCCTCTGTGTGTGTGTGTGTGTGTCTCTCTAACCCTCTGTGTGTGTGTGTGTGTCTCTCTAACCCTCTGTGTGGTTAGAGAGACACACCCTCTGTGTGTGTGTCTCTCTAACCCTCTGTGTGTGTGTCTCTCTAACCCTCTGTGTGTGTGTCTCTCTAACCCTCTGTGTGTGTGTCTCTCTAACCCTCTGTGTGTGTGTCTCTCTAACCCTCTGTGTGTGTGTCTCTCTCACCCTCTGTGTGTGTGTCTCTCTAACCGTCTGTGTGTGTGTCTCTCTAACCCTCTGTGTGTGTGTCTCTCTAACCCTCTGTGTGTGTGTCTCTCTAACCCTCTGTGTGTGTGTCTCTCTAACCCTCTGTGTGTGTGTCTCTCTAACCCTCTGTGTGTGTGTCTCTCTAACCCTCTGTGTGGGTGTGTGTCTCTCTAACCCTCTGTGTGTGGGTGTCTCTCTAACCCTCTGTGTGTGTGTGTGAGTCTGACCCTCTGTGTGTGTGTGTGTCTCTCTAACCTCTGTGTGTGTGTGTGTCTCTCTAACCCTCTTGTGTGCCCTACCCCTGTGTGTGTCCTCTCTAACCCTCGTGTGTGTGTGCTCTCTAAAACCCTCTGTGTGTTGTGTGTCTCTCTAACCCTCTGTGTGTGTGTGTGTCTCTCTAACCCTCTGTGTGTGTGTGTCTCACTACACCCTCTGTGTGTGTGTGTGTCTCTCTCACCCTCTGTGTGTGTGTGTGTCTCTCTATCCCTCTGTGTGTGTGTGTGTCTCTCTAACCCTCTGTGTGTGTGTGTGTCTCTCTACCCCTCTGTGTGTGTGTGTGTCTCTCTAACCCTCTGTGTGTGTGTTCTCTCTAACCCTCTGTGTGGTGTGTGCTCTCTCTAACCCTCTGTGTGTGTGTGTGTCTCTCTAAACCCTCTGTGTTGTGTGTGTCTCTCTCACCCCTCTGTGTGTGTGTGTGTCTCTCTAACCCTCTGTGTGTGTGTGTGTCTCTCTCCCCCCTCTGTGTGTGTGTGTGTCTCTCTAACCCTCTGTGTGTGTGTGTGTCTCTCTAACCCTCTGTGTGTGTGTGTGTCTCTCTAACCCTCTGTGTGTGTGTGTGTCTCTCTAACCCTCTGTGTGTGTGTCTCTCTAACCCTCTGTGTGTGTGTCTCTCTAACCCTCTGTGTGTGTGTCTCTCTAACCCTCTGTGTGTGTGTCTCTCTAACCCTCTGTGTGTGTGTCTCTCTAACCCTCTGTGTGTGTCTCTCTCTAACCCTCTGTGTGTGTGTCTCTCTAACCCTCTGTGTGTGTGTCTCTCTAACCCTCTGTGTGTGTGTCTCTCTAACCCTCTGTGTGTGTGTCTCTCTAACCCTCTGTGTGTGTGTCTCTCTAACCCTCTGTGTGTGTGTCTCTCTAACCCTCTGTGTGTGTGTCTCTCTAACCCTCTGTGTGTGTGTGTCTCTCTAACCCTCTGTGTGTGTGTGTGTCTCTCTAACCCTCTGTGTGTGTGTGTGTCTCTCTAACCCTCTGTGTGTGTGTGTGTCTCTCTAACCCTCTGTGTGTGTGTGTGTCTCTCTAACCCTCTGTGTGTGTGTGTGTCTCTCTAACCCTCTGTGTGTGTGTGTGTCTCTCTAACCCTCTGTGTGTGGTGTGTGTCTCTCTAACCCTCTGTGTGTGTGTGTGTCTCTCTAAACCTCTGTGTGTGTGTGTGTGAGTCTGACCCTCTGTGTGTGTGTGTGAGTCTAACCCTCTGTGTGTGTGTGTGAGTCTAACCCTCTGTGTGTGTGTGTGTCCTACCCCTGTGTGTGTGGTGTCCCCCCGTGTGTGTCTCTCTAACCCTCTGTGTGTGTGTGTGTCTCTCTAACCCTCTGTGTGTGTGTGTGTCTCTCTAACCCTCTGTGTGTGTGTGTGTCTCTCTAACCCTCTGTGTGTGTGTGTGTCTCTCTAACCATCTGTGTGTGTGTGTGTCTCTCTAACCCTCTGTGTGTGTGTGTGTCTCTCTAACCCTCTGTGTGTGTGTGTGTCTCTCTAACCCTCTGTGTGTGTGTGTCTCTCTAACCCTCTGTGTGTGTGTGTCTCTCTAACCCTCTGGTGTGTGTGTTGTGTCTCTCTAACCCTCTGTGTGTGTGTGTGTCTCTCTAACCCTCTGTGTGTGTGTGTGTCTCTCTAACCCACGGTGTGTGTGTGTCTCTCTAACCCCTCGTGTGTGTGTGTGTCTCTCTAACCCTCTGTGTGTGTGTGTGTCTCTCTAACCCTCTGTGTGTGTGTCTCTCTCTAACCCTCTGTGTGTGTGTGTCTCTCTAACCCTCTGTGTGTGTGTCTCTCTAACCCTCTGTGTGTGTGTGTGTCTCTCTAACCCTCTGTGTGTGTGTGTGTCTCTCTAACCCTCTGTGTGTGTGTGTGTGTCTCTCTAACCCTCTGTGTGTGTGTGTGTCTCTCTAACCCTCTGTGTGTGTGTGTGTCTCTCTAACCCTCTGTGTGTGTGTGTGTCTCTCTAACCCTCTGTGTGTGTGTGTGTCTCTCTAACCCTCTGTGTGTGTGTGTGTCTCTCTAACCCTCTGTGTGTGTGTGTGTCTCTCTAACCCTCTGTGTGTGTGTGTGTCTCTCTAACCCTCTGTGTGTGTGTGTGTCTCTCTAACCCTCTGTGTGTGTGTGTGTCTCTCTAACCCTCTGTGTGTGTGTGTGTCTCTCTAACCCTCTGTGTGTGTGTGTGTCTCTCTAACCCTCTGTGTGTGTGTGTGTCTCTCTAACCCTCTGTGTGTGTGTGTGTCTCTCTAACCCTCTGTGTGTGTGTGTGTCTCTCTAACCCTCTGTGTGTGTGTGTGTCTCTCTAACCCTCTGTGTGTGTGTGTGTCTCTCTAACCCTCTGTGTGTGTGTGTGTCTCTCTAACCCTCTGTGTGTGTGTGTGTCTCTCTAACCCTCTGTGTGTGTGTGTGTCTCTCTAACCCTCTGTGTGTGTGTGTGTCTCTCTATCCCTCTGTGTGTGTGTGTGTCTCTCTAACCCTCTGTGTGTGTGTGTGTCTCTCTAACCCTCTGTGTGTGTGTGTGTCTCTCTAACCCTCTGTGTGTGTGTGTGTCTCTCTAACCCTCTGTGTGTGTGTGTGTCTCTCTAACCCTCTGTGTGTGTGTGTGTCTCTCTAACCCTCTGTGTGTGTGTGTGTCTCTCTAACCCTCTGTGTGTGTGTGTGTCTCTCTAACCCTCTGTGTGTGTGTGTGTCTCTCTAACCCTCTGTGTGTGTGTGTGTCTCTCTAACCCTCTGTGTGTGTGTGTGTCTCTCTAACCCTCTGTGTGTGTGTGTGTCTCTCTAACCCTCTGTGTGTGTGTGTGTCTCTCTAACCCTCTGTGTGTGTGTGTGTCTCTCTAACCCTCTGTGTGTGTGTGTGTCTCTCTAACCCTCTGTGTGTGTGTGTGTCTCTCTAACCCTCTGTGTGTGTGTGTGTCTCTCTCACCCTCTGTGTGTGTGTGTGTCTCTCTAACCCTCTGTGTGTGTGTGTGTCTCTCTAACCCTCTGTGTGTGTGTGTGTCTCTCTAACCCTCTGTGTGTGTGTGTGTCTCTCTAACCCTCTGTGTGTGTGTGTGTCTCTCTAACCCTCTGTGTGTGTGTGTGTCTCTCTAACCCTCTGTGTGTGTGTGTGTCTCTCTAACCCTCTGTGTGTGTGTGTGTCTCTCTAACCCTCTGTGTGTGTGTGTGTCTCTCTAACCCTCTGTGTGTGTGTGTGTCTCTCTAACCCTCTGTGTGTGTGTGTGTCTCTCTAACCCTCTGTGTGTGTGTGTGTCTCTCTAACCCTCTGTGTGTGTGTGTGTCTCTCTAACCCTCTGTGTGTGTGTGTGTCTCTCTAACCCTCTGTGTGTGTGTGTGTCTCCTAACCCCCTGTGTGTGTTGTGTGTCTCTCTAACCCTCTGTGTGTGTGTGTGTCTCTCTAACCCTCTGTGTGTGTGTGTGTCTCTCTAACCCTCTGTGTGTGTGGTGTCTCTTAACCCTCTGTGTGTGTGTGTGCTCTCTAACCTCTGGTGTGTGTGTGTTGTCTCTCTAACCCTCTTGTGTGTGTGTGGTCATCTTCTAACCCTCTGTGTGTTGTGTGTGTCTCTCTAACCCTCTGGGTGTGTGTGTGTCTCTCTAACCCTTCTGTGTGTGGTGTGTGGTCTCTCTAACCATCTGTGTGTGTGTGGGTGTCTCTCTAACCCTCTGTGTGTGTGTGGTCTCTCTAACCCCTCGGGTGTGTGTGTGGGTCTCTCTAACCCTCTGTGTGTGTGGTGTGTGTCTCTCTACCCCTTGTGTGTGGGTGTGTCTCTCTAACCCTCTGTGTGTGTGTGTGTCTCTCTAACCCTCTGTGTGTGTGTGTGTCTCTCTAACCCTCTGTGTGTGTGTGTGTCTCTCTAACCCTCTGTGTGTGAGTGTGTCTCTCTAACCCTCTGTGTGTGTGTGTCTCTCTAACCCTCTGTGTGTGTGTGTGTCTCTCTAACCCTCTGTGTGTGTGTGTGTCTCTCTCTGTGTGTGTGTCTCTCTCTACCTCTCTGTGTGTGTGTGTGTCTCTCTAACCCTCTGTGTGTGTGTGTGTCTCTCTAACCCTCTGTGTGTGTCTCTCTCTCTCTAACCCTCTGTGTGTGTCTCTCTCTCTCTAACCCTCTGTGTGTGTCTCTCTCTCTCTAACCCTCTGTGTGTGTCTCTCTCTCTCTAACCCTCTGTGTGTGTCTCTCTCTCTCTCTAACCCTCTGTGTGTGTCTCTCTCTCTCTCTAACCCTCTGTGTGTGTCTCTCTCTCTCTCTAACCCTCTGTGTGTGTCTCTCTCTCTCTCTAACCCTCTGTGTGTGTCTCTCTCTCTCTAACCCTCTGTGTGTGTCTCTCTCTCTCTAACCCTCTGTGTGTCTCTCTCTCTCTCTAACCCTCTGTGTGTGTGTCTCTCTCTAACCCTCTGTGTGTGTGTCTCTCTCTAACCCTCTGTGTGTGTGTGTCTCTCTAACCCTCTGTGTGTGTGTCTCTCTCTAACCCTCTGTGTGTGTGTGTCTCTCTCTAACCCTCTGTGTGTGTGTGTCTCTCTCTAACCCTCTGTGTGTGTGTGTCTCTCTCTAACCCTCTGTGTGTGTGTCTCTCTAACCCTCTGTGTGTGTGTGTCTCTCTAACCCTCTGTGTGTGTGTCTCTCTAACCCTCTGTGTGTGTGTCTCTCTAACCCTCTGTGTGTGTGTCTCTCTAACCCTCTGTGTGTGTGTCTCTCTAACCCTCTGTGTGTGTGTCTCTCTAACCCTCTGTGTGTGTGTCTCTCTAACCCTCTGTGTGTGTCTCTCTAACCCTCTGTGTGTGTCTCTCTAACCCTCTGTGTGTGTGTCTCTCTAACCCTCTGTGTGTGTGTCTCTCTAACCCTCTGTGTGTGTGTCTCTCTAACCCTCTGTGTGTGTGTCTCTCTAACCCTCTGTGTGTGTGTCTCTCTAACCCTCTGTGTGTGTGTCTCTCTAACCCTCTGTGTGTGTGTCTCTCTAACCCTCTGTGTGTGTGTCTCTCTAACCCTCTGTGTGTGTCTCTCTCTCTCTAACCCTCTGTGTGTGTGTCTCTCTAACCCTCTCTGTGTGTGTCTCTCTAACCCTCTGTGTGTGTGTCTCTCTAACCCTCTGTGTGTGTGTCTCTCTAACCCTCTGTGTGTGTCTCTCTCTAACCCTCTGTGTGTGTGTCTCTCTAACCCTCTGTGTGTGTCTCTCTCTAACCCTCTGTGTGTGTCTCTCTCTCTCTAACCCTCTGTGTGTGTCTCTCTCTCTCTAACCCTCTGTGTGTGTCTCTCTCTCTCTAACCCTCTGTGTGTGTCTCTCTCTCTCTAACCCTCTGTGTGTGTCTCTCTCTCTCTAACCCTCTGTGTGTGTCTCTCTCTCTCTAACCCTCTGTGTGTGTCTCTCTCTCTCTAACCCTCTGTGTGTGTCTCTCTCTCTCTAACCCTCTGTGTGTGTCTCTCTCTCTCTAACCCTGTGTGTGTCTCTCTCTCTCTAACCCTCTGTGTGTGTCTCTCTCTCTCTAACCCTCTGTGTGTGTCTCTCTCTCTCTAACCCTCTGTGTGTGTCTCTCTCTCTCTAACCCTCTGTGTGTGTCTCTCTCTCTCTAACCCTCTGTGTGTGTCTCTCTCTCTCTAACCCTCTGTGTGTGTGTCTCTCTCTCTCTAACCCTCTGTGTGTGTCTCTCTCTCTCTAACCCTCTGTGTGTGTCTCTCTCTCTCTAACCCTCTGTGTGTGTCTCTCTCTCTCTAACCCTCTGTGTGTGTCTCTCTCTCTCTAACCCTCTGTGTGTGTCTCTCTCTCTCTCACCCTCTGTGTGTGTCTCTCTCTCTCTAACCCTCTGTGTGTGTCTCTCTCTCTCTAACCCTCTGTGTGTGTCTCTCTCTCTCTAACCCTCTGTGTGTGTCTCTCTCTCTCTAACCCTCTGTGTGTGTCTCTCTCTCTCTAACCCTCTGTGTGTGTCTCTCTCTCTCTAACCCTCTGTGTGTGTCTCTCTCTCTCTAACCCTCTGTGTGTGTCTCTCTCTCTCTAACCCTCTGTGTGTGTCTCTCTCTCTCTAACCCTCTGTGTGTGTCTCTCTCTCTCTAACCCTCTGTGTGTGTCTCTCTCTCTCTAACCCTCTGTGTGTGTCTCTCTCTCTCTAACCCTCTGTGTGTGTCTCTCTCTCTCTAACCCTCTGTGTGTGTCTCTCTCTCTCTAACCCTCTGTGTGTGTCTCTCTCTCTCTAACCCTCTGTGTGTGTCTCTCTCTCTCTAACCCTCTGTGTGTGTCTCTCTCTCTCTAACCCTCTGTGTGTGTCTCTCTCTCTCTAACCCTCTGTGTGTGTCTCTCTCTCTCTCACCCTCTGTGTGTGTCTCTCTCTCTCTAACCCTCTGTGTGTGTCTCTCTCTCTCTAACCCTCTGTGTGTGTCTCTCTCTCTCTAACCCTCTGTGTGTGTCTCTCTCTCTCTAACCCTCTGTGTGTGTCTCTCTCTCTCTAACCCTCTGTGTGTGTCTCTCTCTCTCTAACCCTCTGTGTGTGTCTCTCTCTCTCTCTCTAACCCTCTGTGTGTCTCTCTCTCTTTTTTTCTCTCTCTCTCTAACCCTCTGCGTGTGTGTGTCTCTCTCTCTCTAACCCTCTGCGTGTGTGTGTGTCTCTCTAACCCTCTGCGTGTGTGTGTGTCTCTCTAACCCTCTGCGTGTGTGTGTGTCTCTCTAACCCTCTGCGTGTGTGTGTGTCTCTCTAACCCTCTGCGTGTGTGTGTGTCTCTCTCTCTCTCCCTCTGCGTGTGTCTCTCTCTCTCTCCCTCTGCGTGTGTCTCTCTCTCTCTCCCTCTGCGTGTGTCTCTCTCTCTCTCTCTCCCTCTGCGTGTGTCTCTCTCTCTCTCTCCCTCTGCGTGTGTCTCTCTCTCTCTCTCCCTCTGCGTGTCTCTCTCTCTCCCTCTGCGTCTCTCTCTCTCCCTCTGCGTGTCTCTCTCTCTCCCTCTGTGTGTGTCTCTCTCTCTCTCTGCGTGTGTCTCTCTCTCTCTCTGCGTGTGTCTCTCTCTCTCTCTCTCTGCGTGTGTCTCTCTCTCTCTCCCTCTGCGTGTGTCTCTCTCTCCCTCTGCGTGTCTCTCTCTCTCCCTCTGCGTGTCTCTCTCTCTCTCCCTCTGCGTGTCTCTCTCTCTCCCTCTGTGTGTCTCTCTCTCTCCCTCTGCGTGTGTCTCTCTCTCTCTCTCTCTGCGTGTGTCTCTCTCTCTCTCCCTCTGCGTGTGTCTCTCTCTCTCTGCGTGTGTCTCTCTCTCTCTCCCTCTGCGTGTGTCTCTCTCTCTCCCTCTGCGTGTGTCTCTCTCTCTCTCCCTCTGCGTGTGTCTCTCTCTCTCTCCCTCTGCGTGTGTCTCTCTCTCTCTCCCTCTGCGTGTGTCTCTCTCTCTCTCCCTCTGCGTGTGTCTCTCTCTCTCTCTCCCTCTGCGTGTGTCTCTCTCTCTCTCCCTCTGCGTGTGTCTCTCTCTCTCTCCCTCTGCGTGTGTCTCTCTCTCTCTCTCCCTCTGCGTGTGTCTCTCTCTCTCGCCCTCTGCGTGTGTCTCTCTCTCTCTCCCTCTGCGTGCGTCTCTCTCTCTCTCTCCCTCTGCGTGTGTCTCTCTCTCTCTCTCCCTCTGCGTGTGTCTCTCTCTCTCACTCTGCGTGTGTCTCTCTCTCTCTCCCTCTGCGTGTCTCTCTCTCTCTCCCTCTGCGTGTCTCTCTCTCCCTCTCTCCCTCTGCGTGTCTCTCTCTCTCTCCCTCTGCGTGTGTCTCTCTCTCTCTCTCTCCCTCTGCGTGTGTCTCTCTCTCCCTCTGCGTGTGTCTCTCTCTCTCTCCCTCTGCGTGTGTGTCTCTCTCTCTCTAACCCTGTCTCTCTCTCTCTAACCCACTGCGTGTGTGTGTCTCTCTCTCTCTAACCCTCTGCGTGTGTGTGTCTCTCTCTCTCCCTCTGCGTGTGTGTGTCTCTCTCTCTCCCTCTGCGTGTGTGTGTCTCTCTCTCTCCCTCTGCGTGTGTGTGTCTCTCTCTCTCCCTCTGCGTGTGTGTCTCTCTCTCTCCCTCTGCGTGTGTGTGTCTCTCTCTCTCTCCCTCTGCGTGTGTGTGTCTCTCTCTCTCTCCCTCTGCGTGTGTGTGTCTCTCTTTCTCCCTCTGCGTGTGTGTGTCTCTCTCTTTCTCTAACCCTCTGTGTATGTGTTTCTGTCTACCTTTTATTTAATTAATGAATTGGTAGTGCCATCTGATGGTGTGGCTTTATTTAAAGGGTGGGGTCAAGCGCCCCACCATCTTTAAATTTCACCAGCCGCCACTGGATCAAGACATTTTTATATTTACGGAATAATGAAAGAATCTATAAGAATAATTTGCAGCATTAAAGTAAAAAGTATGTTTTAAACATATTTTAATGGGCATGGATTTCTAGATCTCATAATCAGAGCAAGCATTTTGTTATCTGGCAAGTGTTTCTGTTACAATCCTTTAGACTAAAATCAGATGTTTACTAAGTTGACCAGTTTTCCAAGACATCATTTAAAGGGACATGAAACCCATATGTTTTCTTTCATGATTTAGAAAGAACATGCAATTTAAATAACTTTCCAATTTACATCTAATATCTAATTGTCTTCATTCTTTTTATATCCTTTGTTGAAAATCATATCTAAATATGCTCAGTAGCTGCTGATTGGTGGCTGCACATAGATACCTCATGTGATTGGCTCACCCATTTGCATTGCTATTTCTTCAACAAAGGATATCTAAAGAATGAAGGTGTATCCAAGCCACTGCCTCACCAGCCTCTGACGTCACTGCACGTCACTGGTGTTGAGGTGCCCGAGATGCATAAGTAGGGTTTTGCCAATTTCGCCAAGGTGGGATATTTAGCTTTGTTAGCTCCACCAATGCAAAATGTTTTCCTCCTTGTCAATGGCAAAAATGTTTAAGCAATTGGAAATAACCAGCTATTAGGTTAGGGAAAAATATTAATCATGTTTTTAAAATAAATATATACTTAGAGGTTGAATATGGTACAAATCAAAATTTAAGAAAGTCAAAAGCTCTAAGGACTATATGTCAATAAAAGGACAAAGCCTTACACATTTATCTATACAGTACATATAATCAACAATAGCAAGCAATCCGCTAATAATGGTGCACATCAATTTAAATAACTTTAATCAATTTAGGGCTAAATAACACGCTCAGCACTATATCATGCAAAGCATTGTCCCAAATCACCTGATTTAATATAAACAATTCAAATGTTGACTCCCATTATTTCTGGGTTGCACATAAGGCAGGAGTATTTGTAAACTTAAAAAGAAACTATTACTGTCCTGAAAAAGTGAAAAGTAAAATATCTGTAGACACCCTTTAGGCTAAGGACATAACCATAAAACACAATACCATGTGCAGGAGTTCATCAGCGTGAAGCATCTGGTGCTGTGTGCAAACCAACCAATCGATAATGAGATTCGTTGACAACTATTTTCATAAATCCATTATCGATTAGTTGTTGCAGCTCTAGTCGAGAGCATCATGATATGTTTTTCCATGGCAAGCAGCTCTACACAAGCCTCACAACATGTGAAATGCCAAGAGTCGGCTTAAGTGGTGTAAAGCACACCGCCACTGAACTCTCGCTTCACTTTCTGGCAGCCTGATGGATGAATCTGGGTGTGGTGGATACCAGGAAAACACTACCTACTGGAATGCATAGTGCAAAGTTTGGTGGAGGAGGGATAATGGTCTGGGGATGTTTTTATCTAGGTTTGTGCAAGGCCCCTTAGTTACAGGGAAGTGTCATCAATACTACAAAGACATTTTAAAGAATCAGGTGCTTCCAACTTTGTGGTAAGTTTGGGGAAGGCCCTTTCCTCTTCCAGCATGACTATGTGCACAAAGGTCCATGAAAATATGGTATTACATCTTTGGTATGAATTAGAACGCTGATTGCAAGCAAGAGCTTCAAATCCAACATCAGTGCTTGATCTTCAAAATCTTGTGGAAAGCCTTCCCAGAAAAGTGTTGCCCGTTATAGATTTAAAAAAAGGAGTGGGTGTGGCAACCCTATACAAACAAATATGGTATTGGAATGTAGTGTCCATCAAGTTCATAAAAGATAATAATAAAAACGGCAGTAACAGTTTTCTTTAACAGTACAGGAATATGTATTTTACAAAAGTACTAAATCTTAAAATACTCTTAGATCAGGGGTTGACAAATCTATTTAGGAGCCAGTAAGAATATTTAAGAGCCAGACAGTGTTATTTGTACATAGATAAAGTATCCCACAAGAGTACACCCCACACATTTTTGTAAATATTTTATTATATCTTCATGTGACAACACTGAAGAAATGACACTTTCCTACAATGTAAAGTAGTGAGTGTGCAGCCTGTATAACAGTGTAAAAAGTGAGTACACCCCTAAGTGGAAATGTCCAAATTGGGCCCAAAGTGTCAATATTTTGTGTGGCCACCATTATTTTCCAGCACTGCCTTAACCCTCTTGGACATTGAGTTCCCAGAGCTTCACAGGTTGCCACTGGAGTCCTCTAACACTCCTCCATGACGACGTCACAGAGCTGGTGGATGTTAGAGACCTTGCGCTCCCCCACATTCCGTTTGAGGATGCCCCACAGATGCTCAATAGGGTTTAGGTCTGGAGACATGCTTGGCCAGTTCATCACCTTTACCCTTAGCTTCTTTATCAAGGCAGTGGTTGTCTTGGAGGTGTGTTTGGGGTCATTATGATGGAATACTGCCCTGCAGCCCAGCCTCTGAAGAGAGGGGATCATGCTCTGCTTCAGTATGTCACAGTACATGTTGGCTAGGGCGCCATAAAAGTTGACCCTGGTGCTCTGGGTTGAAGCCCCCTCATTTGTAATAAATCTAGGGTTGCCACCTCAGCCATGTTTTCCTGGACACTTATGATATACACATGCTGCAGGGTGGGCAGGGAGGAACATGTATTGTGTTTCTGGACAGCACCATTCATATTCCTCCCTGCACACCCTGCAGCATGTGTAACTTATAAGTGTTCTGTATTTTAAGGAACGGGTGGCAACCCTAAATAAATCCTGTAAACCAACTTAGTGGTCAAACACCACAGATCAAAATATTTGTATTTAATATGTTTTCATTTAAAACATTTTTCATTTTCAATATAAATTATTGTATTTCAATTGAAAACACATACATACTATATATATATATATATATATATATATATATATATATATATATATATATATATATATATATATATATATATATATATATATATATATATATATATATATATATATATATATATATATATATATATATATATATATATATATATATACTTCGATTTAGTGCACTCTCACTGGCCAACCCAGACACAGACCAGGGTGCTTAACGGAATGAACAATCTGAATAGGAATAAGCACTCACTGGATTTCAAAACAACAAATATTTATTCGGCAGTGACGTTTCGGGGCATTCACCCCTTCCTCAGACAACGTCACTGCCGAATAAATATTTGTTGTTTTGAAATCCAGTGAGTGCTTATTCCTATTCAGAATATATATATATATATATATATATATTTATAAACCACATACATACGTAATCTGTATATAGAAGAGTCTGGATAACAATTTATGCTTACCTGATAAATTCCTTTCTCCTGTAGTGTAGTCAGTCCACGGGTCATCATTACTTATGGGATATTAACTCCTCCCCAACAGGAAGTGCAAGAGGATCACCCAAGCAGAGCTGCTATATAGCTCCTCCCCTCTACGTCACACCCAGTCATTCGACCGAGAACCAAACGAGAAAGGAGAAACTATAGGGTGCAGTGGTGACTGGAGTATAATTTAAAAATTTAGACCTGCCTTAAAAAACAGGGCGGGCCGTGGACTGACTACACTACAGGAGAAAGTAATTTATCAGGTAAGCATAAATTATGTTTTCTCCTGTTAAGTGTAGTCAGTCCACGGGTCATCATTACTTATGCGATACAAATACCAAAGCTAAGTACACGGATGACGGGAGGGACAGGCAGGATCTCTATACGGAAGGAACCACTGCCTGAAGAACCTTTCTCCCAAAAACAGCCTCCGAAGAAGCAAAAGTGTCAAATTTGGAAAATTTGGAAAAAGTATGAAGAGAAGACCAAGTTGCAGCCTTGCAAATCTGTTCACAGAGGCCTCGTTCTTAAAGGCCCAAGTGGAAGCCACAGCTCTAGTAGAATGAGCTGTAATCCTTTCAGGAGGTTGCTGTCCAGCAGTCTCATAGGCTAAGCGTATTATGCTACGAAGCCAAAAGGATAGAGAGGTAGCAGATGCTTTTTGACCTCTCCTCTGTCCAGAATAAACGACAAACAGGGAAGAAGTTTGTCGAAAATCTTTAGTTGCCTGTAAATAAAATTTCAGGGCACGGACTACATCTAGATTGTGCAGAAGTCGTTCCTTCTTTGAAGAAGGGTTAGGACACAATGATGGAACAACAATCTCTTGATTGATATTCTTGTTAGTGACTACCTTAGGTAAGAACCCAGGTTTAGTACGCAGAACTACCTTATCTGAATGAAAAGTCAGATACGGAGAATCACAATGTAAGGCTGATAATTCAGAGACTCTACGAGCCGAGGAAATAGCCATTAAAAACAGAACTTTCCAAGATAACAGCTTGATATCAATGGAGTGAAGGGGTTCAAACGGAACACCCTGTAAAACGTTAAGAACTAAGTTTAAGCTCCACGGCGGAGCAACAGTTTTAAACACAGGCTTAATCCTGGCCAAAGCCTGACAAAAAGCCTGAACGTCTGGAACTTCTGACAGACGCTTGTGTAAAAGGATGGACAGAGCTGAGATCTGTCCCTTTAACGAACTAGCAGATAAACCCTTTTCTAAACCTTCTTGTAGAAAAGACAATATCCTAGGAATCCTAACCTTACTCCATGAGTAACCCTTGGATTCGCACCAGTGTAAGTATTTACGCCATATCTTATGGTAAATTTTCCTGGTAACAGGTTTCCTAGCCTGTATTAAGGTATCAATTACTGGCTCCGAAAATCCACGCTTTGATAAAATTAAGCGTTCAATTTCCATGCAGTCAGCTTCAGAGAAATTAGATTTTGATGTTTGAAAAGACCCTGAATTAGAAGGTCCTGTCTCAGAGGCAGAGACCAAGGTGGACAGGATGACATGTCCACTAGATCTGCATACCAGGTCCTGCGTGGCCACACAGGCGCTATTAGAATCACTGATGCTTTCTCCTGTTTGATCCTGGCAATCAAACGAGGAAGCATCGGGAAGGGTGGAAACACATAAGCCATCCTGAAGGTCCAAGGTGCTGTCAAGGCATCTATCAGGACCGCTCCCGGGTCCCTGGACCTGGACCCGTAACGAGGAAGCTTGGCGTTCCGGCGAGACGCCATGAGATCCATATCTGGTTTGCCCCAACGTCGAAGTATTTGGGCAAAGACCTCCGGATGAAGTTCCCACTCCCCCGGATGAAAAGTCTGGCGACTTAGGAAATCCGCCTCCCAGTTGTCCACTCCTGGGATGTGGATCGCTGACAGGTGGCAAGAGTGAGACTCTGCCCAGCGAATTATCTTTGATACTTCCATCATCGCTAAGGAACTTCTTGTCCCTCCCTGATGGTTGATGTAAGCCACAGTCGTGATGTTGTCCGACTGAAACCTGATAAACCTCAGAGTTGCTAACTGAGGCCAAGCCAGAAGGGCATTGAGAACTGCTCTCAATTCCAGAATGTTTATTGGAAGGAGACTCTCCTCTTGAGCCTTCAGGGAATTCCAGACAGCGCCCCAACCTAGTAGGCTGGCGTCTGTAGTTACAATTGTCCAGTCTGGCCTGCTGAAGGGCATCCCCCTGGACAGATGTGGCCGAGAAAGCCACCATAGAAGAGAATCTCTGGTCTCCTGATCCAGATTCAGCGTAGGGGACAAATCTGAGTAATCCCCAATCCACTGACTTAGCATGCACAATTGCAGCGGTCTGAGGTGCAGGTGTGCAAAAGGAACTATGTCCATTGCCGCTACCATTAGGCCGATTACCTCCATGCATTGAGCCACTGACGGGTGTTGAATGGAATGAAGGGCACGGCAAGCATTTAGAAGCTTTGTTAACCTGTCCTCTGTCAGGTAAATTTTCATTTCTACAGAATCTATAAGAGTCCCCAAAAAGGGAACTCTTGTGAGTGGTAAGAGAGAACTCTTCTCCTCGTTTACTTTCCACCCATGCGACCTTAGAAATGCCAGTACTAACTCTGTATGAGACTTGGCAGTTTGAAAGCTTGACGCTTGTATCAGAATGTCGTCTAGGTACGGAGCTACCGAAATTCCTTGCGGTCTTAGTACCGCCAGAAGAGAGCCCAGAACCTTTGTAAAGATTCTTGGAGCCGTAGCCAACCCGAAGGGAAGAGCTACAAACTGGTAATGCTTGTCTAGGAAGGCAAACCTTAGATACCGGTAATGTTCTCTGTGAATCGGTATGTGAAGGTAAGCATCCTTTAAATCCACTGTGGTCATGTACTGACCTCTTTGGATCATGGGTAAGATTGTCCGAATAGTTTCCATCTTGAATGATGGAACTCTTAGGAATTTGTTTAGGATCTTTAAATCCAATATTGGTCTGAAGGTTCCCTCTTTTTTGGGAACCACAAACAGATTTGAGTAAAACACTTGTCCGTGTTCCGACCGCGGAACTGGATGGATCACTCCCATTAGTAAAAGGTCTTGTACACAGCGTAGAAACGCCTTTCTTTATCTGGTTTGTTGACAACCTTGAAAGGTGAAATCTCCCTTGTGGAGGAGAAGCTTTGAAGTCCAGAAGATATCCCTGAGATATGATCTCCAACGCCCAGGGATCCTGGACATCTCTTGCCCAAGCCTGGGCGAAGAGAGAGAGTCTGCCCCCCACTAGATCCGTTACCGGATCGGGGGCCCTCACTTCATGCTGTCTTAGGGGCAGCAGCAGGCTTTCTGGCCTGCTTGCCCTTGTTCCAGGCCTGGTTAGGTTTCCAGCCTTGTCTGTAGCGAGCAACAGCTCCTTCCTGTTTTGGAGCAGAGGAAGTTGAAGCTGCTCCTGCCTTGAAGTTACGAAAGGCACGAAAATTAGACTGTCTAGCCCTGGGTTTGGCTCTGTCTTGAGGCAGGGCATGGCCTTTACCTCCCGTAATATCAGCGATAATTTCTTTCAAACCGGGCCCGAATAAAGTCTGCCCCTTGAAAGGTATGTTAAGTAGTTTCGATTTAGAAGTTACATCAGCTGACCAGGATTTTAGCCACAGCGCTCTGCGTGCCTGAATGGCGAATCCGGAATTCTTAGCCGTAAGTTTAGTTAAATGTACTACGGCATCAGAAATGAATGAATTAGCTAGCTTAAGGGTTTTAAGCTTAAGTGAAATCTCATCTAATGTCGCCGAGTCAAGGGTCTCTTCCAGAGACTCAAAGCAAAATGCTGCCGCAGCCGTGACAGGCGCAATGCATGCAAGGGGTTGTAATATAAAACCTTGTTGAACAAACATTTTCTTAAGGTAACCCTCTAACTTTTTATCCATTGGATCTGAAAAGGCACAGCTATCCTCCACCGGGATAGTGGTACGCTTAGCTAAAGTAGAAACTGCTCCCTCCACCTTAGGGACCGTTTGCCATAAGTCCCGTGTGGTGGCGTCTATTGGAAACATTTTTCTGAATATAGGAGGGGGTGAGAAGGGCACACCGGGTCTGTCCCACTCCTTAGTAATAATTTCAGTAAGTCTCTTAGGTATAGGAAAAACGTCAGTACTTGTCGGTACCGCAAAATATTTATCCAACCTACACATTTTCTCTGGGATTGCAACTGTGTTACAATCATTCAGAGCCGCTAACATCTCCCCTAGCAATACACAGAGGTTTTCCAGCTTAAACTTAAAATGTGAAATGTCTGAATCCAATTTATTTGAATCAGATCCGTCACCCGCAGAATGAAGCTCTCCGTCCTCATGCTCTGCAAATTGTGACGCAGTATCAGACATGGCCCTAGCATTATCAGTATACTCTGTTCTCATCCCAGAGTGATCTCGTTTACCTCTAAGTTCTGGCAATTTAGACAAAACTTCAGTCATAACATTAGCCATGTCTTGTAAAGTGATTTGTAATGGCCGCCCTGATGTACTTGGCGTTACAATATCACGCACCTCCTGAGCGGGAGATGCAGGTACTGACACGTGAGGCAAGTTAGTCGGCATAACTTCCCCCTCGTTGTCTGGTGAATGTTGCTTAACATGTACAGATTGACTTTTATTTAAAGTAGCATCAATACAATTAGTACATAAATTTCTATTGGGCTCCACCTTGGCTTTTGAACATATTGCACAAAGAGATTCCTCTGTGTCAGACATGTTTAAACAAACTAGCAATTAGACTAGCAAGCTTGGAAATACTTTTCAACTAAATTTACAAGCAATATGTAAAAACGTTACTGTGCCTTTAAGAAGCACACAAAAAAACTAACACAGTTGAATAACAATGAACCGGATTAGTTATAGAAACCAAATTTAGCAAAGGATTGCACTCATTAGCAATGGATGATTAACCCTTAATATCAGAAAAAAACGTATAACAATCGACAATATAAGCGTTTTTATCACAGTCAAGCACAGTCTCACAGGTCTGCTGTGAGTGATTACCTCCCTCAAAACTAGTTTTGAAGACCCCTGAGCTCTGTGGAGACGTCCTGGATCATGCAGGGAGAAAAAGACAGACTGTGACTGAATTTCTGATGCGTAGTAAAAGCGCCAAAATAGGCCCCTCCCACTCACACTACAACAGTGAGGGAAGATCAGTAAACTGTTTTAATTTAAAACAAACGACAGCTATGTGGAAAATAAAGCCCAAAACAATTTTCACCAAGTACCTCAGATAATTAAACGATTTAACATGCCAGTAAACGTTTAAAATCTAATCTATGAAATGTCATTAAAAAGCCTGCTGCTAGTCGCTCACACTGCAAGTTAGGCTAAAAGTTATATGCATACAGTATTTTCCCAGTGAAGTGCCATTCCCCAGAAATACTTAAGTGTAAACATATATACATATCAGCCTGATACCAGTTGCTACTACTGCATTTAAGGCTGTACTTACATTATATCGGTATTAGCAGTATTTTCTCAGTCAATTCCATTCCTTAGAAAATAATATACTGCAACATACCTCTTTGCAGGTGAACCTGCCCGCTGTCCCCTGATCTGAAGTTACCTTACTCCTCAGAATGGCCGAGAACAGCAAACTGATCTTAGTTACGTCCGCTAAGATCATATACAAAAACTCAGGTAGATTCTTCTTCAAATTCTGCCTGAGAAGGAAACAACACACTCCGGTGTCGTTTAAAATAACAAACTTTTGATTGAAGATATAAAAAACTAAGTTTAATCACCACAGTCCTCTCACACATCCTATCTATTAGTTGGGTGCAAGAGAATGACTGGGTGTGACGTAGAGGGGAGGAGCTATATAGCAGCTCTGCTTGGGTGATCCTCTTGCACTTCCTGTTGGGGAGGAGTTAATATCCCATAAGTAATGATGACCCGTGGACTGACTACACTTAACAGGAGAAAAAAAGTTTGCTTTACTGTACACGAATAGAGAGAAGAAAGAGAATAAATGGCATATAATGGTTGCTTAATAACTTGTGGCTCCTAAAGTGCCCCCCCTCCCAAAAAATCAAAACTGGCTCTTAGCTTTTAAGGCTAGAATTTTAACACTTGTTGAGAACTTCCTTAAAGTGATACTTTCATGATTCAGATAGAGCATTCCATTTTAAGCAACTTTCTAATTTACTCATATTAGCAATTTTTCTTACATTCTTGCTTTTCAAATAAAGATAGCAAGAGAGCTAAGTTTAGGAGCCGGTCCAGAGTGCAGAACCAAAAATGGACTGGCTCCTTACCTTAGATTCCTACTTTTTCAAATAAAGAAAGCAATAGAATGAAGAAAAAAAAATTAACAGGAGTAAATTAGCAAGTTATTTAAAATTGCAAGCTCTAGCACCTAGTTTCTCAACCTGTGGTACCTGTACCCCTGGGGGTACTTGGGGTATTGGCATGTGGTAATCCAAGGACTGGCCTTCATTTTTTTTTTCCTGATGTAGCTATTGTAAACATGACACATCAAACATTCTACCCTTGAGCACTCCTAACAGAGCAGAGTGTGAGTATTTCCTATAGCGCTGCAGAATCTGTTGGCGCTCTACAAATAACCTATAATAAAAATAATAATACCTGGATTGGACGACTGCTCAATCACGGATTCACCTCAGATTCTGGCTTTTTAGTGACATATGAGGGCTGAAGATGAGCTTCACCGATATGAACAGAGAAAGTATTAATGTGACCAAGTGTCACAGAGACAAGTGCCAGATAAATGGGACACTGAAATAGGTAAAGTGCATCATACTAAAGTGTGCCGCAATAAAATGAGACAGATAAGCTGTGCATGAAATGGTTATTAAAAATAGAAAGATGGTACCATAAATATTACTTCCATCATCAAGGAGAAAAGAGTTTCTCTCTCTTTTTTTAATATAAGAATGGACTATATATCTGTGTTGTGTGTTTATTAATCTCTGTGGTAATATTACCAAATATTACATTGTAGAAAACATAAAACAAGTTTCTGATTCCTATATATTTACTTCATTAACATATCTGATGAAATCAAGTGAAACACACTATTTCCATTTTTGCTCATGTAAAAGATCAATAACATTCGTTGGTATACATAGAAATCAAATTAAAACCTACAGGGATACTTGCTACAAAAAGGTTGACAAACACTGCTTATGCAGAATCATGAAAGAAGAAAAAAAAAAAGTGGGTTTAGTATCCCTTTAAGGCACCTTTTAGTTAGGTACTAGCATTGTAGTTAAGTGGACAGCATTATGGATTAGCAGCATGGATTTATGGAATACTGTGAACTGTAGATCCATACACACTTTGCTTCTGTACAGGAATTTCCCTATAGAAAGCCATACTTAAAAAGGGACATTTAACACCTGATGAAAATTGCTAAAACCTACTTTTTCTTAATACAATTAATCACTGCTGACTATTTTATATGCGTCTTTTACCCCAAACTGTTGAAGGATATTGTTTTAAAGTACAGCATTGATCCACTGCTTGATTCTCCTATGTAAGCTGCCATATTGTAACGTGCGATGCAGGCAGGGGCACAGAAGACACATGCTCATGATGTAGTCAAGTGACACACACACGGCTAAATTACATACAGTATACTTAGAGATCACATCTGTGTGAGCTGCTTTGACTGAAGAAACATTTAGAGTATAAATGTATTAGATTTACTCATTTATGTATACACATATGCATCAGAACTTAAAGGGACATTAAACCCAAATTTTTTCTTTCATTAATCAGATAGAGAATACAAATTTTAAACATTCCAATTTACTTATATTATCTAATTTGCTTCATTCTTTAGCTATCCTTTGTTTAAGAAATGACAATGCACATGGGTGAGCCAATCACAAAAGGCATCCATGTGCAGCCACCAATCAGGAGCTTCTGATCCTATCTAGATATGCTTTTCAGCAAAGGATATCAAGAGAATGAAGTAAATTAGATAATAGAAGTAAATTAGAAAGTTGTTTAAAATTGCATGCTCTTTCTAAATCATGAAAGAAAAAAAACATAATTTATGCTTACCTGATAAATTTATTTCTCTTGTAGTGTATCCAGTCCACGGATCATCCATTACTTATGGAATATATTCTCCTTCCCAACAGGAAGCTGCAAGAGTCCACCCACAGCAAAGCTGCTATATAGCTCCTCCCCTAACTGCCATATTCAGTCATTCGACCGAAAACATGCAGAGAAAGGAAAAACCATAGGGTGCAGTGGTGACTGTAGTTCAAATGAAAAAATTACCTGCCTTAAAGTGACAGGGCGGGCCGTGGACTGGATACACTACAAGAGAAATAAATTTATCAGGTAAGCATAAATTATGTTTTCTCTTGTTAAGTGTATCCAGTCCACGGATCATCCATTACTTATGGAATACCAATACCAAAGCTAAAGTACACGGATGATGGGAGGGACAAGGCAGGTACTTAAACGGAAGTTACCACTGCCTGTAAAAAACCCTTTCTCCCAAAAATAGCCTCCGAAGAAGCAAGGTATCAAATTTGTTAAATTTGAAAAGTATGAAGCGCAGACCAAGACTCCGTCTTGTAAATCTGTTCAACAGAAGCCACATTTAAAAAAGGCCCAAGTGAAAACCACAGCTCTAGTAGAATGAGCTGTAATCCCTTCAGGAGGCTGCTGTCCAGCAGTCTCATAAGCTAAATGAATTATGCTTTTTAACCAAAAAGACAGAGAGGCTGCTGAAGTCTTTTGACCTCTCCTCTGTCCAGAATAGACAACAAACAAGGTGAACGTTTGATGAAAACTGTAGTAGCTTGTAAGTAAAACTTTAAAGCACAAACCACGTACAATATTGTGTAATAGACGTTCCTTCTTTGAGGAAGGATTAGGATACAAGCATGGAACAACTATCTCTTGAGTGATGTACTTGTTAGATACCACCTTAGGAAAAAAACCCAGGTTGGTACGCAGGACTACCTTATCCCTACGAAGGACCAGATAAGGAGAATCACATTGTAACACAGATAACTTGTAGACTCTACGAGTCGAGGAATTAGCTACCCAAAAGGAACTTTCCAAGATAAAGATTGATATCTATGGAACAAAAAAGGTTCAAACGGAACTTCTTGAAGAACCTTAAGAATCAGGTTTAAGCTCCATGGCGGAGCAACAGTTTTAAACACAGGCTTGGATCTAACCAAAGCCTGACCAAATGCCTGAACGTCTAGAATACCTGCCAGACGCTTGTGCAAAAAAATAGACAGAGTAAAAATCTGTCCCCTTTTAAGGAATTAGCTGACAACCCTTTTCTCAAAAACATCTTGGAGAAAAGATAATATCCTGGGAATCCAGACTTTACTCCATGAGTAACCCTTGGATTCATAACAATCAGATATTTACACCATATCTATGTTCAATTTTCCTAGAGACAGGCTTTCATGTCTGTATTAAGGTATCAATGACTGACTCGGAGAAGCCATGCTTTGATAACATCAAGCGTTCAGTCTCCAGGCAGTCCATCTCAGATTGATTCTATTTAGATGGTTGAAAGGACCCTGAGGTAGAGGGACCTATCTCTGAAGCAGAGACCGTGATGGAAAGGATGACATGTCCACCAGATCTGCATACCAGGTCCTGCGTGGCTACGCAGGCGCTGTCAAAAACACCAAAGCCCTCTCCTGCTTGGTCTTGACCTCCGGAGGAAATCCCACTCCCCCGGAAGAAAAGTCTGACGACTTAGAAAATCCACCTCCCAGTTCTCAACACCTGGGATATGGATAGCTGATAGACAAGAGTGAGTCTCTGTCCAGTAAATTATTGTAAGACTTCTAACATCGCTAGGGAACTTCTGTTCCCCCTTGATGGCTGATGTAAGCCACAGTCGTGTATATTGTCCGACTGAGTATGATGTACCTCAGAGTTGCTAACTGAGGCCAAGTCTGAAGAGCATGGAATATCACTCCCAGTTCCAGAATATTTATTAGAAGGAGGGTCTCCTCCTAAGTCCACTATCCCTGAGCCTTCAGGGAGTTCCAGACTGCATCCCAACCTAAAAGGCTGGCATCTATTGTAACAATTGTCCCATCTGACCTGCGGAAGGTCATACCCTTGGACAGATGGACCCGACATAGTCACCAGAGAAGAGAATCTCTGGTCTCTTGGTCCAGGTTTAACAGGGGGACAAATCTGTGTAATCCCCGTTCCTCTGACTGAGCATGCATAGTTGCAGCGGTCTGAAATGTAGACGTGCAAACTGTACTATGTCCCTTGCCGCTACCATTAAGCCGATTTCATTCATGTACTGAGCCACTGAAGGGCGCGGATGGGATGAAAAAAACACGGCAGAAATTTAGAAACTTTGACAACCTGGACTCCGTCAGGTAAATTTTCATTTCTACAGAATCTATCAGAGTCCCTAGGAGGGAAACCCTTGAGATTGGGGATAGAGAACTCTTTCCTAGTTCACTTTCCACCCATGTGATCTCAGAAATGCCAGTACTACGTCCGTATGAGACTGGGCAATTTGGATGTTTGACGCCTGTATCAGGATGTCGTCTAAATAAGGGGCCACTTCTATGCCCCGCGGTCTAAGGACCGCCAAAGCGACCCCAGAACCTCCATAAAGATTCTTGGGGCTGTAGATATCCCAAAGGAAAGAGCTACAAACTGGTAATGCCTGTCTAGAAAGGCAAACCTGAAAAACGATGGTGATCTTTATGCATCACAATGTGAGGATAAGCATCCTTCAAATCCATTGTAGTCCTCTATTGACTCTCCTGGATCATAGTTAAGATGGTACGAATAGTTTCCATCTTAAATGACGGAATTCTGAGGAATTTGTTTAAGATCTTTAGATCCAAAATAGGTCTGAAGGTTCCCTCTCCTTGGGAACCACAAACAGATTTGAGTAAAAACTCTGTCCCTGTTCCTCTCTTGGAACTGGATGGATCTCGTACACAATGTAAGAATGCCTCCTTCTTTATCTGGTTTGCAGATAATTGTGAAAGGCGAAATCTCCCCTTTTTTTGGGGGGGAATCTTTGAAATCCAGAAGATATCTCTGGGATATAAATTCCAATGCCTAGGGATCCTGGGCATCTCTTGCCCACGCCTGGGCAAAGAATGAAAGTCTGCCCCGGATAGGGGTCCGTTCCTTCATGCTGCCTTAGAGGCAGCAGCAGGCTCCTTGGCCTGCTTATCTTTGTTCCAGGTCCGATTGTCTCCAGACCGCCTTGGACTGAGCAAAAATTCCCTCTTGTTTTGCCTTAGAGGAAGAGGATGCCACACCTGCCCTGAAGTTTTTAAAAGGTACGAAAATTAGACTTTTTTTTTTTTTTTTGCCCTTGATTTAGACCTATCCTGAGGAAGGGCATGACCTTTTCCTCCAGTGATATAAGCAATAATCTCCTTCAAACCAGGCCCGAATAGGGTCTGCCCCTTGAATGGAAGTTAAGTAGCTTATTTATTAAAGTCACGACAGCTGACCATGATATAAGCCATAGCGCTCTGCGCGCCAGTATAGTAAAAAAACAGAATTCTTAGCCGTTAGTCTAGTCAAATGAACAAGGCATCAGAAAACAAAGGAATTGGCTAGCATAAGCTTGTCAAATATATTCATCCAATGGAGTCGCTTAACTGTAAAGCCTCATCAAGAGACTCAACCCAGAACGCCGCAGCAGCAGTGACAGAAGCAATGTATGCAAGGGGCTGCAGGATAAAACCCTGTTGAATAAACATTTATCCATTGGATCTAAAAAGCACAACTGTCCTCGTCAGAGGTAGTGGTACGCTTAGCTAGAGTAGAAACTCTTCTCTCCACCTTAGGAACGGTCTGCCAGAAGTCCCGTGTGTTGGTAACTATTAGAAAACATTCTTCTAAAAAATAGGAGGGGAAGAGAACGGCACACCTGGTCTATCCCATTCCTTATTAAAAAAAAATTTTAGTAAACCTCTTTAGGTATTGGAAAAACATCAGTACACACCGGCACTGCATATTATTTATCCAGTCTACACAATTTCTCTGGCCCTGCGATTGTACACATTCATTCAGAGCAGCCAAAGCCTCCCTGAGCAACAAGTGGAGGTTCTCAAGCATAAATTTTAAATGTAGAAATATCAGAATCAGGTTAAATCATCTTCCCTGAGTCAAAAAAAAAAAAAAAAAAAATCACCCACAGACTAAGCATATTGTGAGGTAGTATCATACATGGTTCTTAAAGCGTCTGTATGCTCTGTATCTACCCCCAGAGCTAACTGCTTTCCTTTAATTTCAGGTAGTCTGACTAATACTGCTGCCAGAATATTATTCACCACCTTTGCCATGTCTTGTAAAATAAACGCTATGGGCGCCCTTGATGTACTTGGCGCCATTTGAGCATGAGTCCCTGAAGCGGGAGTCGAAGGGTCTGACACGTGGGGAGAGTTAGTCGGCATAACTTTCCCCTCGACAGAATCCCCTGGTAAAGAAACGCTATGGGTGCCCTTGATGTACTTGGCGCCATTTGAGCGTGAGTCCCTAAAGAAGGAGTCAAAAGGTCTGACACGTGGGGAGAGTAAGTCGGCATAACTACCCCCACGACAGAATCCTCTGGTGATAATGTTTTTAAAGACAAAAAATGATCTTTATTGTTTAACATGAAATCAGTACATCTGGTACACATTCTAAGATGGGGTTCCACCATGGCTTTAAAACATAATGAACACAGAGCTTCCTCTATGTCAGACATGTTAGAACAGACTAATAATGAGACTAGTAAGCTTGGAAAACACTTTAAATCAAGTTAACAAGCAAATATATAAAAAGTTACTGTGCCTTTAAGAGAAACAAATTTTGCCAAAATTTGAAATAACAGTGAAAAAAAGGCAGTTAAACTATCAAAATTTTTACAGTGTATGTAACATGTTAGCAGAGCATTGCACCCACTTGCAAATGGATGATTAACCCCTTAATACAAAAAACAGATTAACAAAACGAAAAATATGTTTTAAACAGTCATAACAGCTCCTACTTTTGAAGCCCTTTTGAGCCCTTCAGAGATGTCCTATAGCATGCAGGGGACTGCTGAGGGAAGCTGAATGTCACTGTTTGTAATTTTAACTGCACCAACTTTAACTTTTATACTATAACAGTGGAAATTGTTTCTATGCAAAATTTAAGCCAGCCATGTGGAAAAAACTTAGGCCCCAATAAGTTTTATCACCAAACATATGTTAAAAACGATTAAACATGCCAGCAAACGTTTTAAAACACATTTTTACAAGAGTATGTATCTCTATTAATAAGCCTGATACCAGTCGCTATCGCTGCATTTAAGGCTTTACTTACATTACTTCGGTATCAGCAGTATTTTCTTAGTCAATTCCATTCCTAGAAAAATATTTTACTGCACATACCTTATCTGCAGGAAAACCTGCACGCCATTCCCCCTCTGAAGTACCTCACTCCTCAGAATGTGTGAGAACAGCAAATGGATCTTAGTTACGTCTGCTAAGATCATAGAAAAACGCAGGCAGATTCTTCTTCCAAATACTGCCTGAGATAAACAGCACACTCCGGTGCCATTTAAAAATAACAAACTTTTGATTGAAGAATAAACTAAGTAGAAAGCACCACAGACTCTCACAACCTCCTATCTATGTTGAGGCTTGCAAGAGAATGACTGAATATGGCAGTTAGGGGAGGAGCTATATAGCAGCTTTGCTGTGGGTGGACTCTTGCAGCTTCCTGTTGGGAAGGAGAATATATTCCATAAGTAATGGATGATCCGTGGACTGGATACACTTAACAAGAGAAACAGAATTTATGTTTACCTGATAAATTACTTTCTCCAACGGTGTGTCCGGTCCACGGCGTCATCCTTACTTGTGGGATATTCTCTTCCCCAACAGGAAATGGCAAAGAGCCCAGCAAAGCTGGTCACATGATCCCTCCTAGGCTCCGCCTTCCCCAGTCATTCGACCGACGTAAAGGAGGAATATTTGCATAGGAGAAACCATATGATACCGTGGTGACTGTAGTTAAAGAAAATAAATTATCAGACGTGATTAAAAAACCAGGGCGGGCCGTGGACCGGACACACCATTGGAGAAAGTAATTTATCAGGTAAACATAAATTCTGTTTTCTCCAACATAGGTGTGTCCGGTCCACGGCGTCATCCTTACTTGTGGGAACCAATACCAAAGCTTTAGGACACGGATGAAGGGAGGGAGCAAATCAGGTCACCTAGATGGAAGGCACCACGGCTTGCAAAACCTTTCTCCCAAAAATAGCCTCAGAAGAAGCAAAAGTATCAAACTTGTAAAATTTAGTAAAGTGTGCAGTGAAGACCAAGTCGCTGCCTTACATACCTGATCAACAGAAGCCTCGTTCTTGAAGGCCCATGTGGAAGCCACAGCCCTAATGGAATGAGCTGTGATTCTGTCAGGAGGCTGCCGTCCGGCAGTCTCGTAAGCCAATCTGATGATGCTTTTAATCCAAAAAGAGAGAGAGGTAGAAGTTGCTTTTTGACCTCTCCTTTTACCGGAATAAACAACAAACAAGGAAGATGTTTGTCTAAAATCCTTTGTAGCATCTAAATAGAATTTTAGAGCACGAACAACATCCAAATTGTGCAACAAACGTTCCTTCTTTGAAACTGGATTCAGACACAAAGAAGGCACGACTATCTCCTGGTTAATGTTTTTGTTAGAAACAACTTTCGGAAGAAAACCAGGTTTAGTGCGTAAAACCACCTTATCTGCATGGAACACCAGATAAGGAGGAGAACACTGCAGAGCAGATAATTCTGAAACTCTTCTAGCAGAAGAAATTGCAACCAAAAACAAAACTTTCCAAGATAATAACTTAATATCAACGGAATGTAAGGGTTCAAACGGAACCCCCTGAAGAACTGAAAGAACTAAATTGAGACTCCAAGGAGGAGTCAAAGGTTTGTAAACAGGCTTGATTCTAACCAGAGCCTGAACAAAGGCTTGAACATCTGGCACAGCTGCCAGCTTTTTGTGAAGTAACACAGACAAGGCAGAAATCTGTCCCTTCAAGGAACTTGCAGATAATCCTTTCTCCAAACCTTCTTGAAGAAAGGATAGAATCTTAGGAATTTTTACCTTGTCCCAAGGGAATCCTTTAGATTCACACCAACAGATATATTTTTTCCATATTTTGTGGTAAATTTTTCTAGTTACAGGCTTTCTGGCCTGAACAAGAGTATCAATGACAGAATCTGAGAATCCTCGCTTTGATAAGATCAAGCGTTCAATCTCCAAGCAGTCAGTTGGAGTGAGACCAGATTCGGATGTTCGAACGGACCTTGAACAAGAAGGTCTCGTCTCAAAGGTAGCTTCCATGGTGGAGCCGATGACATATTCACCAGGTCTGCATACCAAGTCCTGCGTGGCCACGCAGGAGCTATCAAGATCACCGATGCCCTCTCCTGATTGATCCTGGCTACCAGCCTGGGGATGAGAGGAAACGGCGGGAATACATAAGCTAGTTTGAAGGTCCAAGGTGCTACTAGTGCATCTACTAGAGTCGCCTTGGGATCCCTGGATCTGGACCCGTAGCAAGGAACCTTAAAGTTCTGACGAGAGGCCATCAGATCCATGTCTGGAATGCCCCACAGTTGAGTAATTTGGGCAAAGATTTCCGGATGGAGTTCCCACTCCCCCGGATGAAATGTCTGACGACTCAGAAAATCCGCTTCCCAATTTTCCACTCCTGGGATGTGGATTGCAGACAAGTGGCAGGAGTGAGTCTCCGCCCATTGAATGATTTTGGTCACTTCTTCCATCGCCAGGGAACTCCTTGTTCCCCCCTGATGGTTGATGTACGCAACAGTTGTCATGTTGTCTGATTGAAACCGTATGAACTTGGCCTTTGCTAGCTGAGGCCAAGCCTTGAGAGCATTGAGTATCGCTCTCAGTTCCAGAATATTTATCGGTAGAAGAGATTCTTCCCGAGACCAAAGACCCTGAGCTTTCAGGGGTCCCCAGACCGCGCCCCAGCCCACCAGACTGGCGTCGGTCGTGACAATGACCCACTCTGGTCTGCGGAAGCTCATCCCCTGTGACAGGTTGTCCAGGGACAGCCACCAACGGAGTGAATCTCTGGTCCTCTGATTTACTTGTATCGTCGGAGACAAGTCTGTATAGTCCCCATTCCACTGACTGAGCATGCACAGTTGTAATGGTCTTAGATGAATGCGCGCAAAAGGAACTATGTCCATTGCCGCTACCATCAAACCTATTACTTCCATGCACTGCGCTATGGAAGGAAGAGGAACAGAATGAAGTATTTGACAAGAGTTTAGAAGTTTTGTTTTTCTGGCCTCTGTCAGAAAAATCCTCATTTCTAAGGAGTCTATTATTGTTCCCAAGGGAGATAGAGAACTCTTTTCTACGTTCACTTTCCATCCGTGAGATCTGAGAAAGGCCAGGACAATGTCCGTGTGAGCCTTTGCTTTAGGAAGGGACGACGCTTGAATCAGAATGTCGTCCAAGTAAGGTACTACTGCAATGCCCCTTGGTCTTAGCACCGCTAGAAGGGACCCTAGTACCTTTGTGAAAATCCTTGGAGCAGTGGCTAATCCGAACGGAAGTGCCACAAACTGGTAATGCTTGTCCAGGAATGCGAACCTTAGGAACCGATGATGTTCCTTGTGGATAGGAATATGTAGATACGCATCCTTTAAATCCACCGTGGTCATGAATTGACCTTCCTGGATGGAAGGAAGAATTGTTCGAATGGTTTCCATTTTGAACGATGGAACCTTGAGAAACTTGTTTAGGATCTTGAGATCTAAGATTGGTCTGAATGTTCCCTCTTTTTTGGGAACTACGAACAGATTGGAGTAGAACCCCATCCCTTGTTCTCCTAAAGGAACAGGATGAATCACTCCCATTTTTAACAGGTCTTCTACACAATGTAAGAATGCCTGTTTTTTTATGTGGTCTGAAGACAACTGAGACCTGTGGAACCTCCCCCTTGGGGGAAGCCCCTTGAATTCCAGAAGATAACCTTGGGAGACTATTTCTAGCGCCCAAGGATCCAGAACATCTCTTGCCCAAGCGAAGAGAGAGAGTCTGCCCCCCACCAGATCCGGTCCCGGATCGGGGGCCAACATCTCATGCTGTCTTGGTAGCAGTGGCAGGTTTCTTGGCCTGCTTTCCTTTGTTCCAGCCTTGCATTGGTCTCCAGGCTGGCTTGGCTTGAGAAGTATTACCCTCCTGCTTAGAGGACGTAGCACTTGGGGCTGGTCCGTTTCTGCGAAAGGGACGAAAATTAGGTTTATTTTTGGCCTTGAAAGACCTATCCTGAGGAAGGGCGTGACCCTTGCCCCCAGTGATATCAGAGATAATCTCTTTCAAGTCAGGGCCAAACAGCGTTTTCCCCTTGAAAGGAATGTTAAGCAATTTGTTCTTGGAAGACGCATCCGCTGACCAAGATTTTAACCAAAGCGCTCTGCGCGCCACAATAGCAAACCCAGAATTTTTCGCCGCTAACCTAGCCAATTGCAAAGTGGCGTCTAGGGTGAAAGAATTAGCCAATTTGAGAGCACGAATTCTGTCCATAATCTCCTCATAAGAAGAAGAATTATTATTGATCGCCTTTTCTAGCTCATCGAACCAGAAACACGCGGCTGTAGTGACAGGAACAATGCATGAAATTGGTTGTAGAAGGTAACCTTGCTGAACAAACATCTTTTTAAGCAAACCTTCTAATTTTTTATCCATAGGATCTTTGAAAGCACAACTATCTTCTATGGGTATAGTGGTGCGTTTGTTTAGAGTAGAAACCGCCCCCTCGACCTTGGGGACTGTCTGCCATAAGTCCTTTCTGGGGTCAACCATAGGAAACAGTTTTTTAAATATGGGGGGAGGGACGAAAGGAATACCGGGCCTTTCCCATTCTTTATTTACAATGTCCGCCACCCGCTTGGGTATAGGAAAAGCTTCGGGGGGCCCCGGGACCTCTAGGAACTTGTCCATTTTACATAGTTTCTCTGGAATGACCAAATTCTCACAATCATCCAGAGTGGATAACACCTCCTTAAGCAGAGCGCGGAGATGTTCCAACTTAAATTTAAATGTAATCACGTCAGGTTCAGCTTGTTGAGAAATTTTCCCTGAATCTGAAATTTCTCCCTCAGACAAAACCTCCCTGGCCCCCTCAGACTGGTGTAGGGGCCCTTCAGAACCAATATCATCAGCGTCCTCATGCTCTTCAGTATTTTCTAAAACAGAGCAGTCGCGCTTTCGCTGATAAGTGGGCATTTTGGCTAAAATGTTTTTGATAGAATTATCCATTACAGCCGTTAATTGTTGCATAGTAAGGAGTATTGGCGCGCTAGATGTACTAGGGGCCTCCTGTGTGGGCAAGACTGGTGTAGACGAAGGAGGGGATGATGCAGTACCATGCTTACTCCCCTCACTTGAGGAATCATCTTGGGCATCATTTTCTCTAAATTTTGTGTCACATAAATCACATCTATTTAAATGAGAAGGAACCTTGGCTTCCCCACATTCAGAACACAGTCTATCTGGTAGTTCAGACATGTTAAACAGGCATAAACTTGATAACAAAGTACAAAAAACGTTTTAAAATAAAACCGTTACTGTCACTTTAAATTTTAAACTGAACACACTTTATTACTGCAATTGCGAAAAAGTATGAAGGAATTGTTCAAAATTCACCAAAATTTCACCACAGTGTCTTAAAACCTTAAAAGTATTGCACACCAAATTTGGAAGCTTTAACCCTTAAAATAACGGAACCGGAGCCGTTTTTATATTTAACCCATTTACAGTCCCTGGTATCTGCTTTGCTGAGACCCAACCAAGCCCAAAGGGGAATACGATACCAAATGACGCCTTCAGAAAGTCTTTTCTATGTATCAGAGCTCCTCACACATGCATCTGCATGTCATGCTTCTCAAAAACAAGTGCGCAATACAGGCGCGAAAATGAGACTCTGCCTATGATTAGGGAAAGCCCCTAGAGAATAAGGTGTCCAATACAGTGCCTGCCGGTTATTTTACAAAATTCCCAAGATTAAAATAATTCCTCAAGGCTATGGAGTATAAAATATGTTTATATATAAATCGATTTAGCCCAGAAAATGTCTACAGTCTTAAAAAGCCCTTGTGAAGCCCTTTTTTTCTCTGGCTTACCGGATCCCATAGGGAAAATGACAGCTTCCAGCATTACATCGTCTTGTTAGAATGTGTCATACCTCAAGCAGCAAAAGTCTGCTCACTGTTCCCCCAACTGAAGTTAATTCCTCTCAACAGTCCTGTGTGGAAACAGCCATCGATTTTAGTAACGGTTGCTAAAATCATTTTCCTCTTACAAACAGAAATCTTCATCTCTTTTCTGTTTCAGAGTAAATAGTACATACCAGCACTATTTTAAAATAACAAACTCTTGATTGAATAATAAAAACTACATTTAAACACCAAAAAACTCTAAGCCATCTCCGTGGAGATGTTGCCTGTACAACGGCAAAGAGAATGACTGGGGAAGGCGGAGCCTAGGAGGGATCATGTGACCAGCTTTGCTGGGCTCTTTGCCATTTCCTGTTGGGGAAGAGAATATCCCACAAGGATGACGCCGTGGACTGGACACACCTATGTTGGAGAAAATTGGGTTTAATGTCCCTTTAATTAAAATGCTTATTAAGTACTGTATTTGTGTTTCTAACTCCTCCCACAGTTAATACTTCAAACTGCCCACAAGTTTTATGTTTTAATTAAAGCGGTTTGCTGCAGTCACTATTATCAGTGTAATTTATTTGTAACCTCCGTGAGAGGGAGGCTGTGACGCTGCATAGACTCTCGTTGCTGAAGATTTCTGCTTTTCAACACTTCTCCTGTTTATATAAATCACTAAGGGCTGACAGTTGTACAAGCTTAGTGATCGTAAAAAGATAGATAACCCCTTTATTACCCATTCTCCAGTTATACATAACCAACACAGGCCGCGTTCGGCAAGCACTCAGAGCCAGCGCGGGCACTTCTGATCCAGTGATGAAGTGGCACTAGGAGACGTCGCAAGTGAGGGAGCTTTAAAAAAAAAAAAAAAGTTTGCATGTGCAAAGGGATCTGCTGCACAATAGAGTGCTCAAATATAATTCATAGGTGAGACGCTTCTCTTTGCATGCAATATTTACAATACCTTTTAAGTATTTGAAATATTGCATGCAAATAGAAACGTCTCGAATATGAATTATATATATGTACTCCATTATTGTGCAGCAGATCCCTTTGCGCATTCAAACGTTTACTATATTACCTCATACCAATTGAGGTTACTTTTTTTTAACACCATTGTATCACATTAAACAGTATTACACTATGTTCGTTTTTGCTTTTTTCATTTCATTACATGTGTAAATATTGCCATCTACTGGTGGAAAGAAGGAAATAAGGGATCTAACGAAAAGCTACAAGGATTTAGCTTACGACTATAGAAGGGATCCCCTGTGAGACGATAACAACAGGATTCAACGTGCATCCAGCTACTATCTGAGGGCCTAACACTTACCTCATTTGATTGAGGCTGTGTCCTGTAAGTACATCGACTACACAAGTTGGGGATTCTTCATGTGAATTATATTTGTATGGACTTATTAATATTATCACTATTTACCAATATACTTATACGCATTGTTGTGGGAAGATTGTAAATGTTTTTTATGACAGTTTACTATATCATAAGGGGTTGCTTGCATCATAAAGGGTATCCTGCTCCCTATGAACGCTGTTTGTATTTACTCCATATGATAACTTGTGTACTGATTACTGAGTCCCAGAACTGTTGTCAGATGTTATTAAACATACATTTTTACAAATTATATGAACTAAACGAGTTACATATTTTAGAACTCCACTTAGACTCTCCATTCCCATTACTCATGTCCACGAGACATTCTTATTGGTTGAGTACAGTTTAATTCGAGTTACCTTTTCTTTACCATCTTGTAAATTATATCTTTCAATAGGTACAAATATCGGTTTTAAAAAGACCATATTGGGTAACTCCACAAGGGAAAAAAAATATTTTTCTCTTTGTATTTTATCCGATTCCACAACAAGCAGTAATTACAGCAATCACCTTTAAGAGATATATGCATTTGGTTTAGCGCTGTGAAGGTTTACAATTCTTTTATATTATCTTTATCTCTCTCAACTACGAAGTCAAACAGTGAAAATGGGGTATATTTCCTAATCCTATTTGCTTTTTCAAAGTGTGCGGTTTGATATTAAGAATATAGACGGTATGATCTCCTTTGTTTACCATAGGTAAATCTATTTGGTGTTGTCCTAACGGTTGTAAATTAAATTAATTGGTGTACGATGTTATATAAGCGTATTCTGTTCCATATGTATAGAATGTCTAAAATAAAATCTTGTTTGCCGATAAAGGTGTAGAGTAATTTTTCCAGTGATAAGACGTGGTCATCTTCATGAAGGCACATGATGTAAGTAGAGGTTTAAACTTTCATCCAGAATCGGGGTATAAGACTCTTAGCGCAATTTAGCATGCATTGGAGTAGTTTCTTACGATACTGGCACATAATATGGGGAATGTCGTTTAAAAGAATGATAGTAGGGGAAAGTGTCAGGGAGGTCCCTATTGTAGCATTAATACATCTGGTAATGTTTTCCCAGAAGCATTTTAATAAGGGACAGGACCACCAAATATAGGATAGTGTACCAGTTTCCACACAGCGTCTCTAGCAAAGAGGACGAACTAGGAAATATACTATGGAGGCAATGTGGTGTTACATGTGCGTTTATATAGCAATCACACCCTTAAGTTTAGCTAAACATAAGCAAAAACCTAATGTGTATGCAGCATTTTCTTACTAGCCCACTAACAAAAAGGGTTATTAAGAAGGGTGCTTGTTAAGGCACAGTAATCTGTCTCATATTATATATAAAAATATATTGTGCATGAAAGAATACTACCTAAATGGATAATGAACTCAATTTTTTTTTCTTTTGTAATTCAGATAGATCATGCAATTTTAAGCAACTTTCTAATTTACTCCAATTATCAATTTTTCTTTGTTCTCTTGCTTCTCTTTATTTGAAAAAGAAAGTCTAGACCCTGGACAGCACTTGTTTATTGGTGGATGAATTTATCTACCAATCAGCAAGAACCCAGGTTGTTCACCAAAAATGGGCCGGTATCTAAACTTACATTCTTGCATTTCAAATAAAGATACCAAGAGACTGAAGAACATTTGCTAATAGGAGTAAATTAGAAAGTTGCTTAAAATTGCATGCTCTATCTGAATCACAAAAGAAAAAAAAATTGGTTTAGTGTCCCTTTAAAAATGTGTTTGCGTGGAAAACAGGATATGTGCCGATTTTGAAGCTAACTGGACGTGCAGATCTGTGTACAACAGAGGCCGATTCTAAAAATAAATAAATATATAATTCCTGCCTAAAACCATTTTTCAACTCAACACTCGCATGAGCAGCCTTCATGGAATTCTATACAAAAAAGGGGGCTGTTCCTGCCATTGGCGAGATGTCTCCTATAGAAGTAATGGCACCTCTCGGTTAGGTAAAAGTTTGCAATAGAGTACAACGGGAGATACCGGCGTATGTTTAAACTTTAATAATACACCTAATAAATATCAAATTATGCTATTTTCACAAAACCGTACCTTAAATTTGCTGATATTTCCGTATGAATAGGTTTTCCAGTAAATTCTGAGTTTAGCATTCTAAATTATTTTCTCGGCCATGTAGCATTATTTTACTTTGAAAATTGGTATGGGGATTCAGATGAGGCTACCAACAATACTGCAGTGTTTGTGTCTCCAATAACAAAAAGGGGAGCCATATTTTGGGGTATAAAGTCCCTGTTTTCCACAGTCAGCCAGCTCTGCTCACCTACATGGACACATTGTATCAAACCCTCAGCCTACATGTTTTTATACATTTGTAACCGTTTACTGTACACAGACACTTAAAGGGACACTGAACCCAAATATTTTCTCTCATGATTCAGATAGAGCATAACATTTTAAGAAACTTTCTAATTTACGCCTATTATCAATTCTTCTTCGTTCACTTGCTATCTTTATTTGAAAAAGAAGGCATCTAAGCTTTTTTTGGTTCAGTACACCGGACAGCACTTTATTGGTGGATGAATTTATCCACCAATCAGCAAGAATAATCCAGGTTATTCACCAAAAATTGGCCGGCATCTAAACTTACATTCTTGCATTTCAAATAAAGATACCAAGAGAATGAAGAAAATGTGATAATAGGAGTAAATTAGAAAGTTGCCTAAAGGGACAGTCAAGTCTAAAAAAAAAACTTATGTTTCAAATAGGGCATGTAATTTTAAACAACTTTCCACTTTACTGTTATCCCCAATTTTGCTTTGTTCTCTTGGTATTCTTAGTTGAAAGCTAAACCTAGGAGGTTCATATGCTAATTTCTTAGACCTTGAAGGCCGCCTCTAATCTAAATGTTTTTCACCACTAGAGGGCATTAGTTCACGTGTTTCATATAGATAACATTGAGCTCATGCACGTGAATTTACCATGGAGACAGCTCTGATTGGCTAAAATGCAAGTCTGTCAAAATAACTGAAATAAGGGGACAGTCTGCTGAGGCTTAGATACAAGGTAATTACAGAGGTAAAACGTGTATAATTATAACTGTGTTGGTTATGCAAAACTGGGGAATCAGTAATTAAGGGATTATCTATCTTTTAAAACATCAAAAATTCTGGTGTTGACTGTCCCTTTAAAATTGCATGCTCTGTCTGAATCACAAAAGAAAAAATTTGTGTTTAGTGTCCCTTTAAAGTGAAAGTAAATCCTAGTGTTTTACAAACGCTAGGATTTACTATTGAAACAAATAAAGGGCACTTTCATTCATGTAGTATAATATACATCATGTAGAAAGCTCCTTTATTTGATTCAATCGATCGCCGCTCTTAGCTCCTACAGCAGCCCACAGCTAAAAAAAAATTGGCTGAGAGGTGACGTTTTCACAGCTGGATCGGCTGTCAAGTTTAAAAGGTAAGTATTTTTTAACAATAGGAGTGAAATGTAAATTTTGATGAATTAAAGTGCCCCTGTTTTTAATCAAATTTTTAAAAATCGGGCACTTTAGCATCAAAATTGACATTCACTTTAAAGCAACCCTGTCAGTACCAAAAGTACAATCTGCTGAGAAAATAATGATCACACAGCACAGCCTTAAAGGGCAGCTCACCGCCTGGTCACACAGTCTTAAAGGGACAGGCAAAAACCCACACAGCCTTTAAAGGGTCAACTAGCACCACACACACACAGTCTTAAGGGGACAGATCACAGTAATGTTCACACAGTGAAACCTTAAAGGGCAGCTTGGCACCTGCTCACAGTCTTAAAGGGGCAGGCACACACAAACTTTAGTGGGTAAACTCACACTACATATAGTCTTAAAGGGAGCAATAAGTGTGCATCCGCATGCAACGCACACAGCCTTAAAGGGATACTCTGTCTTAAAGAGACAGGGGCACCTGCACACACACACACAGCCTTTAATGGGACAACTTGCAACACACACAGCACTAAAGGAACAGCTCACACCATGCACACCCAGCGCAGCCTTAAAGGGCAGCTCGCCGCATGCTCGCAGTCTTTAAGGGACAGGCACAAACCTTTAACGTACAGTCTTAAAGGGAACGATAACAGTATGCATTCGCATGCAATGCACATACAGCCTTAAATGGACCCTCTGTCTTAAAAGGGACAAGGGCACGTGCACACACATACACACAGAGCACTCACAGCCTTTAAAGGAACAACTTCTACCACAACATGCAGTCTTAAAGGGACAGATAACAGTAATGTTCACACAGCGCAACCTTGAAGGGCAGCTTGACACCTGCACACACAGAATTAAAGGGACAGGCACACACAACCTTTAGTGGGTAAAGTCACACCACACGGACGGTCTTAAAGGGAGCGATAAAAGTATGCATCCGCATGCAGCCTTAAAGGGACACATACACACACAGCACTCACAGCCTTTAAACGGACAACTTGCACCACACCAGGGGCGTATTTTGGCCTAGACAAACAAGGCACTAGCCTAGCTCAGCAGAATTTTTTTGGGGCAGCACTTTTTGAGTTCAACTAGACACACGCACGCACATATAAACACAAGCACACTTCAACAAGAACATTTACTTTAGAAATGCCATGGGGAAAAAAAAGGTCACATCACAGGTATGGGGGGCAGCAGAATTTTGGTTGCCTAAGGCAGCATAAAACCTAAATACGCCACTGCACCACATGCACACAGCGTTAAAAGGAAAAGCTCACATCATGCACACCCAACGCAGCCTTAAAGGGCAGCTCGGCCTGCTCACACAGTCTTAAAGGGGCAGACACACAAACTTAAAGGAAGTGATAATAGTATGCACCTACAAGCAATGCACCCAGCCTTAAAGGGATGCTATGTCTAAAAGGGACAGGGGCACCTGCACACACACAGCACTCACAGCCTTTAAAAGGCAACTTGCATCACACAAATACAACGTTAAAGAAACAGCTCACACCATGCACACACAGCACAGCCTTAAAGGGCAGCTCGCCGCATGCTCACACAGTCTTAAAACGGGAAGGCAACACAATCTTAAGTGGTTAAACTCACACCACACGCACGGTCTTAAAGGAAGCGATAACAGCATGCATCCACATACAATGCACACACAGGGGCATATGTATCAAGCTCTGAATGGAACTTGATGCCCCGTGTTTCTGGCGAGCCTGCAGGCTCGCCAGAAAACATAATTTATGTAAGAACTTACCTGATAAATTCATTTCTTTCATATTAGCAAGAGTCCATGAGCTAGTGACGTATGGGATATACATTCCTACCAGGAGGGGCAAAGTTTCCCAAACCTTAAAATGCCTATAAATACACCCCTCACCACACCCACAATTCAGTTTAACGAATAGCCAAGAAGTGGGGTGATAAGAAAAAAGTGCGAAAGCATATAAAATAAGGAATTGGAATAATTGTGCTTTATACAAAAAAATCAAAACCACCACAAAAAGGGTGGGCCTCATGGACTCTTGCTAATATGAAAGAAATGAATTTATCAGGTAAGTTCTTACATAAATTATGTTTTCTTTCATGTAATTAGCAAGAGTCCATGAGCTAGTGACGTATGGGATAATGATTACCCAAGATGTGGATCTTTCCACACAAGAGTCACTAGAGAGGGAGGGATAAAATAAAGACAGCCAATTCCTGCTGAAAATAATCCACACCCAGAATAAAATTTTAATGAAAAAACATAAGCAGAAGATTCAAACTGAAACCACTGCCTGAAGTACGTTTCTACCAAAAACTGCTTCAGAAGAAGAAAACACATCAAAATGGTAGAATTTAGTAAAAGTATGCAAAGAGGACCAAGTTGCTGTTTTGCAAATCTGATCAACCGAAGCTTCATTCTTAAACGCCCAGGAAGTAGAAACTGACCTAGTAGAATGAGCTGTAATCCTTTGAGGCGGAGTGTTACCCGACTCAACATAGGCATGATGAAATAAAGATTTCAACCAAGATGCCAAAGAAATGGCAGAAGCTTTCTGGTCTTTTCTAGAACCGGAAAAGATGACAAATAGACTAGAAGTCTTTCGGAAAGACTTAGTAGCTTCAACATAATAATACAAAGCTCTAACAGCATCCAAAGAATGCAATGATTTCTCCTTAGAATTCATAGGATTAGGACATAATGAAGGAACCACAATTTCTCTACTAATGTTGTTAGAATTCACAACCTTAGGTAAAAAATTCAAAAGAAGTTCGCAGCACCGCCTTATCCTGATGCAAAATCAGAAAAGGAGACTCACAAAAAAAGAGTAGATAATTCAGAGACTCTTCTGGCAGAAGAGATGGCCAAAAGAAACAAAACTTTCCAAGAAAGTAATATAACGACCAAAGAATGCATGGGTTCAAAAGGAGAAGCTTGAAGAGCCCCCAGAACCAAATTCAAACTCCAAAGAGGAGAAATTGACTTAATGACAGGTTTTATACGAACCAAAGCTTGTACAAAACAATGAATATCAGGAAGATTAGCAATCCTTCTGTGAAAAAGAACAGAAAGAGCAGAGATTTGTCTTTCAAGAAACTTGCGGACAAACCTTATCTAAACCATCCTGAAGAAATATAAGTCTTCCAGACTCTATAATATATCTCTCTAGATACAGATTTACGAGCCTGTCACATAGTATCAATCACAGAGTCAGAGAAACCTCTTTGACCAAGAATCAAGCGTTCAAACTCCACACCTTAAAATTAAGGTTTTGAGATCCTGATGGAAAAAAGAACCTTGAGACAGAAAGACTGATCTTAACGGAAGAGTCCACAGCTGGCAAGAGGCCATCCGGACAAGATCCGCATACCAAAACCTGTGAGGCCATGCTGGAGCTACCAGCAGGACAAACGAGCATTCCTTTAGAATATTAAGAATACCCTTGGAAGAAGAACTAGAGGCGGAAAGATATAGGCAGGATGACACTTGTAAGGAAGAGATAATGCATCCACTGCCTCCGCCCGAGGATCCCTGGATCCGGACAGATACCAGGGAAGTTTCTTGTTTAGATGAGAAGCCATCAGATCTATTTCTGAGAGTTCCCACATTTGAACAATCTGAGGAAATATCTCTGGGTGAAGACCATTCGCCCAGGTGCAACGTTTGGCGACTGAGATAATCCGCTTCCAATTGTCCATACCTGGGATATGAACCGCAGAGATTAGACAGGAGCTGGATTCCGCCCAAACCAAAATTCGAGATACTTCTTTCATAGCCAGAGGACTGTGAGTCCCTCCTTGATGATTGATGTATGCCACAGTTGTGACATTGTCTATCTGAAAACAAATGAACAACTCTCTCTTCAGAAGAGGCCAAGACTGAAGAGCTCTGAAATTGCACGGAGTTCCAAAATATTGATCGGAAATCTCACCTCCTGAGATTCCCAAACCCCTTGTGCCGTCAGATACCCCCACACAGCTCCCCAACCTGTAAGACTTGCATCTGTTGAGATTATAGTCCAGGTCGGAAGAACAAAGAAGCCCCCTGAACTAAACGATGGTGATCTGCCCACCATGTCAGAAAGTGTCGTATAATCGGTTTAAAGATATTAATTGAGATATCTTTGAGTAATCCCTGCACCATTGGTTCAGCATACAGAGCTGAAGAGGTCGCATGTAAAAACGAGCAAAGGAGATCGCATCTGATGCGGCAGTCCTAAGACCTAAAATTTCCATGCATAAGGCTACCAAAGGGAATGATTGTGACTGAAGGTTTTGACAAGCTGATATCAATGTTAAACTTCTCTTGTCTGACAAGGACAGAGTCAGACACTGAATCTATTCTAGAAACCTAAAAAGGTTACACTTGTCTGAGGAATCAATGAACTGATTGGTAAATTGATCCTCCAACCATGAACTTGAAGAAACAACACAAGTCGATTCGTATGAGATTCTTCGAAAATGAGAAGACTGAGCAAGTACCCAGATATTGTCCAATAAGGAAATACCAAAAAACCCTGTTCTCTGATTACAGAAAGGGCACCGAGAACCTTTGAAAAAAATTCTTGGAACTGAGGCTAGGCCAAACGGTAGAGCCACAAAACTGGTAATGCTTGTCTAAAAAGAGAATCTCAGACACAAAAAGTGATCTGGATGAATCGGAATATGTAGATACACATCCTGTAAATCTATTGTAGACATATAATGCCCTTGCTAAACAAAAGGCAGGACAGTCCTACAGTAACCATCTTGAATGTTGGTATCCTTACATAACGATTCAATATTGATAGATCCGAAACTGGTCTGAAGGAATTGACCTTCTTTAGTACAATGAAGAGATAAAATAAAACCCCAGCCCCTGTTCCATAACTGGAACTGGCATAATTACTCCAGCCAACTCTAGATCTGAAACACATTTCAGAAATGCTGAGCCTTTGCTGTGTTAACTGGGACACGGGAAAGAAAAAAATCTCTTAGCAGGAGGCCTTAACTGAAGCCAATTCTGTACCTTTCTGAAACAATGTTCTGAAACCAGAAATTGAGAACGGAATTGATCAAAATTTCTTTGAAGAAAACGTAATCTGCCTCATACCAGCTGAGCTGGAATAAGGTCCGCACCTTCATGGGTACTTAGGAGCTGGCTATAGGTTTTCTAAAAGGCTTGGATATATTCCAAACTGGAAATAGTTTCCAAACTGATACCGCTCCTGAGAATGAAGGATCAGGCTTTTGTTCCTTATTGTGAGGAAAGGAACGAAATGATCATTAGACCTAAATTTACCTTAGATTTTTTATCCTTTGGTAAAAAAGTTCCCTTCCTTCCAGAAACAGTTGAAATAATAATTTATTACCCTGGAAAGAAAGGGAAAGCAAAGTTGACTTAGAAGACATATCAGTATTCCAAGTTTAATCCATAAAGCTTTTCTAGCTAAAATAGCTAGAGACATATACCTGACATCAACTCTAATGATATCAAAAGATGGTATCACCAATAAAATTATTAGCATGTTATAGAATAATAATAATGCTATAAAATTATGATCTGTTACTTGTTGCGCTAAAGCTTCTAACCAAAAAGTTGAAGCTGCAGCAACATCCGCTAAAAATATAGCAAGTCTAAGAAGATTACCTGAACATAAGTAAGCTTTTCTTAGAAAGGATTCAATTTTCTTATCTAAAGGATCCTTAAATGAATTACTAACTGCCGTAGGAATAGTAGCACATTTAGCAGGAGTAGAGACAGCCCCATAACCTTAGGGATTTTGTCCCAAAAAACCTCTAATCTGTCAGATGGCACAGGATATAATTGCTTAAACGTTTAGAAGGAGTAAAAGAATTACCCAAATTATTCCATTCCCTGGAAATTACTTCAGAAATAGCATCAGGGAGATTAAACACTTCTGGAATAACTACAGGAGATTTAAAAACCTTATTTAAACGTTTAGATTTAGAATCAAGAGGACCAGAATCCTCTATTTCTAATGCAATTAATACTTCTTTAAATAAAGAACGAATAGATTCCATCTTGAACAAATACAAAGATTTATCAGCATCAACCTCTGAGACAGAAACCTCTGAACCAGAAGAACCATTATCAGTATCAGAATGATGATGTTCATTTAAAAATTCATCTGAAAAAAGAAGTTTTAAAAGACTTTTATGTAAACTAGAAGGAGAAATAACAGACATAGCCTTCTTAATGGATTTAAAAAATAAAATCTCTTATGTTTATCAGGAACACTCTGAAAATTAGATGTTGACGGAACAGCAACAGGTAATGTAACAGTACTAAAGGAAATTTTATCTGCATTAATAAGTTTGTCATGACATGCAATACAAACAACAGCTGGAGAAACAGATACCAAAAATTATAGCAGATACACTTAGCTTGGTAGCTCCAGCAGTAGACAGCGATTTTCCTGTAGTATCTTCTGACTCAGATGCAACGTGAGACATCTTGCAATATGTAAGAGAAAAAACAACATATAAAGCAAAATTGATCAAATTCCTTAAATGACAGTTTCAGGAATGGGAAAAAATGCCAAAGAACAAGCTTCTAGCAACCAGAAGCACTGAAAAAATAAGACTTAAATAATGTGGAGACAAAAGTGACGCCCTTATTTTTTAGCGCCAAATAAGACGCCCACATTATTTGGCGCCTAAATGCTTTTGGCGCCAAAAATGACGCCACATCCGGAACGCCAACATTTTTGGCGCAAAATAACGTCAAAAAATGACGCAACTTCCGGCGACACGTATGACGCCGGAAACTGAAAAGAATTTTTGCGCCAAAAAAGTCCGCGCCAAGAATGACGCAATAAAATGAAGCATTTTCAGCCCCCGCGAGCCTAACAGCCCACAGGAAAAAAAAGTCAAATTTTTGAAGGTAAGAAAAAAATGATTAATTCAAATGCATTATCCCAAATATGAAACTGACTGTCTGAAAATAAGGAAAGTTGAACATTCTGAGTCAAGGCAAATAAATGTTTGAATACATATATTTAGAACTTTATAAACAAAGTGCCCAACCATAGCTAGGAGTGTCACAGAAAATAAGACTTACTTACCCCAGGACACTCATCTACATATAGCAGATAGCCAAACCAGTACTGAAACGAGAATCAGCAGAGGTAATGGTATATATAAGAGTATATCGTCGATCTGAAAAGGGAGGTAAGAGATGAATCTCTACGACCGATAACAGAGAACCTATGAAATAGACCCCATAGAAGGAGATCACTGCATTCAAATTGGCAATACTCTACTCACATCCCTCTGACATTCACTGCACGCTGAGAGGAAAACCAGGCTCCAACTTGCTGCGGAGCGCATATCAACGTAGAATCTAGCACAAACTTACTTCACCACCTCCATCGGAGGTAAAGTTTGTAAAACTGAATTGTGGGTGTGGTGAGGGGTGTATTTATAGACATTTTAAGGTTTGGGAAACTTTGCCCCTCCTGGTAGGAATGTATATCCCATACGTCACTAGCTCATGGACTCTTGCTAATTACATGAAAGAAATAGCAGTTATGAAGCAGCGGTCACAAAGACCGCTACTCCATAACCTGTCCACCTGCTCTGAGCAGGCGGACACACATCGCCACAATACAATCCAATCCAATCGAGTACGATCGGGTTAATTGACACCCCCCTGAAGGCGGCCCATTGGCCGCGAGTCTGCAGGGGGCGGCGTTGCACCAGCAGCTCTTGTGAGCTGCTGGTGCAATGCTGAATACAGCAAGCGTATTGCTCGCCGTATTCAGCGAGGTCTGGCGGACCTGATCCGCAGTGTCGGATCAGGTCCGCCAGACCTTGATAAATATGCCCCACAGTCTTAAAGGGCCACTGTATTAAAGGGACAGGGGCACCTGCACAAGCACACAGCCTTAAAAGAAACAGCTCACACGATGCAGTCTTTAAGGGAAAGGCACACAGGCTTTTAAGCACACCCAAATTCACAAAGCCTTAAAGGGATACTAAACCCATTTTTTTATTTCATGATTCAGATAGAGCATGAGATTTTAAGCATCTTTCTAATTTACTCCTATTATCAATTTTTCTTTGTTCTTATGCTATCTTGATTTGAAAAAGCAGTACTGTAAGCTTTAGAGACAGACCATTTTTTGTTCAGCACCTGGGTAGCACTTGCTGATTTGTGGCTAAATGTAGCAAACCAATCAGCAGCTCTACCAAGGTGCTGAACTAAAAAATGGGCCGGCTCCTAACCTTTTATTACTGCTTTTTCAAATCAAGATAACATGAGAACAAAGAAAAATTGATAATAGGAGTAAATTAGAAAGTTGCTTAAAATGGCATGCTCTATCTGAATCATGAAAGAAAAAATGAGGGGTTAGTATCCCTTTAAAGAGGCACTCAATTTTAAAGTGACAGATACAAACACAGCCTTTAAAGGGGCAGCTCACACCACAGGTGCACATACACAGCCTTAAAGGGACAGTATACACTCATTTTCATATAACTGCATGTAATAGACACTACTATAAAGAATAAGATGCAGATACCGATATAAAAATCCAGTATAAAATGGTTTAAAAACGTACTTAGAAACTTTCAGTTTAGCTGTTGAAAAGGTAGTTGGAAAGCCCACTGCAAGTGGGAAATAAGACACTCCCCCCCCCCCCTTTTGCATATGAAAAGGCCCCTTACACAAACAGGAGCAAGCTGGAGAAGGTAGCTTACGGTATTCAAATAAATCTTTGGGGCTTGGTTAGGAGTCTGAAAATCAGAGCAATGTTATTTAAAAATTAAGCAAAATTATACATTTTTTTAAAAAAAAAACAACTTTATGGGCTTTATAAATAGATCTACAAAACATTTATGCAAAGAAAAAATTAAGTGTATAATGGCCCTTTAAAGGTAGCACATTACGCTAGCACAGTCTTAAAGGCACGTACCTCACACAATACACACAATCCCTAAAGTTATAGTAAGCTTTTCCCTTTGTCTAAACAGATCAGGAATGTTAGAGATATTTTAGATGGAGTTTAAACTCTTCAATTGTAATGATACGCTATAACTAGCGCTGAAATTCAAATACCCTGTGCTATGGCCCGCCCACTTCAAAATTAATATTTTTGTTGAGCTAACGGTTTGAAATAATCAGCGCTCTAGGCATAAAGCACTTTTGTTGTAGAGCACAGATTGGAGAACAGTTCAAACTGTTAGCTCAACAAACATATTACTTTTGAAGTGGGCGGCTGGAGCACGAGGTATTCGACTTTCAGTGCTACATTAAAAAGTAAGTTATAGCGCATATTCATTACAACTGAAGAGTCAAACTCCATCTAAAATATTTCTAACATTCTATATCTGCTTAGAAAGAGAAAAGTTTACTGTGAGTTTATCTGTGCAAGTGTAATGTGATCTGTGCCTTTAAGACTGTGTGCTGCGTTTGTGCAACTAACATTAAAACTGTGTGCGTGCGGTGTGAACTGGCCCTTTAAAGGCTGTTTTTGTGTCTGTCACTTTAAGACTGAGTGCTCCTTTAAGGCATTGTGCATGTTGGCGTGCCTGTCGCTTAAAGACTATGCATGCTATGAGCTGTTCCTTTAAGGCTGTGTGCGTGTGGTGCAAGTTCTCTCTTTAAAGGCTGTGAGTGCTCTGTGTGTGCACGTGCCCCTGTCCCTTTAAGGCTGTGTGTGCATTGCATGTGAACGCATACTGTTATCGCTCCCTTTAAGACTGTACATGTCGTGTGAGTTTACCCACTAAAGGTTTGTGTCTGCCCCTTTAAGACTGAGTATGCGGTGAGCTGCCCTTGGTGTGCATGGTGTGAGCTGTTCCTTTAATGCTGTGTGTGTGATGCAAGTTGTCCCATTAAAGGCTGTGAGTGCAGGTGCCCCTGTCCCTTTAAGACAGAGTATCCCTTTAAGGCTGTGTGTGTCTGCCCCTTTAAGACTGTGTGAGCAGGTGCCAAGCTGCCCTTTAAGGTTTCACTGTGTGAACATTACTGTGATCTGTCCCTTTAAGACTGAGTGTGTGTGCGCGTGGGGTGCTAGTTGACACTTTAAAGGCTGTGCAGGTTTTTGCCTGTCCCTGTAAGACTGTGTGACCAGGCGGTGAGCTGCCCTTTAAGGCTGTGCTGTGTGATCATTATTTTCTCAGCAGGTTGTACTTTTGGTACTGAGAGGGTTGCTTTAAAGTGAATGTCAATTTTGATGCTAAAGTGCCCGATTTTTAAAAATTTGATTAAAAACGGGCACTTTAATTCATCAAAATTTACATTTCACTCCTATTGTGAAAAAATACTTACCTTTTAAACTTGACAGCCGATCCAGCTTCCTCCACCCGTCGCAAAGCCTCTTCCTGGGTCTAAAATGTGGACTCTGGCATCCTCCAATCACGGCATTGAATCAGACACCGATTCCCCCGGGGGGGAAGCCGTGATTGGGAGGATGACCTATCCATCATTTCTGACGTCAGAAATGGCTTGACCGGAGGAAGCTGGAGCTGCTGTCAAGTTTAAAAGGTATTTCTTCACAACAGGAGTGAAATGTAAATTTTGATTAATTAAAGTGCCCCTGTTTTTAATCGAATTGTTAAAAACCGGGCACTTTAGCATCAAAATTGACATTTACTTTAAGTGTCTGTATACAACAAACAGTTACAAATGTATAAAAACCTGCAGAAATAAAATAAAAACATGTAGGCTGAAGGTTTGATACAATGTATCTATGAAAGTGAGCAGAGCTGGCTGGCGAAAGTCTATGGGGAAAAACAAGGACTTTATACCCCAAAATATTGCTCCCCTTTTTGTTATTGGAGACACAAACATTGCAGTATTGTTGGTAGCACTCATCTGAATCCCCATACCAATTTTCGAAGTAAAATAATGCTACATGGCCATGAAAATAATTTAGGACGCTAAACTCAGAATTGAGCAGTTTTCCTTTTAGAGTAATTAGTGTTTTGAGTATTTTGCTAAAAGCACATTTTAAAAGGGACAAGAAACAAAAAAAAATTCTCATGATTTAGCTAAAGCTCATGATTTTAAAGAACTTTTCAATTCACTTCCATTTAAAAAAAATTGTTCCCTTTGTATCCTTTGTTAAAAAGTTATGCCTAAGTAGACTCAGGAGCTGCCGATTGGTGGCTGCACATATTTTCCTCATGCTTATTGGCTCACCCAATGCATTCAGCTTTCTCCCAGTAGTGCATAGGCTTCTTCAACAAAGGATAAAATTAGATATTAGATAAACTTAGATATTAGAAGTAAATTAGAAAATGATTTAACATATTCTATCTAAATCATTTGTTGGTACTTAGTTTAGAGACACTTAGGAACCCTCCAGGAACAAGTAGAGCATGTTTGTACAAAGTTGTGGGCACAATAATCAAAAAGTAATAATTCAGAAGTTCTATGCGACATGGCTAGGTAAAATAAACTGTGATATCAACTTTTGGTTATGCGAGTGCTAGAAACTTGCAATGATTGATTACATTATTCCAGATCACAACATAGTAGATCTAGTGTATTTATACCCTGCATATGGGAAGCAAATTGAATTGTCTGCGAAAGACTATCGTTCTATAGATAGCCATATTTCGTAGTTCTACAACAACAAAACAACCAGTTTGCTGATTTATAAACGGATTGTCTAGTTCACAGAATAACACAGCACGTGTACACATTGTTGTACTATAAAATCAAAGTATGTTGATGCCATGCAAGCAATCCAAAACGAAAGATTAATAACGTTGCACCCCTTCCCCTTAATAAACGTAAACTCAGATTTTGTTATTATTTATCTAAAATGTCCTCCGTTTGCTACTGGGCCTTGTGATGTCCATAACACGGCCCAGTCGCCATTACATAAAACCAAAGTCAACTCCCGCCTCACAGGCAAAAGACAAGTGTTTGCAAGATAACACACAGACATAAGTCGGTAATTGCAGTAAAACATTTACGTACCTTCGTGCGTTTTGGCAATCTTCGCCATTTTGTCTGAGTTCTAAGCAACGGAACTGAAACGGAGCTCAGCTTCCGCCGTACAATAGGGAGATTCACGCACGCGTAGTGTGATCTATCACTTCATACAATGGAAACCTAGCGCAACGCATGCGTCGTATGAGCAGCAGCGTCTGAATATTTACATACACGTTGAAATGTTTGTCTTTTCCTATTCCAGTGTGTTTATTCACAATTGGTGCTGACATGGCGGTTTCCATGAAGTTAGAGCTGAGACATGTCAGACGTACACTTATATTATTTTACCGTTAAACTCTGACATTTTATTACAAGGATATTGTTATCATATAACAATTTAACTGGTTTAAAGGGGCATTATATTGTAATGTACACTAGATTTTCTTTGCATAAATGTTTTGTACAAAATCATTTTTTATTGCCCACTGGGGGTGGTTTTGTAACAATGTATAGTTAGTTTTGCTTATTTTTTAAAAACATTTTGGTGATTTTCAGACTCCTTACCAAGCACCCACCTGGGGTGCGATCAAATATACGGCGCAAGCGTGGGAACCTGCGCCGCCCGTAATTTCACCTTGCACATCGGGGTATTTCATAAACCCCGCTGACAGTTCCTAAAGTGCCGTAAGTCGGATAAACTAGCGATGTCCAGAAATGAGCGTAAATACAAATTTCTGGAGTCACCAGTAACTTACGGCACTTTAGAAACTGCCTGCGCCTAAGAAGTGCAGAAAATAACAAATCTCCCTTAAAAGTCTAACATGCCTCCCAAAAATAAGCCTGACACGTAAAACCCCTATATCCGTAATCCCACTCCTCTCATTACTAATATTAAATGTATTAATCCCAAGAGCGACAACCCCCCACAACGCAATATGGCTATTTAAACTATTAACCCCTATATCCGCCATCAAACCCACACCGTAAGTAATAACTAAATTATTAACCCCTAAATCCGCCAACCCCAACATCGCAAACTACCTGTTAAAACTATTAACCCTTAATCCGCCATTAACCCACAACGCAATAAACCTATTCAAGTATTAACCCCTAAACCGCCATAGCCCACATAGCCTATTAAATGTATTAACCCCTAATCTGCCGCCGCCAACGTCGCTGCCTCTATAATAAAGTTATTAACCCCTAAACCTAAGTCTAACCCTAACACCCCCCTAACTTAAATATTATTTAAATAAATCTAAATAAATTTATTATTATTAACTAAATTATTCCTATTTAAAACTAAATACTTAACTATAAAATAAATCCTAAAATAGCTACAATATAATTAATAATTAAATTGTAGCTATTTTAGGATTTATTTTTATTTTACAGGCAACTTTAAATTTATTTTAGCTAGGTACAATAGTTATTAAATAGTTATTAACTATTTAATAGCTACCTAGTTAAAATAAAGACAAAATGGGGCGTGTCTCTGGGCGGCACCTTAAATGGTAGCAAAATTGGTGGCTCTGTGTAGCTTGTGGATAACCTGCCGATTATCTCCAATGTATGAAGTCATCTACTCTTTTTACCAAGATATCTGACATCTAGATGCTAACCTGAATCTTTAGATACCAGATGAGCTGAATACTACACAGATCTACTGATCCGGAACGTTGAGGCCTACGGCAACCCCAGTAAGGAGAGGCCTTCAACACCCCCCCCCCATAAAACTAAAAGGGGGTACGAGCAGCACATATGCTGTTTAATTTGTTTTACTTATACTCCAAAACTGTAAATTTATGTACAGGATCCTACCAACTAACTAACTGCAATTAATCTGAGTTGGAAATGGAGCAGCGGGAAGCCATGCGGTCAGCGAAAAAGTTGCATAGAAGAAGTGCAGACCAGGCTTTAGCAGGTCTATCTATATGGGAACGGAAGATGCAACATCTAATCTCTACACACTTTGAACAGCTTGCACAGCAATTATGCCAAGCCTTCGTGACCATGCCTTCACGCAGTGCAACATGCCTTGGGGAAGATTCCCCACCTCTGACAGACTATCAGGCTTTGAATGCTTTCGAGAGTGGCGCTGAGTGCAGTGTGGCTATTGGGCAAACCGCCGACTTTGAGTCGATTGAGAATAACAGTCACCAAAATGATGCTCCTCAAACTATAGCAGAACAGACCGGTATTCAGGATGAGAAAAGCTCGGCTGCAGCTATAGGTCCCTCAATGTTTCACTCTGGGAATTACACTCTAATGCACTACGGAACCCAGCGTTGCAAGTCAGGACAAGGAACGCATGCTACAGTTTTGCAAGGGGACTTCAAATCACATCAGAGGAGTGCCTGTGCCCTAGAAATTCTATGTTACATTCCCACCTCTCGGAGCTCTCAGAACCAGACGGCTGCGATAACTCAGGCGAGTAGCTGCAGACCGGTTAATGTTGCATGGCCGAGTTTGCAGGGAGTACAGTTCACAGCTCTACAGTACAGGTATGAGCAGACACTTTTTATAGTCTCACTCCGCGAACCCACTCTGACCGGACTGGAGCTGGATACTGGATCATCTGTTGTGAGATGGCCTGTTGATGTTCTCCTCCAACCTTTTGACCCGGGCGGCTTCACAGGACTACCACTAAGCGAGTTGCTCTATGCAGTTAGCACACGCATTACAGTTGTGCGGTGGGGTGGCCCCCATTGAAGTGCTCTGCTACAGTGTGATGGGCCTGAGACGCACAGAGTTTATAGTTACAGATAGCCTATTTGTTTGACATTGCAGGATGACATTCCTACATAATATCTCCATGCTTGCTATCTAATGTTGGAGTCGTTCACTAAGAGACCCATGAAGAGCCATGGAGAGCCTGATTCAATTGACTGCCCCTTCCACTAAAAATGACTCTCAATGGTATCACTAGGTCCAAACTTTACTCAAGGGATCTACACTCTACCCAAGACCTTTAACTGACAGGATTTTGGTCACACGTTTATAAGCCAGATATTACTATACTCAGGAACCTAGCTGATAGGTACTATGCAATAGTTCACGTTAGCCTGTAATATAGACACTAACTACAAGCTGTGGATTTGCTTTATTATGTATTTTCTATGGTACTATACTGTTTATATCATAATGTTCTCCTACTATTCATATAATAGGTTTGAGCTGCAATTTGTATTTGCACTTAACCTGCTAACATAGGGAAGGTTTAACATGAGTGATATTATGCATCCAATAAGTTTAGGAGAAATTAGTATTTAAAGTGTTCCAAGCTTTACTATGGATGTTATGCTTTTCTCGGTTGATGTATATTATGTATTCAGTTGATAGGTTGCCTGTCTCTGATTCTAAGGCTCACCTGAAATGTCCACCTGTTTAAAGTCATCCTTACCACATTTGGTAATCCCCATAATAGCTACAGTTCATAGATCCCATCTACATCAACAATGGGCTTCCTTATTTAATGCTGATCAAGAGTGTCTCTAACTCAGAACCTATTTAAGTTACCTAAAAATAATTCCATTGTCGCACAGTTCACATGCAAATTGTTACCGTGCAGGAACCTGCATATTCTTATATATAATGATATTTGAATCTGATATAATTGTTGTATCTACCATTTCATCGGTCATAAACCACCCCTGCCTAGTGTAGAGTTGGTTAGCCATAGACCTATCCCTAGTATAATATGGTAATAAGCTTAATTTCACATGGTAGCTTTTCTCCCTAACTCCTGAAGTACTTGAGCTAAAACTAGCTACTCATATAGAGATAGTGATAGCAGCTATATATAGTTCTAGTAGCCCAGCAGACCCAATTGCTGCAAAGTATTTTATGATATGCTCCAAATAAGGTCCTGAACCTATCAGACTTTGCAATATACATTATTTTGTACAATATACAATATGTTTTGTTTTTGTTTTTGTCATAATAGATTTAAAAAAAAAATAGAAAATGAGGTTAGTCGTATGAGACCCAAGAGTGGTCTCCTTTGATCATGATAACCCCCTGTAAACTTCTTCTATGCTTACAAGTTCCAAAAGTGGCCTCTGGTGTCATCCAGGGGGTCTGTGCACTATTGGGCATACGGTTGGTACAATATCCTATTTGAAATCTTTTTTCTGTTCTTTGCTAATGCTTATTGTACATTTAAGAAGCATGTATTGTACTATCTCTGTATTCTACCGCCTTATGATATTTGTATGCCTGTATTGAACCTCAAATAAAAAATTTAAATAAAAATAAATAAATAAAAAAATAAAGACAAAATTACCTGTAAAATAAAACCTAACCTAAGTTACAATTACACCTAACACTACACTAACATTACATTAATTAAATTAATTAACTACAATTACCTAAAATTAAATACAATTAAATAAAATAAACTATAAAAAACAAACACTAAATTACAGAAAATAAAAAAAATTACAAGAAGTTTAAACTAATTACACCTAATCTAAGCCCCCTAATAAAATAAAAAAGCCCCCCAAATAATAAAATTCCCTACCCTATACTAAATTACAATTAGCCCTTAAAAGGGCTTTTTGCGGGGCATTGCCCCAAAGTAATCAGCTCTTTTACCTGTAAAAAAAAAATACAACCCCCCCAACATTAAAACCCACCACCCACACACCCAACCTTACTCTAAAACCCACCCAATCCCCCCTTAAAAAACCTAACACTACCCCCTTGAAGATCACCCTACCTTGAGCCGTCTTCACCCAGCCGGGCAGAAGTCTTCATCCGATCCAGCCAGAAGTCTTCATCGAATCCGGGCAGAAGAGGTCCTCCAGACGGGCAGAAGTCTTCATCCAAGCGGCATCTTCTATCTTCTTCCATCCGACGAGGAGCGGCTCCATCTTGAAGACATCCGACGCGTAGCATCCTCTTCGTTTGACGTCCAACTGAAGAATGAAGGTTCCTTTAAAGGACGTCATCCAAGATGGCGTCCCTTCAATTCCGATTGGCTGATAGAATTCTATCAGCCAATCGGAATTAAGGTAGGAAAAATCCTATTGGCTGATGCAATCAGCCAATCGGATTGAAGTTCAATCCGATTGGCTGATCCAATCAGCCAGTAGGAGTGACCTCGCATTCTATTGGCTGTTCCAATCAGCCAATAGAATGTGAGATCAATCCTATTGGCTGATTGCATTGCATCAGCCAATAGGATTTTTCCTACCTTAATTCCGATGGACGGATCGGATAAAGACTTCTGCCCGGCTGGGTGAAGACGTCTCAAGGTAGGGTGATCTTCAAGGGGTTAGTGTTAGTTTTTTTTTTAAAGCCATTTTAAGGACTATATCAGTCAGTAGGAGTGACCTCGCATTCTATTGGCTGTTCCAATCAGCCAATAGAATGTGAGATCAATCCTATTGGCTGATTGCATTGCATCAGCCAATAGGATTTTTCCTACCTTAATTCCGATGGACGGATCGGATAAAGACTTCTGCCCGGCTGGGTGAAGACGTCTCAAGGTAGGGTGATCTTCAAGGGGTTAGTGTTGGGTTTTTTTTAAAGCCCTTTTAAAGGGCCACTAAACCCAAAATCTTTCTTTCATGATTCAGATAGAGAATAGAAATTTAAACAACATTACAATTTACTTCCATTATTTATTTTGCTTCATTTTTTAAATATCCTTAGTTGAAGAAAAAGCAATGCACATGGTGAGCCAATCACACGAGGCTTCTATGTGCAGCAACCAATCAGCAGCTAGTGAGCATATCTAGATATGCTTTTCATCAAAGAATATCAAGAGAATAAAACAAATTAGATAATAGAAGTAAATTAGAAAGATGTTTAAAACTGCATTCTCTTTCTAAATCATAAAAGAAAAAATGTGGGTGGCATGTCCCTTTAAGGACTATTTGTAATTTAGTATAGGGTAGGGAATTTTATTATTTTGGGGGGGCTTTTTTATTAGGGGGCTAAGATTAGGTGTAATTAGTTTAAACTTCTTGTAATTTTTTTTATTTTCTGTAATTTAGTGGGGGGGGGTTTGTACTTTAGTTTATTTTATTTAATTGTATTTAATTTTAGGTAATTGTAGTTAATTAATTTAATTAATTTAATGATAGTGTAGTGTTAGGTGTAATTGTAACTTAGGTTATGATTTATTTTACAGGTAAATTTGTACTTATTTTAACTAGGTAGCTATTGTACCTAGTTAAAATAAATACAAAGTTGCCTGTAAAATAAAAATAAATCATAAAATATCTACAATGTAATTATTAATTATATTGTAGCTACCTTACGCCTAGATTTACGAGTTTGGCGTTAGGGTAAAAAAGCAGCGTTGGCCGGTCCTAACGCTGCTTTTTACCGCCCGCTGGTATTCCGAGTTTCCCTAACGCCACAAAAATATCCGTCACCGCTGAAATAATTTACGTCAACCCAGACCCAGTAGTTAACATCTACCGCAAAAAAAACATCCACAAAAAAAAAATATTACACAAAGTACACTTACACTCAAACAAACATTACACTATATTTATTTTTAATATTTCATATTTTCCTGTCAAAATAGAACGGATCAAAGTTACGAGATCTCGGGTGTTTGAAAACCCCCCCAGAGAAATCCATTCTCCATTGACTTACATAGACAGACGGGAACAGACACTCATATAGCTAAATCTAACTACAAATATTATCACATACATACACTAATCGATACATACAAACAATATACAGCACATTACATACACAAATCAAAAATTATTATGAAATAAACACAATTTATTATTATTATTATTATTCTTTATTTATAAAGCGCCAACAGATTCCGCAGCGCTGTTCATAGGTAACAAAGATAAAAGGACAGTACAATATGAGACACCAGACAAAATTTAACAAACAAATACAGGAGGAATTGGGAGCCCTGTTCCCGTGGGAACTTACAATCTCAATGGGTAGGAGGGTGAGAAACAGGAGGTGGGGACTGCAAAGGTGGGAATGATGTTAGTGTGAAGTTAGATGAGGGCAACTATTAGGCAAGTGGAATTCATTAGTTACTGATTTGGTTATAGGCTTCCCTGAACAAGAAGGTCTTTAGGGAGCGTTTAAAGGAGGAGAGGTTGGGGGAAAGTCTGACAGCACGAGGAAGTGCGTTCCAGAGGGTTGGTGCCGCATAAGAGAAGTCCTGTAGTCTAGCATGAGAGGAGGTGATGGTAGAAGAGGCAAGGAGTAGATCGTTGTTGGATCTTATGGGATGAGCTGGAGTATATTTGTTGATGAGTGAGGACAGGTATGGGGGGGCTGCATTGGTAAGGGCTTTGTAGGTCAAAGTGAGAATTTTTAATTTAATTCTGCTGTGAATGGGGAGCCAGTGAAGGGACTCACAGAGGGGTGCGGCAGATACAGAGCGTCGGGAGAGGTGGATTAGCCTAGCAGAGGCATTTAGGATGGATTGAAGGGGGGGAGAGGAGGGAGAGAGGAAGGCCAGTTAGTAGGTTGTTACAGTAGTCAAGCCGGGAAATTACTAGGGAATGGATTAGCTGTTTAGTAGTTTCAGCACTTACAAAAGGACGAATTTTGGAGATATTGTGTAGGTGGTTGCGACAGGATGAAGAGAGCAAATGGATGTGGGGTATGAAGGACAGATTGGAGTCGAGTGTAACTCCGAGGCAGCGGACTTGGGGTGATTTAGCTACTTTTTCACACAAGACCATGACGTCACTCACTTTACGCTCAAAACAAGTATTGGATTTTATTTCTACACACATTTTTATCCTTCATTGACTTCTATGGGGAAGACGTGCTCGTGCACATGACAGACAGATTTACCTAACGCACGGAAAAAGCGTAGACAAGAAAACTTGTAATACCAGCGTTAAAATTGTGAAACTAACTCATGCTTTCTTGCGTTAGTTCTGCTATGACAAATAGATCAAGAAATGGCTAGTTCTCTATGGAGTTATGGCTTATACTTCTGTGAAATTCACTACAACATCAAATTGTTTTATACATTTACATTACATCAACTACAAATCACCATCAACAATACGAAATATATTTAATAAATTACTTCATATTTAAAGGGACAGAAAAATAATTTGAACATTTCATTATTCACAAACAGTAGACAATTGGAAACACCTCTCATTTACCTCTATTATAGCATTTCATTTATTCAACTCATATGCTTGCATGAACAGCATATCTATAGGCTTAACACATGATCATCAATGGATGCACATACATTACTTTTATAATTCACTCATACATGTGCATTGATATGATGGCCAAAAAACACATTACATTCTCTCTATGAATCATGAAACAGAAAATAGGGATTTTACTGTCCCTTTAAAATCACTATTCACTCAGAATATACCATTAGGAATTACGTACAATAAGAACATCATTAGAACAGATTACAGCTGTCACTTTTTGGGAAGGAACAACAATGCTATACTGTTTTATAGAAGTCAGCATATGTGGGAGAGAATCACAATATATACATAGATGTACATAACACGCATCACGCAACCACAAAGCACACATTTATATTTTAATCAGCACACAATAACAATGTAGTAAAATACAACAACACAATGAGGATTTGATAACTAGACAGGCAGGTTGCTAATATGATGACGTCATTAGAAGCTTCAACCATACACATTACAGCTTTAGGACTGTACCGCCCCTTTCAGAAGTTTAGCACTCAATACTACATATACGTAAACAAGAGTTTGGAACATCATTATTATTGCGATTTTAATGGGACGCGTACAATATTGACATCTCGCAAATCACTTATATATACAATAGTATAGATGGCAGCTGGAAGATCTTCATTATTATTGCGATTTTAAAGGGACGTGTACAATATTGACATCTCGCAAATCACTTATATATACAATACTAGAGATGTCAGCCGGAAGATCTTCATTATTATTGCGATTTTAATGGGACGCGTACAATATTGACATCTCGCAAATCACTTATATATACAATAGTATAGATGTCAGCTGGAAGATCTTCATTATTATTGCGATTTTAAAGGGACGCGTACAATATTGACATCTCGCAAATCACTTATATATACAATACTAGAGATGTCAGCCGGAAGATCTTCATTATTATAGCGATTTTAAAGGGACGCGTACAATATTGATATCTCGCAAATCACTTATATATACAATATTATAGATGTCAGCTGTTACTTTATCGTTTACAAACAATATTGCAGCAACATTGATCGATCAGATTCTATGCCATTATACACAAGTATGCACTTTCATTCATGTTAGCCTGGACGTGTGCTTTTTACTATAACATCGTGTTTAATAAGTATTTATTACGCATATGAACAAACATTACGAAGATGCACTGTATATGTTACATTTTACACTTTCACATTGCGATTCATTGGGGGAAAACAAAATTTCAGCAAACACCTAAAAAAAACACCCACTTTGAAAGCATTCGCGCCGCTCACATACAAACAAGTGTATACAATCAGCAATCATTACGAACTCACTACCATTGGACTAATTGCCCTATAAAACCCCCAAACCACATGGCCAAAGCGTCCCTTGTGATCAACATTGTATCAAATCGCTTTTGTGTTTTTGCATACCTTGTTACTCCTTGTGTGTTTGCTCTGCTGTTTGGCTTTGTGCTGCTTAGCTTGGCAAATATGGATGATGCTGAGTTAGATGCTGCTGGTGCTGCTGCACAAGTAGCGTTCTATAGAATCAGGCGGGCTCGGCGGCTCCAAGAGAGACAAAGGGCTCGTTTGGTTCGAGGTCCTCTTGTTCATAGGGTGAAACCCACCTTGGACAACATGAGTGACTTCGAGGTTTATGACAAGTATAGGCTCAATCGCGAACAGCTCATTGGCCTTTAAAATGTTCTTAGACCTCACATGGAGCCACGTAGACGTATGGCAATGGCAATCCCTGGTATGACCAAGATGCTTAGTTTTATACACGTCCTGGCCTCCAGGAGTTTTCAATCCGGAGAGGGGTACATGCATGGGCTTGCCCAGGGTACTTTCTCTGTGGTTTTTGACAACTTTCTGGACGCCATAGTACAAGTCAGTAAGCGTTACATAGGATTCCCTCAGAATGATGGTGATTGGAGGCGCCTGAAGAGGGAATTCTTTGCTATCGCTCGAATGCCCAATGTCTTGGGAGCAATAGATTGCACCCACATTGCGCTGCGTGCTCCACAACATGATTTGCCCTTCCGAAATCGCAAACACTTCCATAGTTTCAACTTGCAGTTTGTTTGTGACGCACATATGCGGATTATGCAGGTGTGGCTGCGAATTTCGGCGGGGCTTGTCATGATGCCCGCATCCTCAGACAGTCGTCTCTGTGGTGGGAGTTTGAGGACTTAGAGTTTCCACCTGGGTGGCTCGTTGGTGAGTATTTGTGCACGCCACAACATGGTTAATTAGTTAGACAATTGCCACTGTAGTCTTAAAAATCAGTTGTGTTTGTGTAATGTGCAAAATGTGCAGCTCTAGGATGCAATTTAACCATTTAATTGTCTTTCTGCAAATGTCTAGTTTTAGCTCCAAACAGATATGTAGCATGTCTTAGCTTAAATGGGCAGATAGAGAATGCAATTTAACGATTTTGTTTTTAGTTTAGCAAATGTCTGGTTTATGCGAAATACGCATAGGTAGCATGTCTTAGCTTAAATGGGCAGATAGAGAATGTAATTTAACGATTTTGTTTTTATTTTAGCAAATGTCTGGTTTATGCGAAATATGCATAGGTAGCATGTCTTAGCTTAAATGGCCAGATAGAGAATGCAATTTAACCATGTCATTGTCTCTTTCCACAAATGTCTAGTTTTAGTTCAAAACAGATATGTAGTATGTCTTAGCTTAAATTGGCAGATAGAGAATGCAATGTAACCATTTTGTTTTTAGTTTAGCAAATGTCTGGTTTATGCGAAATACGCATATGTAGCATGTCTTAGCTTAAATGGGCAGATAGAGAATGCAATTTAACCATGTCATTGTCTCTTTCCGCAAATGTCTAGTTTTATTTCAAAACAGATATGTAGCATGTCTTAGCTTAAATGGGCAAATAGAGAATGCAATTTAACCATTTTGTTTTTAGTTTAGCAAATGTCTGGTTTATGCAAAATACGTATAGGTAGCATGTCTTAGCTTAAATGGGCATATAGAGAATGCAATTTAACCATGTCATTCTCTCTTTCCGCAAATGTCTAGTTTTAGTTCAAAACAGATATGTAGCATGTCTTAGCTTAAATTGGCAGATAGAGAATGCAATGTAACCATTTTGTTTTTAGTTTAGCAAATGTCTGCTTTATGCGAACTACACATAGGTAGCATGTCTTAGCTTAAATGGGCAGATAGAGAATGCAATTTAACCATGTCATTGTCTCTTTCCGCAAATGTCTAGTTTTAGTTCAAAACAGATATGTAGCATGTCTTAGCTTAAATGGTCAGATAAAGAATGAGATTTAAACATATAATTATTTTTTAAGGAAAATGTTTATTTTAGGGGATTTTTGTGTACACAAATGAAAAGTATTTTAATATAATAATTATAAATAAATTATTAATATTTGTCATTTTGCTATTTTCATTATTTATAGGTGATTCTGGTTACATGAGCCGGTCCTTGGCTCATTACGCCTATACGTAACCCCACTGACGAGGCCCAGGAGCGCTATAATAGGGCGCACAAGCGGACTAGGGCTGTAGTGGAGAGGATGTTTGGGCTCCTCAAAATGAGACTAAGATGTCTGGACAGGTCTGGAGGAGCCCTCCAATACAGCCCTAGTAAGGTGGCGAAGATCGTTATAGCCTGCAGCGTCCTGCATAACATTGCACAGCTGGCTGGGATGCTGCAGGCCATCCAGGCGCCCCGACACCTCCTCAGAGATGAGGAGGACGATCCTATTTTAGAGGGGCCATTCTGGGACGAGGGGCTCAATGTCAGAGCACACATCATCAACCACCACTTCAGACGGTAAATAATAGAAGTTAGATTGGAGTATTGCGAATATGTGGGAATTCTAGGGAAATGAGAAGTAGAGAATTGTGCAAGCATGTTAGGATTGTTCATCAAATGATTATACTTTTTTTTTATTATTATTATAGGTGATGCTCCTGGCATTGTCCTGTAACGACTTTGCCACCTGGTTTTTAAAGACATCAGCTGGTAAGTATAAATAATTTATGGACTGTGGCTGGCGGGAATTTGGCACAATCATATGGCATACATTTTACAAACTAGTATTTAGTTTACACATTACTAGAAATTTGGATACTCAAAAAGGGATCCTCTAGCAAGACTATATGCTTCAAAGTCATATTCAAAGTCACACATCAGAGGTTAGGTCTGCACAATGTATGACTCATCTTCACACTTGATTGATAGAACATAACACAAGATGCTAAACATGCTTAGTAAGCTAGTGATAGAAGTAGTTTCAGAAATGGGGGGGGGGGTGCAGAACTAATTCACACACTTCTATTAATATTTTTATTTCCACTTTTTTTGGCCATTAGGGAGATGACTTCATCTAAAGACTGAAAGTGACGAATTCAAGACTGAAAGTGAAGAATCCCAGACTGAAAGTGAAGAATCCCAGATTGAAAGTGATGAATACCAATGTGATCATGTCTGGCATTGTCTTTCAAATGTGCTGACCTTGAAAACCATACAAAGACACGTTCACATGGTAAGTAGCAACAATTTTATGGACTAAGGCTGTGGATGCATCCTATTGGAGACACTTAGATTATTTTTCTTTTAGATGGTATTTCACAATCCTCTATTTTGAAAATGATGAATAAGACACCTAATGAAGATAAACTGATATTTTGAAGATAATTGCCTTTCAAAGACTATACATCCAGGTTAGTTTGCACAATGCATGCTAGTTAAGAATCACAGGAGGAAGAATATTAAAAGAATTAGGTATAGATACATGTCCTATATTAGAATATGTTTATTTTACATACATTACCCCTACTTTGTGCTAGAGAGGACCCACATTCTGACCAATCAGACAAAGGAATACATTCTATAGTTGATATAGAGGTATATTATTTGAAGGGACATGAAATATTACATTCAATTATGTTCAGCATACAATATAAATAGATTTTTATAATGTGATATGCATTATTTTGTCTAATTTAAAATGCTAAGGTTTAATTCTAAGATTGATTAGACAATATAATGGTATTTCTAATTATGGATAGATATAGATTTAATGTCTGAACCTTTTTTTTAAATATCAAGACCAAAATAATACATGTTAGAGCATAGACACAAGATGATTTAACAATTATTCGATTTAATTAATATTTTAAGACATGTATTCATGAAATAACTAACGTTTATAATATTTTTCTTTCTTTTTCAGAGTTTCATCTGTGATGATTTTTTTTTTTAATTTTTTTATTTATTTTCTTGTCAATAAATTTATTTTCATACTATATCTTCAATTTTTTTGAATTAAAATACATATTCTTAGAGACATATCTTTATCACAGTAAGATAAGAAGAAATATATCCATCTAATCTGACAAATAAACCAAATATTACTCCCATGACTGTTAGTCATCTATTTGACAAGCACATGCCAGATATAAAATAGAATAATGTTGGTTAATTTATTGAATGTAAAATATCAACACAGCTTATTCAGATAACGTTAAAGTCAAGTATCTTTCAACAATTTAATTTGGACTTAAATACATCTATGCTTTTGTTGTGTGATTTATAGATGTTAAAATCATAAAATGTTTATGACGAGGATATGTAGTCTAAATTATACAAAACAACATTGTTCATTTCACTTTTAAGAAAGGAAAGTGTTTAACTTACATTAAAGTGACAGTGTAGTTGAATGTTAGATTTACATAATAATATCTTGGATTTTCCTTAGGTATCCAAAAAAAATATTACAATAAATATAGGTTATTCATCTTTAATTTTCTTAAAGGTAATATGTTAGAAATGAAAAGTAAGTTAATTTCATATTTAGACCAAGCTAATTATTGTATGCCATATTGATTACTTTTCAGTTCTAGTGGAGTCATTTGAAGGGTCATTTAACTATAGATAGATCAAAAGAAAACTTATAGCAATTATTCTCCTTACCTCTTGGATATATAGCACATAACTAGATGTATTTTCAGTCCCCTTTAGTTTCTTTATACAATGTTAACTCCACATATTCCTAAAGGTTTGGTCCTTAAAGGGACATTCCAAAAATATTTCATTTAGTGAATTATAGACAATACAAATTTTAGTTAAACACCATTTAAATGTACTATTATTATCTAATTATATTCAGTCTTTAGATATCCCTTGTTAAAGAAATAGCAATGCATATGAGTTAGACAATGATATAAGGCATCTATGTGCAACCAACAATCAGCAGCTAAAGAGCCTATCTATATATGGTTTTCAGTCAAGAAAATAAATGGAAAAAAAAGCTAATGAGAGAATAAAACCAAATGTGACGTTGTTTTAACATTGTATTATCCATCAAAATCAATATAGAACATATAGCTTAATGTCACTTTAAGGTAAAGATGTATAAATACAGCCATTAGAAGATATTTTATTCACAGTGGGGCAAACAATACAGAGGGTAATATAAATATGCTTGATTCTCATGTTATACTAATTTTTAGAAAGGGAGGTGCATAGGTTTATGATCAGCAAAGCATTACTGGGAAATATCTACTTCATTGTGGCTCGCCAACAATGCATATTTACAATGTTTAGACAGATGTATTTAGATCAAGTTCAAGATTGCATGTTAGCTCATGAAAGGGACGGTAATTAAAAAGTATTTCTTTCTGGAATCATAAATAAAATTTAATTATTAACATTTAATTCTATCATCCATATTAAATCATTATTTTTGGATTATTTCATTTACAACCATATCTAGATATGCTCAGTAGCTGAACATTGGTGGATGCACAGAGATGCCTTGTGTGGTTGGCTCAACCATGTGCATTGCAATTTCTTCTGTTAAGGATATCTAAAAATTAATATAAATTGATAGTTTCATTTTAAAGTATAAAAATGTATTCTCTCTCAGGATCATTTTAAGAAAATATTTGTTGTAATGTCCCTTTAAAAATAAAGACGCCGACAGTTTTTGCAAGATTAAAGTGGTCTACAGCACATAAATTCAGCAGCTCTATACATCTCTGAGCTGGGATCGATTTGGAGCATCAGCCGCACAAAAAATTGGCAACCCACCCGATATCGGGCAAAAGACCGCAGAACGGACCCAGCAGATCTCCAGGAGCCGGACCGGAGTCGGGAGATCCGGCGCTCCAACCTGCCCTCACCTGCAACAGTTAGAACAGCTGAATAAAGGAAGATCGGTGAATGGCATACATAGTGTGGGGCACATTAGGGAGAACTTATAATTACTGGCGGTGTAAAACTGAAAAAGGCGCGAAATATCGCCATTAGCCATAGACGTCACAGCCAAATACCGGAAGAGAAGGTGGGGGCGAACACTGTAGCGGTAAATCAGATAAGAAGTTGTGGGCTGCATAGGGGTACAAGGGAAGCCGGAACATTTCCACCACTAAACCGAAGACAAATATAAGCCGACAGAATAGACTTAAAGGTGGAAGGATACTATCACTGTTAGCGTGAATACTTGTCTCAAGTGAAGCCTCATAAACTGACTCCAGTGCGGCCTACCCACTATATACCCCAATAGGAACCAAAGGTGTATGAATCAGCCCCTACCATCACAGTCCCACTACATACTCTAACTTAATAAGTAAAAGGAGAAGTGATAAAACCGCATACAGCCCCATCTTTAAATGAACTTGTGAACAGTGTGGAAGTTCCCTAACACAACTTCACTACAGCACTGACCCCTGCTGGTCTCACCTGGAACCACACAGAGTAATTTGTTAACGGCAAGACACATCCAAGTTAAAGTTATATAAAAGAAGCTCTCCTTCACCACCCTCTCCCCCCCCCTTTCCTGTCAGACAGCAGTGCTGACAGGTCATATCCCATATACCCTTTGCCGTGATCATCCTATGAGGATAAATCCCCTGGGGAGAGGGGTGCTGATAACCTGCAACGCTGTACCGCCAAGCTGCTGCCTCCACTGAAGATTAAACACTATCTAGACAGAATCAAATAAAAACAAAACAAAAATAGAGATCTAGAAGGAGGATGAATATTGATTAAAATGTAAACAACATCCTACCCCTTGCTGGGGGACCTAAACAATTAGCTACCTTTAAGAACAACATCAATGTAAATTGTTACATAGGATGGAAATTAAGAGCAATTCTCTCATCTATCTAAATAAATTGCCTGCCTAAAATAGAAAATTGACAAGCAAATCTGGATTACAGTCATCCATTATTCTGGATCACATCATTTATAACTCTATATCCCACAAGGGGAAGCATCTCCAACTGATTAGGGGGTAGTTACAATTTCTGCCCTTTAGTGCTCTATAGCCTTCATTCAGCCACTACTAGGATGACCTCTAAAAGATCCGCTAAGGGGGATAAAACACCAAAATCTACAAGTATGTCCACGTTCTTTAAATCCTCACAAACAAACAAACAACTAATAGATGCAGAAGGGGAGGAAGAATCTGAAACAGACTCTCAACCATCTCTACAAGACAAAAGCCCGCTCACAAAGGCTGACCTCAGGAATCTAGTGTCCAAAAAGGACATAGCGGACAATTTCGGAAAATTATGGGAGAAAATAGATTCCATCCATACATCAGTAACCAGCAGTCTCTCTGAAATTAAATCAGATCTAATGGAGATGGGAAATAGGATTGAGACGTTAGAGGACCAAAAAGATTCTATGGTGGATCAAATGGATGAAATGTCCCAAACCATGTCTACACAACAACAACTCCTGGAAGAATTTCAAGATAAAATAGAAGACTTGGAGAACAGGAGCAGAAGGAACAATATCCGCCTTAAAGGAGTTCCAGAGGAAATAGGTACCGCAGAAATCCCAGCTTATCTCTCCCAACTCTTCACTCAAATCACAAGCTCCCCAGCAGATTACACTTTCCACATTGAAAGAGCACACAGAGCGCTGAAAGCTAAACCCAAACCAGGCCTTCCCCCAAGAGACATTATACTCAAACTTACCTTCTTCCCCGACAAAGAAAAAATCCTGCAAGCTGCAAGAAAACACCCAACATACAAGTTCCAGGGCAATGTAGTCCAGTTTTATCAGGATCTCAGCATCAGGACACTACAAAGAAGAGGAGCCCTCCGTCCTCTAACCACCCTACTTAGAAAACAGCAGATACCATATAGATGGGGATTCCCATTTGCATTGCATATCTTGAAAGACTCGAAAACAGTCACTCTCAAGGATCCTGAAGACATACCAGAAATATGCAAAATTCTATCTCTAGAAACACCTAACACTTTAATACCCACAATCAACACAGGGAAGAACAAAGATCCAGAAAGACCTCCAGAACCCAACAAATGGCAGACAATCAACCATAAGAGACAGAATTTAAGAGAACTTAGAGCAAAAATTCCTTAGACGACTCCTAAGTCATCTTGAATCAAGGACTATATGTTAGACATCTCTCAGGGAGTCTGCTCAATACCCGAGGGGGACTTTTGGACTTGGAGTAGAAATCTACCCCAATTGACTCTTAACATCCCTGATGGTAAAAAGGGGGTGATTCCCCTAACCCATAGTAAGACCTATCTAAAGGGGATATACTTTCCATACCTCCCACTAATCTAAAAGATGTTACGGGAATTTAGGTTCCCCCAGTGTTACTTACCACTTATTTCTATGATGTTTATTTGTTCATTTATACAGGGCCCTCATGTTGAGGGCTCCAAACTGTTATTTATTAAGTGTTTATTACTAATGTTTTTTCTTCTTGATTCCCTTCCCACTCCCCTCCCCTGTGACGACACGACTATAACCAACACAGTCAATGCAGAAACCAACTCATGTGATCCTGATCTCCTGATCTCCACCCAGCAAGGTATCCAACCCAGGGCTCTACAGGTAAAACACTTCCTATTACTACATCCACATATAGACACAACACTATGATCCCTAAAATTAAGATATTATCCCACAATGTCAGGGGATTGAACACTAACGTTAAAAGAAAGATAGCGATGACACAATACAACTCTTTACAAGCTAACATACTGTTCCTCCAAGAAACGCATCTACTTAAAGATAACATCCCAAAATATTGGGCAAAACATTTTGACAAGCACTACCACTCCACTGCACCGTCCAAAAAAAGTGGCACATCCATTTTGATACATTCATCTCTCAAGTTTACCACAGAATCTATAATAACAGATACTGAGGGGAGATACCTAATAGTTAGAGGTAAGATACTAGAATCAGAAATCACATTATGTAATATATACGCACCAAATGAGAACCAACACAAATTTTTTCACCATATATCACATTTACTCACCCAATGGTCACATACTAAAATATTTTTGGCAGGAGACTTCAATATCACTATGCTACCTATTAAACCCACAGACACCAAACCTCTGACCAATAAACAAACGAGACATAATCGCATAGTCAAATCAATCAAAGATACCTTACTTCCTCACTCCCTGATTGAGACTTGGAGCACCATGTACGGTCAAACTGATGACACAACTTTCTACTCAGCAGCGCACAAAACTTATGTCAGACTTGACTATATATATACCAGCCAAATTTTACAACCCTTACTGAACAACTCACAAATACACACTTGTGTATGGTCCGACCACTCTATAATCACCCTAACGATTAATGGCATTACAGACCCACTCAGAAGCAGAACGTGGACTTTTGATCCATCTTACGTTAAAAATACCCAAACATTCGATAACATACTACAACAATTAACAGAATACTGGCACATAAATACAGAAGCTACAAGTAACCCAGGGATTGTATGGGCAGCTCATAAAGCAGTCCTCAGAGGGATACTAATTAAAGAAAAAACAAGACAGATTCAAAAACATAGACAACAACTACAACAACTTTACACAGAGATCGAGGAATTAGAAAGGCGACATAAATACAACAAAACTAAGACTAACCTCAAACTACTCCAAACTAAAAGATCCACATTAACCTCACTACTTCATGCACAAGCTACCAGAGCCATTCATAAAATCCAGGCACAATACTTTATATTTGCGAACAAACCCGACAAATACATAGCACATAAAATCAGAGAAAGGTGCAAGGCCTCGGTGATCCCACTAATTGAGACACATGACAACACCACTACCTCACACCCACAAGAAATTGTAGACACTTTCGCAAGATACTATGGAGAACTATATAATGGGGAAAAAGTTACACGTAATCAGGAAACAGAAACAAAGTCTTCAGAATTTTTCTCACAAACTCAGTTACCTAACATAACTTTAGAACAGAGGGAAGCAATCAACACCCCAGTCTCCACTGCAGAAATACTGGGAGCCATCAAAGACCTTAAATCGGGAAAAGCAGCAGGACCAGATGGCTTCCCAGCTGAATATTATAAATTATTCAAAAACTCACTCACCCCACACTTGGTTAAGTTCTGCAATCACGTTATGGAAGGAGGAGATATCCCCCCAGATCTATTAGCGGCCAAGATAGTTGTGATACCCAAGCCGAATAGAGACCACAAAAAATGCCAAAATTACCGCCCAATATCTCTCATAAATCAGGATCTCAAGATCTTCACAAAAATACTTGCAAATCGGCTCAAACACATCATCCCCCACTTGGTTCATCCGGACCAAGTGGGATTTATTAAAGATAGGGAAGCCCCAGACAACATCCGAAAGGTTACCAATCTAATACAATTCTTGGGAGAGACAAGAACGCCTTCTCTGCTCCTATCTTTGGATGCAGAGAAGGCGTTCGACAGAATAGACTGGGACTATATGTTCTTAACACTACACCATATGGGCTTTGGGGGAGGATTCATAAAAGCTCTAAAAGTAATATACTCATGCCCAGAGGCCCAAGTTTCCTCAACAGGATACAAATCAAAACCCTTTCCAATACGAAACGGTACCAGACAGGGGTGCCCTCTGTCCCCACTACTATTCGCGCTCTGTATAGAACCACTAGCAATCGCGATCCGTTCACACCCAGACATATCAGGAGTTAAAATAAATCCATTAGAATATAAACTTTCTCTATTTGCGGATGATGTCCTGTTGACCTTGACGAACCCATTAATATCTCTACCGAACCTCTACCAGACAATAAAGACATTTTCAACCATCTCAGGATTTAAAATCAACCCAGACAAGTGTGAAGCCCTACCCATTGCAATACCCCAACAAACTAAAATAATCTTAGAAACGCAATTTCACTTTAAATGGATGAAACACACACTAAAATACTTAGGTATCCAGATTCCAACATGCTCCACTCAGCTATACAAAGTAAATTATACCCCACTATTTAAACAAATTAGACGAGATATGGCAAAATGGAAGAGCTTTAATTTCTCCTGGCTAGGTAGAATAGCGGCGGTTAAAATGAACGCCATGCCTCGAATACTGTATTTATTCAGAACCCTCCCGATAAAAATAATAAAACCAGAACTGGAAACACTGCAAAAAGACATCTCAGCATTTATTAGGGGAGATAAGACGAGCAGGATAGCAAAATCCACCTTAAACAGACATAAGTCACTCGGGGGCATAGGTGCACCAAACTTAATAGAATATTACAATGCAGCCAGACTAGCGCAAGATACACTACTCCTGAAAAGGTCAAAGGGAATAATATGGCCCAAGTTAGAAGCGAACATAGGGGGGTGGGAAGAAGCAGACTCAATTGTTTGGGACCCAGAGAGGGCTCAGAAAGATAGAAAGACATCTACACCCTACACCACAAACCTCACAGTAAAGATCTGGAAAACAGCGAAAACGAAATATAAACTACTACAGCAACATTCTATATCAATACCACTTAGATATCTAATATCGGAAGACCTTTGGACCCAAATCAAAAAATGGGAAAACAAAGGTTTATACAGAGTGGCGGACTACTTAACAGGACATAACATACTGACGTTTAACCAACTACAGACAAAGATTGACCCCCTGAAGCTACACTGGTACTTATACCTACAGATACACTCCGCTCTACAATCATATTTAAAACACCCTAGAGAACAGACCTCCACACCTATCGAAATCTTCTGTAAATCAGAAGAACGCAACAAACATACCATATCTCTACTATATGTATCTATGCAGACCACCCATAACACCACCAAGACCACGACTATGCTGGCCTGGGAACAGGAACTACTTATCTGCAAAGACAAAAAGACATGGGAATCACTGTTTCAAAACGCAGAAAGAGGGTTGATAAGTGTAGACCTTAAAGAAAATATCACCAAAACAATTCACAGATGGTACTTAACTCCTACACGAACGGCTCATATGCACCCCCAAGGCAGCAGATTATGTTACAGAGGCTGTGGAGACATAGGGACATACAGACACATGTGGTGGGACTGCAAAGATGTTAGGGGTATATGGAGCAGACTATCCGCATTTCTCAGTCAGATGCTAGAAGAAAATATTAGTCTAACGATCCAACAAGCTTTATTACATGAACATCTCAGTAAATTCCACAAACATATCAATACATTTATTAAGATCTTATGCACAATCACGAGGATATGCATAGCTAAATATTGGAAATCTGGAACTCCAACCTGGACTGAGATATATAATAGAATCCAACACACATACACCATGTACGAGACAGCTTCATATACATTAGATAACAGGGAAACCTTCCAAGCAGTGTGGTACTATTGGATAAGCAAAGGGTCCATAACCTCACAAGATAACCGGAGATCAGGGATCTAAAGGACCATCAAACTATAGTCGTGTCAAACACTTTGACGCACACATACTATGATCTGTGACATAAGATGACATCACCCATCCCTATCCCCCCCCCTTATAACCCCCTTTCTTTTTTTTTTTCTATTATAGTTTCCCCTTTCTTCCTTATTTATTTCTTTTTTGTTCTTGATCTATCTGTTCTCAGTTGTTATACCGTAAGGTTTCAAATTCATATACTTGATTACTCTAAGATAATAATGATTCAGCCAAAAACATCCAGCTAGTGAAATACAGAGTTGAGAAACAATCTGTACTAAAGATTAGAATGTTATAACACAAGGAAGAAATGCTAGATAGAATATATACTCTAATAACCTATTGTTAAATGGCTGATAATGCTTGATGAATCAAAGACAGTTTTAAGATAGAATCAATTTGCAGTGAATAATGATGTAGGGATGAGATAATAGTGTAACTATGTAACAATGCGGTTTGGCTAGGATTTTTCACTCTTATATCATTGAATACTTGTAATGCAATATCCCCCAAAATCAATAGACAACGGAAGAATAGATATTGTATGTTATGTCAATTCATTTTATGCATTCTTGTTCTCTGAAAAATATAAAACAATAAAAAACTATTTAAACATAAAAATAAAGACGCCATTGCCCAATAACAGATGTGAGCAGTTCAGACAAATACAAGCTTGAGGTTTATTTACTAATAATAAACAAACGTGTATTTTAACATTTATAATCAGATTATACAAGTTCCGGCCATTATAACCAGAAATTACGCATTTCAGAAAACTTGCGTGGGAAACGTATCTTGCAATACGAGATTCGCATCTTTAAAAATTTGATTTTAATGTCACGCAATAGCACACAATCGATGTGCATTATATATACATTTAATAAAGCCATTTCAATACTTCACAATAAGTCATGAAATTGTTTTAATAAACAATAAATACATACAATGTTAAATTTGTATTATTATTATTATTAAAGAACATGATCGATATTAAACATCGAAATGTGTAAAACATTTACTAATGTGACTGGATTATATTTCCCAAAAAATGTCAAATTAATATTTAATGGATCACGTATATTACATCTGCGTCACACATATCCGCATAACAGTCCCATGAGTTACAAATAAGTCTACATGCCAAATGGAGTAACAGCACCCCCAGGAGGTATGTGTATGGAAGTTACTAAGATATGAAACATTAAGGAACAACCAATCAGAGTTCATCACACAAACATAGCTTGAGTTATTATGGTCTCACAGACATGATAACAAAATTTCAAAATTTTATCCAATCAGATGTACAGATACCATGTCCCATGGTGCATCTCATGTTTACTTCACCATATAAAAGTCCATTACACGTTGCCATCTTTGTCAGTTCTCTAATGCCTGCTGGCATACAGTATATATAATTTATATATATATATATATATATATTATATTTCCTAACAAGGACTAGCAGACATGACGCCTCCCAGGTTCACCAAGCCGGAGAGTGCTGCACTGGTCAAAGCCGTCGAGGACTTCTATCCGCAGCTGTTTGGGAACAAGAAGAAGTTGACGAAGCAGAGCATTAAGAAGGCCCTCTGGGCGTCTATTACCAATTATGTTAATTTGGTGTGTGGCGTCCAGAGGAGCCAGGATCAAATCATGCGGAGGTTCGGAGATATGAGGTTGCGTTTGCACAAAAAAGTCGACCTCATAAGGGAGTGGGTACAAGCCAGTCGGACGGATGGGCGCAAACTTAAACTCCCACAGAAACTCTACCTACTCCCTTATGAGGTGACTTTATGCAACCTCCTCAATCTCCGTGTCCCCCGCAGATTTAGATCCTCTCGCTCCTCAGCCTCTTCTTCTTCCCCCCCAGCTGCTGGATCAGAAAGTCCTGACCCAGAGGCCAGTGCAGCTGCTTCTCCGTCTGGTGGCCTGGGAGGAGCAGACAGAGAATCTGAACCAGGTAACTATCCAACTTCATATAATATATTAATATTTGTGTAGATTTTTAAGAAATGTGTATATAGTCATATATTCAACCTATATAGATCTCACAACATACGCTACATATGATGTTCAGATATCTGATTTTAGATTCGTCACACATGAAATAGGAGCTCTACAGAATATGCGTCACAGAGCGAAAAAGGAATTGCGCACCTGTGAAATCCCTTTCATCCGCCATTTCATACATTGACTATCGAATCATAACACATTTCTAAATATTATTTGTTATTGTTCAATATTAACAAATATCCGATTTGAATCTCTTAATACACCCAATTGCCAATATATTTGAAGTCTTTATAAATGATACTCATCACAATACTATATCCAAAACAATTCTGAATCACTGATGCGCAATTCCGCTTGGAATCATTGCGGGATGATTTTTAAAGCTAGAATTGCGCACACACGTGAACATGTGTTTGCTGTAACTGGCATCGCTTTAGACATGTTGGTCAAATCACGGATGCGCGATTCCGCTTGGAATCATTGCGCAATGATCACGAAAGATAGAATTGCGCACACACGTGAACATGTGTTTGCTGTAACTGGCATCGCTTTAGACATGTTGGTCAAATCACGGATGCGCAATTCCGCTTGGAATCATTGCGCGATGATCACGAAAGATAGAATTGCGCACACACACATGAACATGTGTTTGCTGTAACTGGCATCGCTTTAGACATGTTTGTCAAATGTATACGTTAATTAGTATATATGGGAAGAATACAGTATCCTAATTTACAATCTTATACATTATAAAAGCTATATTAGCAAGATCAAAATAAACAATGAACTATCTCTATCAATTGTTGAGAATGCAAGAAGACACAAAATGAATTAAAGCTACAGTCAACAACATAAAATATTGAAAATAAGAATACAAGATCTCTTTATTTAGACATTAATTGAGGAAACAATGAACTCATGTAAATACAAATAGATTTGTACTTTGTCAATTAGAATTGAAAAATCAGATTGTTTGTGTCCATGACCTGATTTGTATTAATGATATCCAATCCTCAATTAATATTTTACAGATCATGATGTTGGTGCTGGAACCTCAAGCCAGGGTTCGTCACTGCATGGTATGTCTCATATTAATTTTCCTTTGTCTTACAAACCTGGACATAGCATTACATAATACATTCACATTCGGCTAGATTTGGAGTTTGGCGGTAGATGGGCTGCTAACGCTAGGCGTGGTTTATGTCTAACGCACGGCATTGTTTGACTCCGGTATTTAGAGTTCAAAAAAGACCATCTAACGATGCTCCTAACGCGTGTATGTCACACGCGGAATCCTGCCCGCGTTAGACAGTCTCCCATAGAGATCAATGGAAAAGCAAAATAAATAGCTTTTTTCACCTAACACTCGATCTCGCGAGAAATACGCACAGCTCGGTCATATGACGCTTACCACATCATGCACAACAATAACACCCCGCAAATGTCACAACAACAATCAATCAACAAAGCACACAAGCATTACACATTCACAAGCGGGGGGATTTTAAATAAAATTTAATACGGGGAATACGCATATACTTTAAGATGCGGAAATTCGCAAAATAACAACAAGGAATAAAAAATATATACATACACTAGAAAAATAATGGCATTCAATATCACTATATATTAGGACAAACATACATATACAACACTTCACTAATAACACACCATCGCAAATTCACATTTAAACAGAATACTATTGGACAATGTTATAGAAAACGACCACTATGACATCATTGCATTCTACACATTCCACAAATACTAACTCAAAATGAGCATGCGCAAATTCACACAACTAATACACATTGCACTAATATTAATTGCTAATAAAGCACACCTGAACACAATTTACAACGGAAATTGGTACATCATTAAACATTTACACAGGGTATATAAGCACCACACAAGCATGGCTTCTTTGACTGTGTTGCTGGTGGGTCTTTGGAGATTGGAGGTTTAAGATTAGAGAGTTTGTGCATTATTGTGAGTGAGTTAGTGTTAGCATGAAAGAGTCAGTTGTTAGTGTTATCGTGAGTGAGTTAGTGGGAGTGGGAGTTAGTGGGAGTGGGAGAGAGTCAGTTAGTGGTAGCGTGAGTGAGTTAGTGGTAGTGGGAGTTGTTAGTGAGAGTTGTTAGTGAGAGTTAGTGCTAGTGTGAGTCAGTTAGTGGGAGCGTGAGTTAGTGGTAGTGGGAGTTAGTGAGAGTTAGTGGGAGTGTTTGTTAGTGAGAATTAGTAGTAGTGTGTTAGTGAGAATTAGTAGTAGTGTGAGTTAGCGAGCGAGTGATTTTTCTGTACACTTAACACATTTACACGCAAACACATTCAATACATACATACACTTATCAATAACACTACATACACTCCATACCCCATACCCCCTCATACCACACTCCATACCCCATTCCCTGTAGTCCCATTCCCTTTCATCCCATTTACTCTTATCCCATACCCCATACCCATCCCCTAGTTACATTTAGTTTACATATCCTCCTTTTAGTCTTCTTCTTCTTTTGGTTTATTTAAATACTCCTTACCCTCTTTGTTTTTTTAGATCCCTCTCACACTTTCAGCACTTTTTTTTGTCTTTTTAGTTATTTATTTTGACCCCCTTTCATTTAATCACACTCACTTTTTGTTTGATTATTTGGGGTTTAGTTTAGGGAACAGATGGAGGGCAGGCAGGGGAGAGGTAGAGGGGGGAGGAGAGGGAGGGGGAGAGGAACAGGGCAGGAAGGGGGGCAGGAAGCGGGGGTGGAAGCGGTGGGTGGACCCAGCCACTTGGTTCAAGATGAACAAGTGGCTGGGCCCAGTGGCGGACAGAGTAGGGCTTCACAGTCCGGGAAACAGAGGGCATCGTCACAGGGGAAGGCCAAGGCGACTAGGGAGGCGAGGTTTTCGATGGAGGAGAAGGAGGCCCTCGTAGAGGCCTATATGGCCAGGTATAGGAGGCTGCAGCACCAGAAGACTACCCCGACTGAGAAGAGGAGGCTCTGGAATGAGATAAGGAATGCAGTCAATGCAGTGGGTGGCCGGAACAGAGATATGGACTCTATAAAACATCGCTACTGGGACTGTAAGATGGATCTCAAGAAAAAGTTAAGCCTGGAGGCCCTGCCCTGGAAATCGAGTACTGCCGATGGGAGGAAATGTTGCGGCCCAGCATCTCCTAGGTGGATGTAGTCGGTATCGGAGGAATTGATACCGGGAACCTGCCATTCTCATCTGACGGTAAGCTCATTGAAGAATAAATTCACATACGAATGTATTTCAAGGGACACTATACGCAAACCTTTACTTTCATGATTGAGGTAGAGAATACAATTTGACAAAACATTCAAATGTACTTATATTACCTAATTTGAATCATTCTTGAGATATATTTTAATGAAGAAATAGCCATGCATACAGTGAACCAATCACAGGAGGCAGCTATATTCAGCTAACAATCAGCATCTAAGCATATTTAGATATGCTTTTCAGAAAAAATATCCAGAGAATGAAGCTAATTAGATAAGAAAAGTACATTAGAAAGTTGATTATAAATGTATGCTTCTAAATCATGAAAGATAAAACATTGGGTTTCATGTCCCTTTAAGGATCAGATTAATGCTATTACGCTGTTTACACGCATTCACAATTACTTTGTGGTTACATCAGTATCTAGGCTATAGGTTAGGTGTGCATTTAAACAGACTGAAAACAAACGCTAAAACATTCAGATTGACCAGAGATATCACAAACACGGTTTAGAAAATGCGGAAATCGTATTGATTGTTAGATTTCAAAGTGGATTAATGATTCTGCAAATATGCTAATATATACAATTTTTATTTTTTTAAATATACAGAGTCTGGGGAGGAGGCAGCACAACAAATACAGCCTCCTCCATCTCCCCGGGATGAGAGTGGTGGGGAGGAATTTCCACTTCGGAGGGAGGAGGCCCCCCGTGACGAAGAGGGAACGGAAGCAGATGAAGAGGCCCCGGAAGCAGAGGAGGAGGCCGCGGAACCAGAGGCCCCTCAAGGACCTGCACACCGCCGTGCACGGGCACCCCACTGTGCACGGGTACCCCGCCAAGCACAACAAGAGGAAATAGCGGAGGTGTGGGTTCTACTGGACTACATAGACCAGATGCGTAACTCCCGGATACAAAATATCGAAGGCCGAATTCTTGATGGACAAAACCAAATAATTGAAGGCCAAAACCAAATAATAAACATACTTAATAGAATAGAACAAGGGCAAAACAGAATCATTAATCTACACCAAGAGATGTTTAATTTTTTCCGGGAGGCGCATGCTGGTCTGCCTCCTGGTCTGCCTCCTGCTGCTGGGCCTCCTGCTGCTGGGCCTCCTGCTGCTGGGCCTCCTGCTGCTGGGCCATCTTCTCCTGCCGGCCCATCTTCTCCTGCCGGGCCATCTTCTCCTGCCAGGCCATCTCCTCCTGCCGGGACATCTCCTCCTGCCGAGCCATCTTCTCCTCTTCAGCCATCTTCTCCTCCTCAGCCATCTTCTCCTCCTCAGCCATCTTCTCCTCCTCAGCCATCTTCTCCTCCTCACCTTGGTCGTCCCAGTACTCTTCCTTTCACTCTTCCCACAACATCTCCAAGGAGAACTCGTCAGAGTCGGCAGTTGCCCCTCCCAGAGCCTCAGCCCCGTGGGAAGAGGGGAAGGAAGAGGAAGTAAGTATTTGTTTTCATGTTTAATGTTTTTTTTATTTAATGTGTAATGGATAGGTATGTGATGATGTGGTTTTCATACACTTGTGGACCACACTCTGTATATAATCTACTTCTATGGGACCGGGTCCATGGAGGCAGATTGTTTGCAGAGTGTGGGTTATAAGTGTGTGAAAACCACATCATCACATACCTATCCTTGTTCATGATATTGATTGGTTTCTGTGATGTGATGTCCAAACTGTTTCCCGAATCGCAAACAAAATTACCATTACAATTATCCATGATGGCATATTACTGTTTGAATGCCAATAACACAGCTTAAAGGGACAGTCAGAAAATTATTGATTACAAAGAAAACACTGTATTACGCATTATCAAGTTGGAGACAACAAAACATGGAGAAATACGTGTGACTTATGTGCTTACCCTTGTATCTATGACTATGAAAAATGACCACTTATTTGTTGTTCTGACATAACAACATTTTAGATATCAATGATCAATACATGGTAAATAATATGCTGTATGAGCACAAGGTTTTACATATACAAATGCTATCCAAATGCCCTCTAGTGGTCAAATTGTATAATGATTACATGCACTCTTCAAGCTCAAAGAAATGAGCACACGAACCTCATAGGTTTAGCTAGCAAATTAAAATAAACACAGACAAATGATTAATTGGTGAGAAACATTTGATATCATTGATATTACAAAATTGACTTTTAGAATAATGCAAAACATTATTTGTTTTCTAAACTGTCCCTTTAACAAAATTACATATGCTAACATATATTTGAAGATTGTTGGTATATCTACATGTACTTGTTCAAACAATAAATTTTGAAATCAGATTTATATTGACGTGTTAAATAAAGTCTATTTTCTTAAAGAGACATTATTGTGTTAATTTATTTTTATAAAGACATTTGTTTTAACAATGAATATGGTTTAAAGTCCTTTTAGGAGTGGGGGGTGAAAATATGCTAACAATAATATATTTGGAGATTAACCAATGTGGAACTCATACATGATACAAAAATCAACATTTGCATTAAAGGGACAGTATACTATATTTTTAACAGAACTGTATGTAATAGACACTACTAGAAACAACAAGATTAACATATACTGATATAAATATTACAAAGCTTTAAACACTTTCAAAGAAAATCGGGTTAGCTCTAATGAAAATATAGATGAACCCCCATTACAACCGTAAAACAAGACAATACACCATCATACACAAAACAGGAGAAAGCTGGAGATGGTACTCACATGAAACTTAGAGGCTTGGCGAGGAGTCTGAAAATTACTTACATTTTATTTGAACAGAAGCAAAATGAAACGTGTATTTGTTAAACAATGGACTATCTAACTAGAGAACAAATTAAAAGATTTGATTTATAATGTGAGTGTCTAATGAACCTTTAATAAAATATACAACGAAATTACATTTAGAAGAAGTCGGCATCATATATTTAGCATATGATAAAGATAAATGCATATTGATTACTTTATTCTAACACAATAGCGCATATTTATGAATTAGATATCTTTAACATTAAACACAACAGTCATTTTTCAGAAAAAAGAACATATTGTTGACAAACATATTAAACAACATGGACTATAGAGATTTGCACTTGCCTCGAAATATCATATGCATGAAAACATTTTGCTTTCGTTCGTTTATTCAACCAGACATCCAGCAAAAGAGAATGTGGTGGTCTTTATCAGCTACGGGTCAACAATGTAATATGATGCAAAAAATCCATATTCGCAAGGTTTTTAAAATTGGCTTAATTCACAAACGTGTTTAACGTGCACAAACAAATATTGTGGGACTACGTAATACAATCAGACGTTTTTTTACCTTTGCATGTGACGTCTTAATTAACATGGCGCTTCCTTGATCACGTAAGAACGCCATCCAATAAAAGGCACATTCTTGATCACGTAAGAACGCAAAAAAAAAAGGCGCATCCTTGATCACGTCAAAACGCCATCCAATAAAAGGCACATTCTTGATCACGTAAGAACGCAAACCAAAAAAAGGCGCATCCTTGATCGCGTCAAAACGCAATCCAATAAAAGGCACATTCTTGATCACGTCAGAACGTCAGTCAATACAAGGAATCATTGGACAGCCTGGCAGGTGACGTCTTAAGCAACATGGCGCATCCGAGATCGCTGAAAAACCGCAGCCAATACAAGGACTCAGTTGACAGCTTGGCATATCACTAAGAAACGTATTTATATTTTAGTAACTAGTATGTGTCTAGATTGCTATCTAGGAATGTCACGAAATCATGAATCATCTTTTCGGACTTGACTGTCCCTTGAACTATAGCTATAGTGTATATCTTTAACATTTAAAAGATACACATGAGAAATACATATGCCATTGATGTTTTAAGATATGTTTAGATTGTTTTGGAATAACAATAATGACACATGTATTGATTAAACGTGTCATTTATTCAAGTTGAAATATGGTCAGCCTACCTATAGCCATATATGGGAGGAGAAGTATTTTGTTAACATATTTGTTAAAATATATTCATCATCTAAAATATGCGCATTACACACAGAGATTTATTTGGTTACACTTTTACAATAAGATAGAATTGAAAATGAAATACATGTGCTGTCAACATTACAATAAGATTGTTTATTAATAAGATTATATGTCCTTGTTCATGTAAAAAGGACAAAAACGCTTTAGAAATGGAAATACATTCATTAACAATTGTGCTCACCATCACTTAAAGGGACATTATTTTCTTTTTAAAAAGAGGATACACATAGACAATACTATTTCAATAAAATGAACACTTTACAGGGATTATATCATTGTATCAATCCTCAGATCATTTGTTAAAGGTGCATCAATTCATGCAGAGTTTCTAAATACACACATGGATGTGAAAATTGAAATATACATATATACACAAATAACAATCTATATATACATATATAAAAGAATTATTATGCTAATCATAATCATGCAATGATAAAGCTTTGAGAAAAATATATAAAGACAAATAATAAAATTACATTGGAGATGTTAATCTTAAAGTCATTTACAATTGTATTACATATATGATTCTTGAAAATCCATTATTTTTGGTAGGTCCCTTTAAGGATCAACCAGATAAACTAGAGCTTCCAATCAATAAAATGAAGAATGAGGTCAAAGAATCGTGCAATGACATGTCTTTTATTAGTATGTAAGAAAACATCAACAACGTTTATAAATAATCTTGTAAAAATAAGGAATATTTGAGCCATATGACAAGGTAACAGAGTGCATCACAGTCCATGAAGAGAGTTGCCAAGGGCCAGCATAGCCCCATTGGAGACATATGACAAGGTAACAGAGTGCATCACAGTCCATGAAGAGAGTTGCCAAGGGCCAGCATAGCCCCATTGGAGACATATGACAAGGTAACACAGTGCATCACAGTCCATGAAGAGAGTTGCCAAGGGCCAGCATAGCCCCATTGGAGACATATGACAAGGTAACAGTGCATCACAGTCCATGAAGAGAGTTGCCAAGGGCCAGCATAGCCTCATTGGAGACATATGACAAGGTAACAGAGTGCATCACAGTCCATGAAGAGAGTTGCCAAGGGCCAGCATAGCCCCATTGGAGACATATGACAAGGTAACACAGTGCATCACAGTCCATGAAGAGAGTTGCCAAGGGCCAGCATAGCCCCATTGGAGACATATGACAAGGTAACACAGTGCATCACAGTCCATGAAGAGAGTTGCCAAGGGCCAGCATAGCCCCATTGGAGACATATGACAAGGTAACACAGTGCATCACAGTCTATGAAGAGAGTTGCCAAGGGCCAGCATAGCCCCATTGGAGACATATGACAAGGTAACACAGTGCATCACAGTCCATGAAGAGAGTTGCCAAGGGCCAGCATAGCCCCATTGGAGACATATGACAAGGTAACAGAGTGCATCACAGTCCATGAAGAGAGTTGCCAAGAGCCAGCATAGCCCCATTGGAGACATATGACAAGGTAACACAGTGCATCACAGTCCATGAAGAGAGTTGCCAAGGGCCAGCATAGCCCCATTGGAGACATATGACAAGGTAACACAGTGCATCACAGTCCATGAAGAGAGTTGCCAAGGGCCAGCATAGCCCCATTGGAGACATATGACAAGGTAACACCGTGCATCACAGTCCATGAAGAGAGTTGCCAAGGGCCAGCATAGCCCCATTGGAGACATATGACAAGGTAACAGAGTGCATCACAGTCCATGAAGAGAGTTGCCAAGGGCCAGCATAGCCCCATTGGAGACATATGACAAGGTAACACAGTGCATCACAGTCCATGAAGAGAGTTGCCAAGGGCCAGCATAGCCCCATTGGAGACATATGACAAGGTAACACAGTGCATCACAGTCCATGAAGAGAGTTGCCAAGGGCCAGCATAGCCCCATTGGAGACATATGACAAGGTAACACAGTGCATCACAGTCCATGAAGAGAGTTGCCAAGGGCCAGCATAGCCCCATTGGAGACATATGACAAGGTAAAAGAGTGCAACAGGCACAACAATAAACTTAGAAAAAGGCCAAATGGCAACAATAACAAAAACATCAACATGTGGACGGAGGATTCTTAGCTGCGCCCTTGGAGCATCTCCAGATCCTCCACTTACTGGTCATCCTCTTCATCGTCCTGTGCATGTCCAGCTCCGGGTTCAGGCCTTGAATTTAATAGCATGATCTGCCACAGAGTCAAATCCTGAACCCGGAGCTGGGCCTGCATGGTGTCGTTCATCCCTCTCAGGACAGCTGCGTTCCTCAACACGGCCTGCTCTACTCGTGCTATACCTTCTAGCATGAGCCATGCTGAGTCACAGCCTAAAATAAAGAATAAATCAAATATTAAGGATAATTACACAATAGACGAAAAAATAAGCAAAGATACATTGTCATCATAAAGCCAAATCATTCTTTACATCAATTTGTTTAAATTGATTCTTTACACATTAAATATGTTATTCAGACAGACCGAAATCATTAAAGGGACATTTTACTCAAACATGTTTCCCCTTTAATTGGTTTTCGATGATCCACTTATACAGCTTGAGTGTATCAAATCTTGTTAAAGGATTTACATTGTACTTACATTAGCAATTTAAATATTTTAATTATACTGTGGTAGGCACACCTATCCTTAAACATTTTGGCGTTGAGGACAAGCTGTGTAAACATAGCAACCTGAAGAAATTACATTCCCACTGGGTTAGACAAGAGATAATGTATCAACATTTGTACATAAATTGTTGGATCCAAGTAGTGGTGATTGGTATATGTAGTGATATCAAATTAAAGGGACACTGAACCTAAATATTTAATTGACTGATTCAGATAGAGCATGACATTACAAATATGAAAAAATTACACATATTCTTTAAATGTTAGAATTCTCTAGCTAGATTTTGAATGCAAGAATGTAGGTTTATAGGGCAGGCCATATTTGTTTATCAACTTTGGTTGTCCCTGCTGGTTGATGGATACATTCATCCAACAATAAAGAAATTATGTCCACAATTATTTTCTATTTAAAATTAATTCTAGGCATTTCTTTGTTTCAATAAAGATAGCAAGAGAATGAAGAATAATTCATAAGAGTAGTAAATTATAAATTTGATTAACATTGCATGCTCTATTTGAATCACAATAGAAACAATTTTTCTTCAGTGTACCTTTAAGTATCTTATAATGTGGATTTTGAATGATACTTACAGCTGTGCCTGGGAAGGACAATCCGACACCCAGGACAATGAAGGTTGAGACAGGGGGGAGGGATGGGATTGTGTTGGGGAGGGATGGGATTGGGTTGGGGAGGGATGGGATTGGGTTGGGGAGGGATGAGCTGCTGCTCCGGGGTAGGCCGTACAGCTGGGGAGTGGTGAGTTGGGGTCTGGGCAGCTGTACGGGCCATAATACGGGGAGAGCGGCGAAGGGGCGTGTTTTGGGAGGGACAGGGAATGACAAATGGGAAGGGCCGGCAGGGGTCTGGGCCTGGGCAGGGGTCTGGGCCTGGGCAGGAGTCTGTGCCTGGGCAGGGGTCTGGGCCTGGGCAGTGGTCTGTGCCTGGGAAGGGGTCTGGGCCTGGGCAGTGGTCTGGGCATGGGCAGGGGTCTGGGCATGGGCAGGGGTCTGTGACTGGTCAGGGGACTGGGCAGGGGCGGAAACCAGATGACCAGAGGTGGAGGATCCATCTGAAAAAAATAATCCAAATATATTAACATCTCATACATCATGAAATCAAATCAACGCATTTCAAATTGATTATGTTTTCAATATACTTCGAAGTGTGTTTGAATTTCTAAACAATTATGAAATGAGGATATGGTATGCATATAGGCACTCAGATGAATATCAATGACTGTCTGTACAATTATAACATTATTATTGTGTTTTGGCCTGGAATATGCATGTGACATAATGATGGCATGAATTATAAATTTATAAAAAAAAAACAACATATTTTCATGCTGCCTGATATAGAAAGGGGGCAGTAGTGTATTTGAACAGACAAATAATATTCCTTTTTAAAGTGCAAAAGCTGTAGACTTTGAATGTCTTCAATAAAATGATTTCCAATAAAGCAACATGTTGGAAACATGATAGATATATTTCACATACCATCAGACTTCAAGGAAGCCTCTTCCTCCTCCGTCACACATGTTAAATCAATCTCTGTAAAACATAACATGTTGTGTACACGTTAAGATCAGATATTATAACATATGTTACTGTTGATCAAAGACACACATCAATGTTGCATTAAAGATATACACACCCAAAGTTATGATTTACATAATTTTGATGGAGCATACAAATGACATTAGATTTGTTATTCTCAATGATTCCGATTTTCGATGTATTGTTTGTATTAATTTTAAAATCATAAAAGCATAGTACATAGAACATTTAAGATTTCTCATGTGTGTATCACTTGATGACTGTTGTCAAAAATGAACATGGAAACAAACATATGCTATACATCTTCTGAATAACAAAGGTGTAGACTAAGAAAGTTTTAATTATTAATCTTTCAATATTCATTGAAAATTAATATATAATCAGAGGAGTAAATTATATGTTTGTTTCAAATGTTATGCTTCATCAGAATCATGCTCATAATATTGATTACCAATACACCTTCAATGACATATAAATGAGTCAATGGACTTGCCAGGAGACCGCAAAGGCGGCTCTGTGTCAGTGCTGGATTCCTGTGGGCTCCCCACACCAACTCTCTCTATGAATGATATAGATATATATTAGTGAACACATTTGGGATAGCACTAAATCACATCTGTAGCGAATTTTTAGAATAATCAACTTGAAAATGTGAAGAATAGAGCAGTCATTAAACAAAAAAATGCTTGATTGAATCAAGGGGATTCTGTTAAAAATGATGTATTGAACATATGTTTAATTTCTGACTATATTAGACATCAAACTCATCTCATACGATGCTATTGCATATCTAAATATACCCATTGATCAATGTTCTTAAAAGAATACACACAAACCACATTTTGAATAACAGCTGTTGACAAATATAAACAAAGACATGTGGCACATCGAGCCATTTGTGCAATGTACAGTAATCTTGTTTAGGACACAACACATATTTATCACAATACAAAACCAAATTGATTAGTACAAATATGTAATCATGGTGCTGTTAGAGTATGCTGATATCTATAAAGTAACTCCAACAGTGAATATGTGAATTATATATCAATATTGTCTAATCCAAAGAATGTAAAGATGAATGAATCTATTGTTTATTAAAGGGACACTGACATGATTTATTTCAATCATTGATTTCACTGTTCAAACTGTTCCAAATTATTTAACATTGACTCCTATTATAATTTGAATGTTGCTACATTTTAATCTTAAAGGCAGATAAGCAATATTGGATTCAATAAATATTGTTTGTTGAAGGTATCCACCAATCATCAATCAAAACCCAGGTTGGTCAACCAAAATTGAGCTGCAGATAAACGTACATTCTTGATTTTAAAATACATTTAGCAATAGAATATTTCACATATGATTATAGTATTATATTTAAATGTTGATTAATATTGCATGCTCTATCTGAATGACAACATTAATAATTTTTAGATCAGTATCCCTTTAATATAAAATTATATTGATTTGACAATGTTGGTGTTAATGAATTCTCGACTCCATATGTTGATGTAATGAATGGGATTGAGCATGCAATTCCAATCTAATATGTTATTTAAGGATATCCTAAGAATTATTTAATTTTCATCTATTAAAGGGACATGAAGCTCTAAATGTGTAATTGTATACTTTTTAAAACTATGTACTACTGTTATCTGAACACATGATTTTAACTTTTGGAAATATGCCAATTTATGCATAGAAAAACAGCCGGATAATACCTGTAATGCAATTGTTTAACCTAAACCAAAATCCATTAATTTGTTTATGAACTAAAACAATAGACTGAACCAATGTAGCTCATAAAATGTTTAAACAAAACAATAAAATCACGTTTAAAAATAATTCTATGTAAAATTTAGTTGGCATGTCCCTTAAATGAAGTGATCAATTTAAAAAATTTAATCTATATTTTTAAAATCTAAACATATGCAAAATTGTGTGTATTATTTAAAAATGTATACAAATAAGATTAAGCAATACACAAGAGAAGAATATAAATTGGACATTCAAAGAATCTTACATTAAAATTAAGACATCCAGAATAGATGGGATATCTTAAATTAAAAAAAAAAATCAGAGTAGTCTTACAATGTAATCCTATTTTTTGGTTTTATTTATTCTTATTTGAAAAAAGTTTTAAAATCCATTTTGAAGATACATATAAATATTGAACAATGTGGATTTAGTATGTAATGTTCTGTCCATGTTTCTAAGACAAATGTCAATTAAAATGAGACATACCATACTGTGACAAGCCCTGCCTTGAGGATCCAGCACCAACATCCAGATCTGTAATATATTAAATGAGGATTGGATATCATTAATACAAATCATGCCATGTTTAAAATCTTTACATTATTAGCAAATCAATTAAAAAATATTAATCCTTTGGTAGTCCCATGAGTTAATTGTTTCCTCAATTCAATTCATGATAAATATATCCTGTACTCTTATTTTCAATCAGTTGTGTTGTTTACTGTAGCTTAAATTATTTTTTGTGTTATTTCATTCTCATCAATTGATGGGCATATGTTATAATTTATTTGGATTCTTCTTTTTTTATTATGTATAATATTGAAAATAAGAATACTGTATTCTTCACATATATAATAATTCACATTTCATTTTGACCAACATGTGTAAAGCAATGCCACTTACAGCTAACCCATGTTAACGTGTATGCGAAATTCCATTTTCGCTCTGTGACGCATATTCTGTAGAGCGCAAGAAACATCATTCCTATTTCATGTGTCACTAATATAAAATCAGATATCTAAACATCATATGTAGTGTATGTTGTGAGATCTGTATGCGCAATTCCATTTTCGCGATCATTGCGCAATGATTCCAAGCGGAATTACGCATCCGTCATTTGACCAACATGTATAAAGCAATGCCACTTACAGCTAACCCATGTTAACGTGTATGCGCAATTCCATTTTCGCGATCATTGCGCAATGATTCCAAGCGGAATTACACATCCGTCATTTGACCAACATGTATAAAGCAATGCCACTTACAGCTAACCCATGTTAACGTGTATGCGAAATTCCATTTTCGCTCTGTGACGCATATTCTGTAGAGCGCAAGAAACATCATTCCTATTTCATGTGTCACTAATATAAAATCAGATATCTAAACATCATATGTAGTGTATGTTGTGAGATCTGTATAGGTTTAGTATCTGACTATATACACATTTTTTAAAAAAAAATCAAATATTAAGATATTATATGAAGTTGGATAGTTACCTGGTTCAGATTCTCCATGATCTCCTCCCAGGCCACCGGACGGAGAAGCAGCTGCCCTGGCCCCCGCGTCAGGACTTTCAGATCCCGCAGCTGGGAGGGAAGAAGAGGAGGCCGAGGATGGCGAGGATCTAAATCTTTTGGGGACCCGGAGAGGACCCGGAGATTGAGGAGCTCGCATAAAGTCACCTCATAAGGGAGTAGGTAGAGTTTCCGCGGGGCCTCTCTTTTGCCCCCTCTTTTACGGGCTTGTACCCAGTCCCTTATGAGGTTGACTTTTTTTGTTAAGCGCAACCTCATATCTCCGAATCTCCTCATGATTTGATCCTGGCTCCTCTGGACGTCACACACCAATCTAACCGCATTGGTGATAGACTCCCAGAGGGCCTTCTTAACATGCGCATCTGTCAACCTCCTCTTGTTCCCAAACAGCTGGGGATAAAAGTCCTTGACGGCGTGGACCAGTGCAGCACTCTCCTCCTTGGTGAACCTGGGAGCTGACATGCCTGCTGGGTTGTAGAATATAATTATTAATAAATATTACATACTGCCTGCAGGCATTAGAGAACTGACAAAGATGGCAACGTGTAATGGACTTTTATATGGTGAAGTAAACATGAGATGCACCATGGGACAAGTTATCTGTACATCTGATTGGATAAAAGTTTGAAATATTGTTAGAATGTCTGTGAGACCATCCTGACTCAAGTTGTGTTTGTGTGATGAACTCTGATTGGCCGTTCCTTAAAGGGACATAATACTCATATGCTAAATCACTTGAAACTGATGCAGTATAACTGTAAAAAGCTGACAGGAAAATATCACCTGAGCATCTCTATGTAAAAAAGGAAGATATTTTACCTCACAATTTCCTCAGCTTAGCAGAGTAAGTTCTGTGTAAAAAGTTATACTCAGCTGCTCCCAGCTGCAGGTAAAAAAAATTAAAAAAAATGAAGAAATGAACAGCAGCCAATCAGCATCAGCAGTGCTGAGGTCATGAACTCTTACTGTGATCTCATGAGATTTGACTTAACTCTCATGAGATTTCATAGTAAGCTTCCTTTACCTGATTGGTGAAATAATATGAGAGTGCACGATGCTAGTCCCTTCAGATGTCCCAGGACAAACACACAAAAATGCTGCTTAGAAATCCTTTACAATGGGAGGTGGCTACTGAGGAACTTTTGAGGTAAAATATCTTTCTTTTTTACATAGAGATGTTCAGGTGATATTTTCTAATCAGCTTTTTACAGCTATGCTGCATCACTTTCAAGTGTTTAAACATTTGGGTATTATGGCCCTTTAATGTTTCATTGTCATGTTCTGTCTCAGGATATCATGTGAGAGCCTCATTGTCTGGAACAGTTGCTTTAAAGGAAGATTAGTAGAAGCCATACTGATTGAAAATGAAAACAAATTTATTTAAACAACAAAATACTTTGTTTAAGCAAATACTTGCAGAATATTTAAATATGCTACTCAGGTATGTTAAGACCACATACAGCAGGAGTGAAAATAAAGAAAACTAGTAAGCAGAGATGCAGATTCAAAAAGGAAAGTCTTTCTCTTGGTAATAACTGAAATGTAAGATTTGCACAAGGCAGAAAACAACTTGCAAACTGGTAACAGGTTTAAAGGTAAAGTCTCTCTCCTTGTAATTGCTGAGTGCAGGAATTGCACAATGCAGGAAACAACTTGCAAACTGGTAACAGGTTTAAAGGTAAAGTCTCTCTCCTTGAGATTGCTGAGTGCAGGAATTGCACAATGCAGGAAACAACTTGCAAACTGGTAACAGGTTTAACGGTAAAGTCTCTCTCCTTGTAATTGCTGAGTGCAGGAAATGCACAAGGCAGGAAACAAACTTGAAGATTGGTAACAGGTTTAAAGGTAAAGGCTTTCTCCTGGTAATACCTTGTAAACAGGTGCAAAGGAAAACTTTCTCCTGGCAATGGCCAAGTGCAGGAATTGCATAAAGCAGGAAACAAACTTGTAGATTGGTAACAGGTTTAAAGGTAAAGGCTTTCTCCTGGTAATACCTTGTAAACAGGTGCAAAGGAAATCTTTCTCCAAAGAAATACAGGAAACAGGTTCTGACTTGACAAAACAGATCCAATGTGAAGACACTAATGCAGACTAAAAGCCATCCTTAAATAGGGAGGTTTTGCACAGGGTTGGTTCTGATTAATTCCAGAATTGAGAACACATGTGTGTTGCACAGGTGTAATAACAAGTAAGGCAAATAGTTATTTATCAGATCTTTTAAGATCCATGCTATTGCTACAACTGGCTGTGGCTCAACATGTAAGCAAACAGAAATAGCAACCACAGAGCCACAGGTTCAAATCCCCACACAGCCCTTCTTAGCAGAATGCCTCCCAGACCTTTTCTTTTTCTTTTTCGTCTGGAGGCTTGGTTCATGACACATATATTAGTAACTTCCTTACACATACCTCCTGGTGGTGCTGTAACTTCATTTTTCATGTAGACTTATTTGTAACTCATGGGCCTGTCATGCGGATATGTGTGACGCAGATTTAATATCTGTGATCCGTTAAATATTAATGATTAAATTCTCTTTAAAATCTAATACTGTCACATTATTAAATGTTGTAGACATTTCTCGGTTTAATAACGGTCTGTTTCTTTAATACAAATACACATTTAATATTGTATGTCTTTATTGTTCATAAAATCCATTTCTTTACTTATTGTGAAGTATTGATATTGCTCTATTAAATGTATTTCATAATGCACATTGATTGTGTGCTATTGCGTGACATTAGACTCTAATGTTTAAAGATGCTAATCTGGGGTTTCAAGATGCGTTTCCCACGCAATATTTCTGAATGTTCAAATTCAGGTTATAATGTCAGTAACTTGGATAATCTGTTTATAAATGTTAAACTACAGGTTTGTTTGTTATTAGTAAATAAACCTCGAGCTTGTATTTGTCTGAAGTGCTCATATATGTTATTGTGCAATGGCGTCTTTATTTTTAAATAGACATTACAACCAAACAATTGTATCAAATGATCTGTAGAGATAGAAAATTGTTTAGACTTTAAAATGTAACTCAATTTATCTTAGTATTTAGATATCCTCAACAGAAGAAATTTAAATGCACATGGTTGAGCCAATCACATAAGGCATCTCTGTGCATCCACCAATCTTCATCTACTGAGCCTATCTCGATATGCTTTTCAAGCAAAGTATGTCAAGATAAGAAGAGAAGTAAATACACTCTTTAAATCTCTTAAAGGGACACTGTCCAAACAAATTTAGCGTTCGTGATTCAGATTGAGCATGAAATGTTAAACAACTTTATAATTTAATCCGATTCTCAAATGTTAAGAATTATCTTGTTATCTTTCTTTGCAAATCAATAATGATATTTTAGATTACGGACAATTGTTTCCAAAATTTTGGATTGTTGGTTGCACATAGATGCCTTATGTAATTGACTAAGATATGTGCATTGATGTATTTTTTTCAAAGTATATTTAAAGACTGAATGCAATTCTATAGTACTTTCTAAATATGTTTAAATTCTTTTATGAATTATTTAAAAATTAATACACAATATACTTTGTGAATGTCCCTTTAAGGACCAAAACATTTGGAATGTTGATTTAACATTGTCAAAATAAACTAAAGGGGAATGAAAATTATATATAGATATGTGATGTCTAACCCAAGAGGTAAGATTTTAAAAACTACATAATATTAATAACTATAGTTAAATGACTGCACTATAAAATAAAATCGATTAACCTGGCATCCAATAACTAGCTTGTGAAAAATATCAAGTTAAATGACCTAACATTTATCAATGTAAAAATTAAAAGAATTTAGAAAATAATGTTTTGAGATACCTAAGGAAGATACAAGATATTATAAAATTAATTTTACATTCAACAACACTGTCACTTTAATGTAATTGAACCACTTCCCCTTCTTAAAAGTGAAAACAAATAATTTCTGTCAAATTTTGACTACATATCCTAAATTATTTTAACATCTAAGAATTTTCAAACAAAAGCATCGATGGATCTTACTCCCCAATTAATGTTAAAAAAGATAGTTTAATGTAATATTTTCGGAATCAGTGGATTTTCTAAAATTAATGCATTATTTGATCTTATGCATGTGCTTGTCAAATAGCCAACTACCAGTCATGGGAGTCAAATTGTTTTTTATTGACAGATTATATGGATATTTATTATAATCTGTTCAAAAGAGTGTATTTAATAATAAAATGTTTATTATTACCATTTAAAAAATTTAAAGTTTCTGAAACAAAAACAAAAAAATATTCCTGGAAGTCATCAGATGACAATCTGAAATAATTTTTTTTTTTTTTTTAACAAAGTTAATACACATGTTGTCAAATATTCATAAAATACATTTACAATCATCTTGTGTCTATGCTCTAACTTTGTTCAACATTTTATCAAGATATTTATTAATTAAATTTAAAAAAAAAATAAAAAAAAAATAACCATTCTATTGTGTAATAAAAAATAAATTTAAATATCTGATTTTCTAATTCTACATAATAATGTATATCACATTTCAATAATATATATGTATGCTGAACATAAATCTAATATTTCATGTCCATTCAAATACCTCTATATCAACTATAATATGTATTCCTTTTTCTGATTGTGATCCCTAAATATCTAATTATGAAATAAGTATGACTAATGTATGTAAGCTACCAATATTCAACATTCTTCCTGTGATTCTTAACTAGCATGCATTGGTACACCAACCTGGATAATGCATGGTCTTTGAAAGTCAATTCAGGGCTAAACAGTTGATCTTCAATAGGTGTCTTATTCATCAGTTCATAAAATAGAGGACTGTGAAATACCATCTAAAAAAGTAAAATCATCTAAGTGTCTGATTGTGATCCCTAAATATCTAATTATGAACGAAATATGACTAATGTATGTAAGCTACTAATATTCAACATTCTTCCTGTGATTCTTAACTAGCATGCATTGGTACACCAACCTGGATAATGCATGGTCTTTGAAAGTCAATTCAGGGCTAAACAGTTGATCTTCAATAGGTGTCTTATTCATCATTTCCAAAATAGAGGACTGTGAAATACCATCTAAAAATTAGAAAATAATCTAAGTGTCTCCAATAGGATGCCTCCACAGCCTTATTCTATCAAATAGTTGGCACTTACCATGTGAACATGTCTTTGTATGGTTTTCAAGGTCAGCAGATTGGAAAGATAATGCCAGACATGATCCCATTGGTATACTTCAATTTCAATCTTGGCTTTTTCCACTGTCAGTCTGGGCAATCTTCACTGTCAGGCTTCTAATTCTTCCCTTTCAGTCTTTAGATTAAGTCAGCTCCCTAATGGCAGAAAAAGTTTAATAAAAATTACTACAAGTGTGTGAATCAGTTCTGTACCCCTCTCCCACCCCCCATTTCAGAATAAATTTCTGTCACTAGCTTACTAAGCGTGTGTAGCATCTTGTGTTATGTTCTATCAAGTGTGAAGATGAGTCATATTGAGCAGGACGAACCTCTAATGTGTGACATTGAACCATAGTCATGCTAGAGGATAGTTATGCTAGAGGATCCCTTTCTGAGTATTTACATTTTAAGTAATGTGTAAACTAAATACTAGTTTAGAAAATGTATGCTATATGATGTATTTGTGTACAATTCATGCCAGCAACAGTCCATACATTTATAGTTACCATCTGATGTCCTCTTTAAAAACCAGGTGGCAAAGACTCGCTTCAGGACCCAATGCCCAGAGCATCACCTATATTAATAAATGAAACACATTTTTAGCATTTTATGAACAATCCTAACATGTTTGCACAATTCTCTACTTGTCATTTCCCTAGAGTTCACATCTATTGACAATACTCCAGTCTAACTTCTATTCTTTACCGTCTAAAGTGGCGGTTGATGATGTCTGCTCTGACATTGAGCCCCTCGTCCCGGAATGGCCCCTCTAGAACAGGATCATCCTCCTCATCTCTGAGGAGGTTTCGGTCCGCCGGGACGCCCTGCAGCATCCCAGCCCGCTGTGCAATATTATGCAGGACGCTACAGGCTACAACGATCTTAGCCACCTTCTTTGGGTTGTACTGGAGGGCTCCTCCCGACCTGTCCAGGCACCTGAACCTCATCTTCAGGAGCCAGAACATCCGTTCAACCACCGCCCTGGTTCTCTTATGAGCCCTATTGTAGCGCTCCTCAGACACATCAGTCAGGCTACGCAAGGGGGTAATGAGCCAAGGCCGGCTCATGTACCCAGAATCACCTATAAATCATGAACAGAACATAATTCTAACAGAATCCTCAAAATAGTATTTGGAGTCCAATAAAAAGTTTTGTACACGATAATCCACTAACAAATGTTTATTTTTTTAAAAAAAATATAGTTCAATATTATTCTCTATCTTCCCATTTCATCTAAGACATGCTACATATGCATATTTCTCCTAAATCAAGCATTGTGTAAAATGCAAACTACATCGTTACATTCCATTCTCTGAGCATTTAAGGTAAGACATGCTACATATCTGCATTGAACTAAAAGACATTAGCGGAAAGAGACAATGACAAGGTTAAATTGCATTAGCTAATATCTTCCCATTTCAGCTAAGACATGCTACATATGCATATTTCTCCTAAACCAAACCTTGTGTAAAATGCAAACTACATGGTTACATTGCATTCTCTATCTGAGCATTTAAGGTAAGACATGCTACATATCTGCATTGAACTAAAAGACATTAGCGGAAAGAGACAATGACATGGTTAAATTGCATTAGCTAATATCTTGCCATTTCAGCTAAGACATGCTACATATGCATATTTCTCCTAAACCAAACCTTGTGTAAAATGCAAACTACATGGTTACATTGCATTCTCTATCTGAGCATTTATGGTAAGACATGCTACATATCTGCATTGAACTAAAAGACATTAGCTGAAAGAGACAATGACATGGTTAAATTGCATTCGCTAATATCTTCCCATTTCAGCTAAGACATGCTACATATGCATATTTCTCCTAAACCAAACCTTGTGTAAAATGCAAACTACATGGTTACATTGCATTCTCTATTTGAGCATTTAAGGTAAGACATGCTACATATCTGCATTGAACTAAAAGACATTAGCGGAAAGAGACAATGACATGGTTAAATTGCATTAGCTAATATCTTGCCATTTCAGCTAAGACATGCTACATATGCATATTTCTCCTAAACCAAACCTTGTGTAAAATGCAAACTACATGGTTACATTGCATTCTCTATCTGAGCATTTAAGGTAAGACATGCTACATATCTGCATTGAACTAAAAGACATTAGCTGAAAGAGACAATGACATGGTTAAATTGCATTCGCTAATATCTTCCCATTTCAGCTAAGACATGCTACATATGCATATTTCTCCTAAACCAAACCTTGTGTAAAATGCAAACTACATGGTTACATTGCATTCTCTATCTGAGCATTTAAGGTAAGACATGCTACATATCTGCATTGAACTAAAAGATATTAGCGGAAAGAGACAATGACATGGTTAAATTGCATTAGCTAATATCTTCCCATTTCAGCTAAGACATGCTACATATGCGTATTTCTCCTAAACCAAACCTTGTGTAAAATGCAAACTACATGGTTACATTGCATTATCTATCTGAGCATTTAAGGTAAGACATGCTACATATCTGCATTAAACTAAAAGTAGACATTAGCGGGGAAAACAAATAAATAGTTAAATTGCATCCTATAGCTGAACATTACGCTAACATTTTAAAACTACAGTGGCAATTGTCAAACTAATTAACCATGTTGTGCACAAATACTCACCAACGAGATAACCAGGGGGCATTTGTCTTTCCTCAAACGGTCTCCACAGGGACGACAGAGAGAGGATGCGGGCATCATGACTAGCCCCTCCAAAATTCGCACACACATGCATAATCCTCATCCGTGCGTCACAAACATACTGCACGTTGAGGCTATGAAAATGTTTGCGATTTCTGAAGGGCAAGTCATCAATTGGAGCACGCAGCGCAATGTGGGTACAATCTATGGCTCCCAAGACATTGGGCAATTCATCAATATCAAAGAATTCCCGCTTCAGGCGCCTCCAATCACCATCATTCTGTGGGAATCCTATGTATTGCTTACTGATACGTACCATGGCGTCCAGAAAGTTATCAAACACCACAGAGAATGTACCTTGAGCCAGGCCATGCATGTACAGTTCTCCGGATTGAAAACTCCCGGAGGCCAGGACGTATAGACAGCTTAGCATCTTACTCATGGCGGGAACAGCAGTCCTTATTCTTATACGTGGCTCCAAATGAGGTTTAAGAAGATCATAAAGGCCAATGAGCTGTTCGCGATCGAGCCGATACTTATCATAAACCTCAAAGTCGCTCATGTTTTCCAAGGTGGGTCTCACCCTGTAGACAGGAGGACCTCGAACCAGACGACCCCTTCGTCTCAGTCTGAGCCGCCGAGGCTGCCTGATTCGACCAACAGCTAGTTCGCCAATAGCAGCACCAGCAGCGTCTACCATGTCATCGTCATCCATCTTTCAAAACAGCGTAACAAGGTATGCACTTGATCTGATGTGGATCACAAGTGATGCTTTGGCCATGTTGTTTGTGGGATTTATAGTACGATTAGTCCAATGGTAGTGAGTTTGTAATGATTGCTGATTGTATTCACCTGTTTGTATGTGAGGGGCGCGAATGCTTTCACAGTGGGCGTTTTTTGGTTGTTTGCTGAAATGTTGTTTTCCAACAATGAATCTCAATGTGAAAGTGTCAAATATCACACATACAGTGCATGTTTGTAATGTTTGATCATATGCGTAATCAATATTTCTTAAACGCATTCTTATAGTAACAAGCACACGTCCAGGCTAACATGAATGAAAGTGCATAGTTGTGTATAATGTGCATCGAATGTGATCGATCAATGTTGCTGCAATATTGTTTGTAAACGATAAAGTAACATCTGCCATCTGTAGTATTGTATATATATGTGTGATTGCCGAGCTGTCAATATTGTACGCGTCCCTTTAAAATCGCAATAAGAATTCAGAACTTCCCGTCTGCCATCTGTAGTATTGTATATATAAGTGATTGCCGAGCAGTCAATATTGTATGCGTCCCTTTAAAATCGCAATAATAATTCCGAACTTCCCGTCTGCCATCTGTAGTATTGTATATATAAGTGATTGCCGAGATGTGAATATTGTATGCGTCCCTGTAAAATCGCAATAATAATTCTGAACTTCCCGTCTGCCATCTGTAGTATTGTATATATAAGTGATTGCCGAGATGTCAATATTGTATGCGTCCCTTTCAAATCGCACTAATACTGAATAACTTCCGGCTGTCATCTGTAGTATTGTATATATAAGTGATTGCCGAGCTGTCAATATTGTATGCGTCCCTTTCAAATCGCAATAATAATTCTGAACTTCCCGTCTGCCATCTGTAGTATTGTATATATAAGTGATTGCCGAGATGTCAATATTGTATGTGTCCCTTTCAAATCGCACTAATACTGAAGAACTTCCGGCTGTCATCTGTAGTATTGTATATATAAGTGATTGCCGAGATGTCAATATTGTATGCGTCCCTTTCAAATGGCACTAATACTGAATAACTTCCGGCTGTCATCTGTAGTATTGTATATATAAGTGATTGCCGAGCAGTCAATATTGTATGCGTCCCATTCAAATGGCACTAATACTGAATAACTTCCGGCTGTCATCTGTAGTATTGTATATATAAGTGATTGCCGAGATGTAAATATTGTAGGCGTCCCATTAAAATCGCACTAATACTGAAGAACTTCACGCTGTCATCTGTAGTATTGTATATATAAGTGATTGCCGAGCTGTCAATATTGTATGCGTCCCTTTAAAATCGCAATAATAATTCCGAACTTCCTGTCTGCCATCTGTAGTATTGTATATATAAGTGATTGGCGAGCTGTCAATATTGTATGCGTCCCATTCAAATGGCACTAATACTGAATAACTTCCGGCTGTCATCTGTAGTATTGTATATATAAGTGATTGCCGAGCTGTCAATATTGTATGCGTCCCTTTAAAATCGCAATAATAATTCCGAACTTCCCGTCTGCCATCTGTAGTATTGTATATATAAGTGATTGGCGAGCTGTCAATATTGTATGCGTCCCATTCAAATGGCACTAATACTGAATAACTTCCGTCTGTCATCTGTAGTATTGTATATATAAGTGATTTGCGATCTGACAATATTTATTAATTGTCCCATTCAAATCTCCCTAATAATGCTGTTCCAAACTGTTATTTACGTATATGTTGTATTGTAGTATTGAGTGTTAAAGTTCCGAAAGGGGCGGTACAGTCGTGAATCTGTAATGAGTATGGTTGAATCTTCTAATGACGTCATGATATTATTAACCTGCCTATGTAGTTCTGAAATCCTCATTGTGTTGTTGTATTGTACTACATTGTTATTGTGTGCTGAATAAAATCTAAATGTGTGCTTTGTGGTTGCGTGATGGGTGATGCGTGTTATGTACATGTACGTATATATTGTGATTGTGTCCCACATATGCTGACTTCTATATAGCGGTCTGGCATTGTTGTTCCTTCCCATAAAGTGACATCTGTAATCTGGTGTAATGATGTTCTTGTTGTACGTAATTCCTAATGGTTTCTGGTGATGGAATCATGATGTTAAAAGTACAGTAAAATCCATATGTTGTGTTTTGTGATTCCTCGAGAGAATGTAATGTGTTTTTCCCCATCATTTGAATGCACATGTATCAGTGAATGTTAAAAGTAATGTATGTGCATCCATGACTGATCATGTGTTAAGCCTATGTAGATATGCTGTTGCTGCAAGCATATGAGCTGAATAACTGAAATGCAATAATAAAGGTAAATGAGAATTGTTTCCCATTGTGTACTGTTTGTGAATCCAGAAAAGTTTACATTATTTTTGTGTCCGTTTAAATGTAATATTTTGATAACAAAAAGTTTGTTACTAGTGATGTTGATTTGTAGTTGATGTAATATAAAAGTCTGAAACAATTTAATGGTGTTGTGAATATTCAAAAAGTAAAATCCATAAATCCACCATAAGGAAATAGTAATTTCTTGATCTATTTATCATAGCTGGGTCTAACGCATGAAATCATGTCTTTTCTAGCGCTGGTATTTGGAGTTTTTCTGTCTACGCTATTTGCGTGCGTTAGGGAAATGTGGGTTTCGCGTGCACGAGCACGTCTTCCCAATAGAAGTCAATGGAGGCTCTAAAATGTTGTAATTTTTTTTTTCTAAGAAGTGAGTGACGTCATGAGCTTGTGTGAAAAAGTCACTAAATCGTGTTCTTTTTGTAATAAATAAATATTTTTGTATGTCATGTGGTGTATATTGTTTGTATGCATCGATGAGTGTATATTTGTGATAATGTTATTAGTTAGATGTAGGTATATGAGGGTCTTTTCCCGTGTGTCATTGTAAGTCAATGGGAAAATAGATTTGCGTAGTTTTTTTTCTAACACCCGAGATCTCGCAACTTTGATCCTTTGTATTTTGATGAAAAATTATTAAATCTGAAAAATAAACATAGTGTAGTGTTTGTATGAGTGTAAGTGTACTTTGTGTAATATTTGTTTTGTGATTCGTGAATGTTTATTTTGTCGGTATATGTTTACTACTGGGTCTGAGATGTCGGTAGAAATTTGAGCGTTGGGTGATTTTTGAGTGTCGGTAAATGAACTCTAAATACCAGAGTCCGTAAGAAACTAGCGTTAGGGGCCTCTAACGCTGGTTTTCACGGCTAACGCCAAACTCCAAATCTAGGCCATTGTTAGATATTTATATGGATACTCTTATTATCTTTTCTGCTTATTTTAAAATAAGAATCATGAATCAAAGTTGGGATTACATTGTAATGCGAATCTAAAATTATGAGTATTTGAGGATATCCCTTTTATTCTTGATATCTTCATTTTAATGTAAGCTTAGGGCCTGCCCATTTTATATTCTGTCCCTGTGTAGTTCTTTCGATTTTTTGGATACATTTAAACAACACTAACACATTTTTGAAAAAGTGCTGAATCTAAAAATATACATTTCATACGTTTTTTTTGTTTATTCTTATCATTAAAGGGACATGAAAACAAACATTTCACTTTTAGGATTTAGACACATGTGATTTCACAATAATTTCAATTTGGATTTGATTATTTAAATTGCTTCAGTCTATTGTTATCCTTATTAGAAAATCATATCACATGATGTCATGATGACATATTTTTCATAATAAATTCAGTTTTGCATTGTGATCAATATTAGACATGTGCACGGATAAAAAATTTGGTTCGTTTTCGGTTCGGACTTTTCGAATTTCGTTTCAGATCGAATCGAATTCGGCAAAATTTGAATGAATTTGTTTCGGATTTATTCGGATTCAAATAAATTTGTTTCGGATTTATTCGGATTTGAATAAATTCGGCTGAATTCTGTTCTATTCGGTTTCAAACACCCATAAACTACCTATGAACCACTAAACCGAGGCCCCCCCACATCGCAAACCCTATAATAACATTATTTAACCCCTAATCTGCCGACCGGATATCGCCGCGGCCTACATTATAGCTATTAACCCCTAATCTGCTGTCCCTAACATCGCCGACCCCTACATTATAGTTATTAACCCCTAATCTGCCCCCCAACGTCGCCGCAATCTAACTACAAGTATTAACCCCTAATCTGCTGACCGGATATCGCCGCCGCCTACATTATAGCTATTAACCCCTAATCTACCCACCCCCAACGTCGCCGCAATCTAGCTACAAGTATTAACCCCTAATCTGTCGACCAGATATCGCCGCCACCTACATTATAGCTATTAACCCCTAATCTGCTGTCCCTAACATGGCCGACCCCTACATTATAGTTATTAACCCCTAATCTGCCCCCCCCCAACGTCGCTGCAACCTAACTACAAGTATTAACCCCTAATCTGCCGACCGGATATCGCTGCCACCTACATTATAGCTATTAACCCCTAATCTGCTGTCCCTAACATCGCCGACCCCTACATTATAGTTATTAACCCCTAATCTGCCCCCCCCAACGTCGCCGCAATCTAACTACAAGTATTAACCCCTAATCTGCCGACCGGACATTGCCGCCACTATAATAAATGTATTAACCCCTAAACCGCCGCACTCCCGCCTCGCAAACACTATAATACATTTTATTAACCCCTAATCTGCCCTCCCTAACATCGCCGCCACCTACCTACAATTATTAACCCCTAATCTCCCGCCCCCAATGTCGCCGCTACTATAATAAGGTTATTAACCCCTAAACCTAAGTCTAACCCTAACCCTAACACCCCCTAACTTAAATATAATTTAAATAAAACAAAATAAATTTACTATAGTTAAATAAATGAATCCTATTTAAAACTAAATACTTACCTGTAAAATAAACCCTAATATAGCTGCAATATAACTAATAGTTACATTGTAGCTATTTTAGGATTTATATTTATTTTACATGCAACTTTGTATTTATTTTAACTAGGTACAATAGTTATTAAATAGTTAATAACTATTTAATAACTACCTAGCTAAAATAAATACAAATTTACCTGTAAAATAAATCCTAACCTAAGTTACAATTACACCTAACACTACACTATCATTAAATTAATTAAATAAATTAATCCTATTTAATACTAAATACTTACCTGTAAAATAAACCCTAATATAGTTACAATATAACTAATAGTTACATTGTAGCTATTTTAGGATTTATATTTATTTTACAGGCAACTTTGTATTTATTTTAACCAGGTACAATAGCTATTAAATAGTTATTTACTATTTAATAGCTACCTAGTTAAAATAATTACAAAATTACCTGTAAAATAAATCCTAACCTAAGTTAGAATTAAACCTAACACTACACTATCATTAAATAAATTAACTACAAGTACCTACAATTATCTACAATTAAATAAACTAAACTAAAGTACAAAAAAAACAAACACTAAATTACAAAAAAAACAAACACTAAATTACAAAAAATAAAAAAATATTACAAGAATTTTAAACTAATTACACATAATCTAAGCCCCCTAATAAAATAAAAAAGCCCCCCAAAATAAAAAAATGCCCTACCCTATACTAAATTACAAAAGTTAACAGCTTTATTACCTTACCAGCCCTTAAAAGGGCCTTTTGCGGGGCATGCCCCAAAAAAAACAGCTCTTTTGCCTGTAAAAATAAAACACAATACCACCCTCCAACATTACAACCCACCACCCACATACCCCTACTCTAACCCAAACCCCCCTTAAATAAACCTAACACTACCCCCCTGAAGATCTCCCTACCTTGAGTCGTGTTCACCCAGCCGGGCCGAAGTCTTCATCCGATGGGGCAGAAGAGGACATCCAGACCGGCAATTTTAAACTAATTACAGCTAATCTAAGCCCCCTAATAAAATAACAAACCCCCCAAAATAAAAAAATGCCCTACCCTATACTAAATTACAAAAGTTAACAGCTCTATTACCTTACCAGCCCTTAAAAGGGCCTTTTGCGGGGCATGCCCCAAAGAAAACAGCTCTTTTGCCTGTAAAAAACCCCCACCACCCCAACATTACAACCCACCACCCACATACCCCTACTCTAACCCAAACCCCCCTTAAATAAACCTAACACTACCCCCCTGATGATCTCCCTACCTTGAGTCGTGTTCACCCAGCCTGGCCAAAGTCTTCATCCGATGGGGCAGAAGAGGACATCCAGACCGGCAGAAGTCTTCATCCAAGCGGGGCAAGAAGAGGTCTTCCATCCATCAGAAAAGTACCAAAAAACAAACAAACAAACACTAAATTACCAAAAATAATAAAATATTACAAGAATTTTAAATTAATTACACCTAATCTAAGCCCCCTACTAGCTATTAATATAGCTACAATATAACTAATAGTTACATTGTAGCTATTTTAGGATTTATATTTATTTTACAGGCAACTTTGCATTTGTTTTAACTAGGTACAATAGCTATTAAATAGTTAATAACTATTTAATAACTACCTAGCTAAAATAAATACAAATTTACCTGTAAAATAAATCCTAACCTACGTTACAATTACACCTAACACTACACTATCATTAAATTAATGAAATAAATGAATCCTATTTAAAACTAAATACTTACCTGTAAAATTAACCCTAATATAGCTGCAATATAACTAATAGTTACATTGTAGCTATTTTAGGATTTATATTTATTTTACAGGCAACTTTGTATTTATTTTAACTAGGTAAAATAGCTATTAAATAGATATTGACTATTTAATAGCTACCTAGTTAAAATAATTACAAAATTACCTGTAAAATAAATCCTAACCTGTTACAATTAAACCTAACACTACACTATCATTAAATAAATTAACTACAAGTGCCTACAATTAAATACAATGAAATAAACTAAACTAAAGTACAAAAAAACAAACACTAAATTACAAAAATAAAAAAATATTACAAGAATTTTAAACTAATTACACCTAATCTAAGCCCCCTAATAAAATAACAAAGCCCCCCAAAATAAAAAAATGCCCTACCCTATACTAAATTACAAAAGTTAACAGCTCTATTACCTTACCAGCCCTTAAAAGGGCCTTTTGCGGGGGCATGCCCCAAAGAAAACAGCTCTTTTGCCTGTTAAAAAAAAACACAATACCCCCCCACACATTACAACCCACCACCCACATACCCCTACTCTAACCCAAACCCCCCTTAAATAAACCTAACACTACCCCCCTGAAGAACTCCCTACCTTGAGTCGTGTTCACCCAGCCGGGCCGAAGTCTTCATCTGATGGGGCAGAAGAGGACATCCAGACCGGCAGAAGTCTTCATCCAAGCGGGGCAAGAAGAGGTCTTCCATCCATCAGAAGTCTTGAGCCAGGCGGCATCTTCTCTGTTCATCCATCCGGAGCGGAGCGGCAGCATCCTGAAGACATCTGACGCGGAGCATCCTCTTCTTTCTTGATCCGACGACTAAATGACTGTACCTTTAAGTGACGTCATCCAAGATGGCGTCCCTTGAATTCCGATTGGCTGATAGGATTCAATCAGCCAATCAGATACAAGTTCAATCCGATTGGCTGATCCAATCTGTTCCGATCAGCCAATAGAATGCGAGGTCAATCTGATTGGCTGATTGGATCAGCCAATCGGATTGAACTTGAATCTGATTGGCTGATTGAATCAGCCAATCAGATATTCCTACCTTAATTCCGATTGGCTGATAGAATCCTATCAGCCAATCGGAATTCAAGGGACGCCATCTTGGATGACGTCACTTAAAGGTATAGTCATTTAGTCGTCGGATCAAGAAAGAAGAGGATGCTCCGCGTCGGATGTATTCAGGATGCTGCCGCTCCGCTCCAGATGGATGAACATAGAAGATGCCGCCTGGATCAAGACTTCTGATGGATGGAAGACCTCTTCTTGCCCCGCTTGGATGAAGACTTCTGCCGGTCTGGATGTCCTCTTCTGCCCCATCGGATGAAGACTTCGGCCCGGCTGGGTGAACACAACTCAAGGTAGGGAGATCTTCAGGGGGGTAGTGTTAGGTTTATTTAAGGGGGGTTTTGGTTAGAGTAGGGGTATGTGGGTGGTGGGTTGTAATGTGGGGGGTATTGTGTTTTTTTTTACAGGCAAAGAGCTGTTTTCTTTGGGGCATGCCCCCGCAAAAGGCCCTTTTAAGGGCTGGTAAGGTAATAGAGCTGTTAACTTTTGTAATTTAGTATAGGGTAGGGCATTTTTTTTATTTTGGGGGGCTTTGTTATTTTATTAGGGGGCTTAGAGTTGGTGTAATTAGTTTAAAATTCTTGTAATATTTTTTTATTTTTTGTACTTTAGTTTAGTTTATTTCATTGTATTTAATTGTAGGTACTTGTAGTTAATTTATTTAATTTATTTAATGATAGTGTAGTGTTAGGTTTAATTGTAACTTAGGTTAGGATTTATTTTACAGGTAATTTTGTAATTATTTTAACTAGGTAGCTATTAAATAGTCAATAACTATTTAATAGCTATTGTACCTAGTTAAAATAAATACAAAGTTGCCTGTAAAATAAATATAAATCCTAAAATAGCTACAATGTAACTATTAGTTATATTGCAACTAGCAGCTATATTAGGGTTTATTTTACAGGTAAGTATTTAGTTTTAAATAGGATTCATTTATTTAATTAATTTAATGATAGTGTAGTGTTAGATGTAATTGTAACTTAGGTTGGGATTTATTTTACAGGTAAATTTGTATTTATTTTAGCTAGGTAGTTATTAAATAGTTATTAACTATTTAATAACTATTGTACCTAGTTAAAATAAATACAAAGTTGCCTGTAAAATAAATATAAATCCTAAAATAGCTACAATGTAACTATTAGTTATATTGTAGCTATATTAATAGCTAGTAGGGGGCTTAGATTAGGTGTAATTAGTTTAAAATTCTTGTAATATTTTATTATTTTTGGTAATTTAGTGTTTGTTTGTATTTTGGTACTTTTCTGATGGATGGAAGACCTCTTCTTGCCCCGCTTGGATGAAGACTTCTGCCGATCTGGATGTCCTCTTCTGCCCCATCGGATGAAGACTTCGGCCCGGCTGGGTGAACACGACTCAAGGTAGGGAGATCTTCAGGGGGGTAGTGTTAGGTTTATTTAAGGGGGGTTTGGGTTAGAGTAGGGGTATGTGGGTGGTGGGTTGTAATGTTGGGGGGTGGTGGGTTTTTTTTACAGGCAAAGAGCTGTTTTCTTTAGGGCATGCCCCGCAAAAGGCCCTTTTAAAGGCTGGTAAGGTAATAGAGCTGTTAACTTTTGTAATTTAGTATAGGGTAGGGCATTTTTTTATTTTGGGGGGCTTTGTTATTTTATTAGGGGGCTTAGATTAGCTGTAATTAGTTTAAAATTGCCGGTCTGGATGTCCTCTTCTGCCCCATCTGATGAAGACTTCGGCCCGGCTGGGTGAACACGACTCAAGGTAGGGAGATCTTCAGGGGGGTAGTGTTAGGTTTATTTAAGGGGGGTTTGGGTTAGAGTAGGGGTATGTGGGTGGTGGGTTGTAATGAGGGGGGGGTATTGTGGTTTTTTTACAGGCAAAAGAGCTGTTTTCTTTGGGGCATGCCCCCGCAAAAGGCCCTTTTAAGGGCTGGTAAGGTAATAGAGCTGTTAACTTTTGTAATTTAGTATAGGGTAGGGCATTTTTTTTATTTTGGGGGGCTTTGTTATTTTATTAGGGGGCTTAGATTAGGTGTAATTAGTTTAAAATTCTTGTAATATTTATTTATTTTTTGTAATTTAGTGTTTGTTTTTTTGTAATTTAGTGTTTTTTTTTTGTACTTTAGTTTAGTTTATTTAATTGTAGATAATTGTAGGTACTTGTAGTTAATTTATTTAATGATAGTGTAGTGTTAGGTGTAATTGTAACTTAGGTTAGGATTTATTTTACAGGTAAATTTGTATTTATTTTAGCTAGGTAGTTATTAAATAGTTATTAACTATTTAATAGCTATTGTACCTAGTTAAAATAAATACAAACTTGCCTGTAAAATAAATATAAATCCTAAAATAGCTACAATGTAACTATTAGTTATATTGCAGCTATATTAGGGTTTATTTTACAGGTAAGTATTTAGCTTTAAATAGGATTAATTTATTTAACTATAGTAAATTTATTTTGTTTTATTTAAATTATATTTAAGTTAGGGGGTGTTAGGGTTAGACTTAGGTTTAGGGGTTAATAACCTTATTATAGTAGCGGCGACATTGGGGGCGGGAGATTAGGGGTTAATAATTGTAGGTAGGTGGCGGCGATGTTAGGGAGGGCAGATTAGGGGTTAATAAAATGTATTATAGTGTTTGCGAGGCGGGAGTGTGGCGGTTTAGGGGTTAATACATTTATTATAGTGGCAGCGATTTCCGGTCGGCAGATTAGGGGTTAATACTTGTAGTTAGATTGCGGCAACGTTGGGGGGGCAGATTAGGGGTTAATAACTATAATGTAGGGGTCGGCGATGTTAGGGACAGCAGATTAGGGGTTAATAGCAATAATGTAGGTGGCGGCAATATCCGGTCGGCAGATTAGGGGTTAATACTTGTAGTTAGATTGCAGCATTGTTGGGGGGGGGGCAGATTAGGGGTTAATAACTATAATGTAAGGGTCGGCGATGTTAGGGACAGCAGATTAGGGGTTAATAGCTATAATGTAGGTGGCGGCGATATCCGGTCGGCAGATTAGGGGTTAATACTTGTAGTTAGATTGCGGCGACGTTGGGGGGGGCAGATTAGGGGTTAATAACTATAATGTAGGGGTCGGCGATGTTAGGGACAGCAGATTAGGGGTTAATAGCTATAATGTAGGTGGCGGCGATATCCGGTCGGCAGATTAGGGGTTAATAAGATAATGCAGGTGTCAGTGATAGCGGGGGCGGAAGATTAGGGGTTAATAAGTGTCAGATTAGGGGTGTTTAGAGACTCGGGGTACATGTTAGGGTGTTAGGTGCAGACTTAGTGTTTCCCCATAGGAAACAATGGGGCTGCGGTGTTAGGTTTTTTTTCAGCCGAAACTCCCCATTGTTTCCTATGGGGAAATGCCGAATTTTACCGAGCTAATTCGGATTTATTCGGAGATACGGCAGCTATTTCGGATTCATTCGGTAGATTCGGAAGTATTTTAATTCGGAAATTCGAATCGATCCGAATCTCCGAATGTACCGAATTTCCGAATAAATCCGAAACGAACCGCACATGTCTAATCAATATGTGTTGTGTCAAAAAAAAGATTAATGTACATTGCACAAATGGATCTATGTGCCACATGGCTTTGGTTTGATTTTTCACCAGTTGTTATTCAAAGTGTTGTTTGTGTGTATTATTTCAAAAACAACTATCAATAGGTATATTTAGATATGCAATACAATCATATGAGATGAATAGTCTGTCTAATTTATTCAGAAATTAAACATATGTTAAAGATATCATTTTCTTTATAATCAACTTGATTAACTCATGCATTTATTGTTCATATTAGTGGTCTATTCTTCACATTTCTAAGTATATTCTTTTGAAAATTCGATACTGATGGGATTTAGTGATGTCCAAACTGTGTTGACTAATATATATCTATATCATTAATCGATATAGTTGCTGTGGGCAGCCCAGAGGGATCCGGCACCAACGATGAGATGCCTTTGCAGGACTTGGGTAAGTCCATTGACTCATGCATATGTCATTGAAGGTGTATTTGTAATAAATATTATGATCATGATTCTGATGAAGCATTACATTTGAATAAAACAGATAATTTACTCCTCCGATTATATATCTATTTATTTTTAATCTGTAAAGATTAAGATCTCAAAGCTTCTTAGTCTACACCTTTGTTCTTCAGAACATGGATAGCATATTTTTCTTTTTAGTATAAATCATCAAGTGATACACACATGAGAACGCTTTAATGTTCCATGTACTCAGCTTTTGAGATAATTGTAAAAATACAGACACTAAAATGTAATGATTACTCATCGAGAATAACACATCTAATGTCATTTGTATGCTCCATCAAAATGATGTAAATCATAACTTTGGCTCAGTATATCTTTAATGCAACATTGATGTGTGTCCTTGAGCAACAGTAACATATGTTATAATATCTGATATTAACGTGTACACAACATGTTATGTTTTACAGAGTTTGATGTAACATGTGAGATGGAGGAGGAAGAGGCTCCCTTGGAGTCTGATGGTATGTGAAATATATATAACATGTATCCAATATGTATTATTGTTTGAAAACATTCTCTGGAAGAAAATCAAAGTCTACAGCTTTGGCACTTTAAATATTATTATTCCATTCTTTTTCAAAAACACTACTGCCCCCCTTTTTATATCATGCAGCATGAACATATGTTTGTATTTTTCTTTCATTTATGTATGATTTGTCATTAATGACATCATGATGTCACATGCATATTCCATGCCAAACCACAATAATCATCTTTTGATTGTACAGACAGTCATTGCTATTCATCTGAGTGCCTATATGCAGACCATATCCTTATGTCATCATTGTTTAGAAATTCAAAAGCACTTCTAAGTATACATAAAACATAATCATGTTTAAATGCCTTGATTTAATTTAATGATGTATGAGATGTTAATATATTTTTATTATCTATTTCAGATGGACCCTCCTCTTCTGGGCATCAGCATCCTGACCCTACCCAGTCCCCTCCCAAGGTAGAAGTCCCTCCCCAGAGAGAAGCCCCTCCCGGACCTTCCCGTTCCTCCTGTCCCTCCCAAAAAGAGCCTCTTTGCCCCCACTCGCCGCTCTCCCCGTATTTTGGCCCGTACAGCTCCCCCACCTGACCAGCCCCCAATTCCCCAGGCCCCTGACTCCCCAGCTGTACGGGCTAACCCAGAGCAGCAGCCCATCCCTCCCCAGCCCAATCCCATCCCTCCCCCTTCCCTCCCCTGCCCAATGCCAGCCCTCCCCCCTTCCATCCCAATCCCATCCCTCCCCCTAGTCCCCGCCTTCATTGTCCTGGGTGTCGGATTATCCTTCCCAGGCACAGTTGTAAGTATCATTCTAAATCCACATTATAACATATTTGATCTCATATCACTCTATATACCAATCACCACTACTTGGATAGAACAATAGAAAAATAACTTTTTAGTACCTTATCTCTCTATGTTTACACAGCTTTTTATAACCTATACTTATTTATAGAAACTTCCAGTATACTGTATGTAGGGATACCACGGGCAAAGTCAGCTATTTCAAATGCTAAAATAAAGGCAAAGGATTGCTTAATAAATAATTTATTACACTCCAGCAGGTAAAATGGATCATTGGTAACAAATTAAAAGAAAGAAACTTTTAGGGTAAACTATCGTTTTTAATTATTTAAAGGGCCAGTCTACACCAAAATTTGTATTTTTTTAAAAGATAGATAATCCCTTTATTACCCATTCCCCAGTTTTGCAAAGCCAACACAGTTATATTAATATATATTTTACCTCTGTGATTACCTTGTATCTAAGCCTCTGCAGACTGTCCCCTTATCTCAGTGCTTTTGACATACATGCAGTTTAGCCAATCAGTGTAGACTCCTAAATAACTCCACGGGAGTGAGCACAATGTTATCTATATGACACACATGAACTAGTACTGTCTAACTGTGAAAAACTTTCAAAAGAGGCGGTTTTCAATGGTTTAGAAATCAGTTGGAGCCTACCTAGGTTTAGCTTTTCAAAAATACCACCAAGGGAACAAAGCAAATTGAATGATAAAAGTCAATTAGAAAGTTGTTTAAAATTGCATGCCCTATCTGAATCATGAAAGTTTAATTTTGACTAGACTGTCCCTTTAATATAGATGTTGGTCTGGCCCAAGGGTGTTACTAAACTTTAAAGGGATATGAAACCCAACATTTTTCTTTCATGATTTAGATAGAGCATGTGATTTTAAACAACTTTCTAATTTACTTCTATTTTCAATTTGCTCTCTTTGTATCTTTTGTTGAAAAGCAGGGACATATGCTTAGTAGCTGGACCATTTCTGGAGCGCTATATGGCAGAAGTTTTGCAAGAATGTTATCAATTTGCAAGAGCATCACAGGGCAGCACTATTTCCTGTCATTTAGTGCTCCAGATGCCTACCTAGGTTTATCTTAACAAAGAATATCATGGAAACAAAGCAAATTTGATAATATAAGTAAATTGGAAATGTTTTTCAAATGGTATGCTCTGTCGGAATGACCGGAATCACAAAAGAAAATGTTTGGGTGGTTTCATATCCTTTTATAATTGGGGGGTGTTAACAAAGGGGAGGGAGGGGAGTTTTGTTACTTTGAAGTACTATTCATATTAAAAATAACATGCACTAATTCAGAAGTGAACAGAGGGCCACTAATGGGGGGCTATATTACATTATATATGCTTGAATGCTAAAGATATATAATTTAACCTATTATTTAATTGCACAGGAAATTAGTAATAAATTAATTGTATATAAAGCTTGAATTTACTACATTTGTTACAACTACATAGGGCTAGATTTATCACCTCTCCGCATATCATTACAAATTGTGGGGCGCATCTGTTCCCCACATTCGCTTGTGCAATGCCCCACGTACACTCATGCAACCAATTGTACAAAAGTAGGGCTTATCAGTCACCCCAGTAGAATAAATCTGCAGTGATATTCATCCGCCAACTCTATGTTAGCTGCTTAATAAATATCAGTTGCAGGGTCAAATGAGCGAACCTACAACTGATCAGTAAGTCCGGCTAATGATAAATCTAGCCCATAAACTTTATTACATAATGCAACGTGTGGAGCTTGTTTAACATTTTTTTTTTGCTCTCTGTACAACTAAGACTCACACAAAAACTCTTAAAGGGATGGATTTGAGCTGCGGCCCACAGTTTGAACAACCCTACTTAAAAAGACACTCAAGTCAAAATAAACTTTTATGATTCAGAAAGAGCATGCAGATTTAAGACACATTCCAATTTGCTTCCATTATCAAATTTTGCTCAGTCTTGTTATATACACACTTTCTGTGGAACAAGATCCTACTGAGCATGTGCAAAAGCTCACAGGGTATACACATACTAGTCTGTGATTGGCTGATGTCTGTCACATGATACAAGGGGCTGGAAAATGGTAGAAAAAAATGTATTTGTCAGAATAAAATTTGCTTTTTTGAGTAGGTGTTAAATCATTGTCTTTTTATTATGCACTATCAGCCAATCGGAATTCGAGGGACGCCATCTTGGATGACGTCCCTTAAAGGAACCATCATTCTTCAGTTGGACGTCATCGGAAGAAGATTGATCCGCGCTGGAGGTCTTCACGATGGAGCCGGTCCTCATCGGATGAAGATAGAAGATGCCGCTTGGATCAAGATGGTTGCCGGTCTGGATCGCCTCTTCTTCCCGGATAGGATGAAGATTTTGGAGCCTCTTCTGGACCTCTTCAGCCGCCGGATGATGGATGTCTAGCCCCCGCTTGGGTTGGATGAAGATTTTGGAGCCAGGACCGATCGGTGTGATACCCGGCAAGGTGAAGATAAGGTAGGAAGATCTTCAGGGGCTTAGTGTTAGGTTTATTTAAGGGGGGTTTGGGTTAGATTAGGGGTATGTGGGTGGTGGGTTGTAATGTTGGGGGGGGTATTGTATGTGTTTTTTTACAGGCAAAAGAGCTGAATTCTTTGGGGCATGCCCCGCAAAGGGCCCTGTTCAGGGCTGGTAAGGTAAAAGAGCTTTTAACTTTTGTAATTTAGAATAGGGTAGGGCATTTTTTTATTTTGGGGGTCTTTGTTATTTTATTAGGGGGCTTAGAGTAGGTGTAATTAGTTTAAAATTGTTGTAATTTTTTTCTAATGTTTGTAAATATTTTTTTATTTTTTGTAACTTAGTTCTTTTTTATTTTTTGTACTTTAGTTAGTTTATTTAATTGTATTTATTTGTAGGAATTGTATTTAATTTATTTATTGATAGTGTAGTGTTAGGTTTAATTGTAGATAATTGTAGGTATTTTATTTAATTAAGTTATTGCTAGTGTAGTGTTAGGTTTAATTGTAACTTAGGTTAGGATTTATTTTACAGGTAATTTTGTAATTACTTTAACTATTTTAGCTATTAAATAGTTCTTAACTATTTAATAGCTATTGTACCTGGTTAAAATAAATACAAAGTTACCTGTAAAATAAATATAAATCCTAAAATAGCTATAATATAATTATAATTTATATTGTAGCTATATTAGGGTTTATTTTACAGGTAAGTATTTAGCTTTAAATAGGAATAATTTATTTAATAAGAGTTAATTTATTTCGTTAGATTTAAATTATATTTAATTTAGGGGGGTGTTAGGGTTAAAGTTAGACTTAGCTTTAGGGGTTAATAAATTTATTAGAGTAGCGGTGAGCTCCTGTCGGCAGATTAGGGGTTAATACTTTAAGTTAGGTGTCGGCAATGTTAGGGAGGGCAGATTAGGGGTTAATACTATTTATTATAGGGTTATTGAGGCGGGAGTGAGGCGGATTAGGGGTTAATAAATTTATTATAGTAGCGCTCAGGTCTGGTCGGTAGATTAGGGGTTAATAAGTGTAGTTAGGTGGAGGCGACGTTGGGGGCGGCAGATTAGGGTTTAATAAATATAATATAGGGGTCGGCGATGTTAGGGCAGCAGATTAGGGGTACATAGGGATAATTTAGGTGGCGGGGGTGTACGGAGCGGCAGATTAGGGGTTAAAAATAATATGCAGGGGTCAACGATAGCGGGGGCGGCAGATTAGGGGTTAATAAGTGTAAGGTTAGGGGTGTTTAGACTCGGGGTACATGTTAGAGTGTTAGGTGCAGACGTAGGAAGTGTTTCCCCATAGGAAACAATGGGGCTGCGTTAGGAGCTGAACGCAGCTTTTTTGCAGGTGTTAGGTTTTTTTCAGCTCAAACAGCCCCATTGTTTTCTATGGGGGAATCGTGCACGAGCACGTTTTTGAAGCTGGCCGCGTCCGTAAGCAACTCTGGTATCGAGAGTTGCAGTGGCGGTAAATATGCCTGTACGCTCCCTTTTTGGAGCCTAACGCAGCCATTCTGTGAACTCTCAATACCAGAGGTATTTAAAAGGTGCGGCCAGAAAAAAGCCAGCGTTAGCTACGCGGGTCATTACCGACAAAACTCTAAATCTAGGCCTATGTAAACTCACTCCTTTAGAACGTGAGCTCAAAGTCTATCTGTCCCATTGTTCATCTCATGTAAACATGGTTATGCTTCATATAAAAGCATTTTTCTTATTTTACTTTGTAATATTATATCATAGCTAAGGTTGCCACCTTGGCCATGTTTTCCGGGACAATTATGAGTTACGTGCAGGGATGAACAATACATTAATAGTGTTGTCCAGCAGTATGCGCTGTCCAGTGGCACAATGCATGTTTCTCCCTGCATACCCTGCAGCATGTGTAACTCATAACTGTCTAGTAAAACATAGCTCAGGTGGCAACCATAGTTTTAGTGCTGTATAATATGTTGGTTCTTTATAAATAAATAATAATACTTTTAAAAAAGTGTCTGCTTTTCTTATTTATGGCTGTAGAAATCTTTAAGAATTGGAGATGCTACAATAATGAAAGTGCTTAGACTCAGCCAACCTAGGTCCACAACTAGCCAGCCCCCACTACAAGTTGTTCACAGTCAAGAGGAGTGCCACAACAAAGCTTGTATAGCTTAACAGGAACTTTATTCATTCCTTTGTAAATTGTATACTAATCTCTTCCTAGAATATGCACATTCACTGCCACAGTGCCACTACCAATACTGCAGCAAAACCCACACATGAATATGGATTGTATTTTTGATTATAGAAAACTATTACATAGCTGCAAATGGGGTATAGCTACACCCAAGACTTTTTTGAAAATATAATTGTGGCAACAGCTCTTGAGAGGATAAAATAAGCCCAATTAAGTGGTCTATTTAGATTAGGGATGTTTTTTACTCAAAAGCTGTGCGACAATGGGCTTCACAGTTCTATATAGCATGTACCCCGTGAGGAATGTTTAATAATTTGTAAATAATTGATTTGGATACTTGAGTTTTGCAAAGTTTGCATTTACTTAGGGATTATTATTTCTTTTTAACTGTATTTAAGTCACAGTACCTTGATACTGTGTTCTAAATGCTATTTATTAAAAGTTAAGTTTTACTCCTGCCCCAACCACTTGGGTATTTTCAATATTGTTTATAAGTGAGTGCCTGATATTGTTACTGTTTTTTCTTTATTTTGTCTAATCAAAATATGTAAGTGAACAGCAAGGAGATTTTGGGTTAATAAAAAAAAATTAACATTGAAGTAGAAGCATCTCTAGTATATATGTATGTATTCAGGGGTCAAGTTAAAGGGACACTGAACCCATATTTTTTTCTTTCGTGATTCAGATAGAGCATGCAATTTTAAGCAACTTTCTAATTTACTCCTATTATCAATTTTCTTTGTTCTCTTGCTATCTTTATATGAAAAAGAAGGCATCTAAGCTTTTTTCTTGGTTCAGACTCTGGACAGCAGTTTTTGATTGGTGGATGGATTTATCCACCAATCAGCAAGGACAACCTAGGTTGTTCACCAAAAATGGTCCGGCATCTAAACTTAAATTTTTGCATTTCAAATAAAGATACAAAGAGAATAGAGAACATTTGATAATAGGAGTAAATTAGAAAGTTGCTTAAAATGTCATGCTCTATCTGAATCACAAAAGAAAAAATTTGGGTTCAGTGTCCCTTTAAGTGGAAACACATGGGAACAGAGTTTCTGCACTATTTTTGCAGGTGGAACTAAGTTCCCCCTGGAAAGAGAACAAAAGCTCTTCAGTAAACACTGCTGCTGTTAGTGGGAGGAGCTGGAGCACAATCTGGTTAGAGGGATAGTGAGATCCTCTAATAATGGGCAGTAACACTTCCTACAATACACTAAATGCAAGCCTGTCAGAGGTCCTGCTCTGTGATCAACCCTCACTGTGTGGAACACATGGTGCTTACATTTCTGTGGACTTGACCCCTGTCTGTATGTATATATATATATATATATATATATATATATATATATATATATTCAGGTGTTTCAGCTACACCCATTGCTAATGGGTGCATAAAATCCAGCACATACCAATAAAATCTCAATACACAAACTTTGGCAGTACATTGGTTTGCCCTGAAGAGCTCAGTAAGTTTAACCTTGGCACTTTTATAGGATGCCGCCTTTGCCACAAGTCAGTTTGTAAAATCTCTGCCCCAGTCAACTGTAAGTGCTATTATTGCAAAGTTGAAGAGCAACAACAGCCAAGTTAGTAAGTGATAAACCACTCAAACTTACAAAGCTGTGCCGCAGAGTGCTGAGGCACGTACAGTGTAAAAAAATCCCTATTATCTGTTGCATCACTCACTACAGAGTTCCAAACTTCCTCTAGATGCAACATCAGTACAAGAACTGTGCATTGGGGGCATCAGGAAATAGGTTCCCATGGCCAAGCAGGTATGCACACAAGCCTCACATCAACATGCGCAATGCCAACCCTGGCTACAGTGGTTTAAAGTATGCCACCAATGGAGCCGTGGAAATGTGTTATCTGGCAATCTGATGGAAAAATATGTAGTGCATTCTGTAAAGTATGGTGGAGGAGGGCTAATGGTCTGGGGCTGTTTATCAGGATATGTAAAAGGCACCATAGATCCAGCGAAGGGTCATCTTAAATTGATTTAACCCTTAATGAGTTTACAATTACTAGTTAAACCGGCAGCAGTGTATAACATGTATGTTAAATTGTTCCTTTAAATGTATGTTTCTAAATGAAATATCTGGTTGAAACCACAACCCATTTAAATGAGGTGAGCTTACAGGAAAACCAGACTTCCTTATCTTATACAAACAAATGCTTCCTTATCTTATCTTTGTCTGTATACTAAAGCCCAATACTTAAAGAGAATAACTAATTAAACAATTAATATATTACTTATCTCTCCTTACTCCCTACTGTGAGTGTAATTTCTTAAGCACCATAGCTTTTCTATAGCATATGTATTGAAATTTTCTTGTTTCATTTAATTTTTTTTGTTTTTTTAATAATATAACAAAACACAAAGAGAAGTAGTGTAGAGTATAAAGCATCAAACAATACCGACATCAAAACATAATGATACATCAATACACAAAGGAAAAGGAGATTTGCCATGTTCTCTCAAGTGCAGCAACGTATAGGCCCTAAACCACACACACACATACATACATTATATAAATGTATATATATATATACACACACATACTGTATATATACATACATATAAATAAAAAAAAGTTCCTTATACAGCTACAGTAACTATAAATGACCAGTAGAAATTCTACTTATTTATAAAGTACTTCCTCTACTTTCTCTTCAGCTCAAAAGACATTTTATTATTATTATTATTATTATTATTATTGGTTATTTGTAGAGCGCCAACAGATTCCACATTTGCATATACAAGTGGCCCTCGGTTTACAACGGTTCAATTTACACTGTTTTAGAATAACAACCTTTTTTTCCAATCATTTGACTGCTATTGAAAAGCATTGAGAAGCAGTGCATTTATTAAAATAGCCAGTAGGTGGAGCTGTCCACTTGTGTTGCAGCAAAGCCAAGCAAGCTGAAATTAATCAGTTTAACCAGACCTGAGCTATCGAGCAGATTTCAAAGGAACAAGATCTTCCTGTCTATAAATCAGTCCAGATTGGAATGCATAGAAATAACTTTTTGCAGAAAAATGCAAGTGAAGTCTGTGTTGTGTGATTATTTTATTAGGTTTATAATGCTGTTTAGCAAAAGTTTTTGTTCATTTAACTTAGTTTAATTATATATTCTGTGTTGTGTGATTATTTTATTAGTTTTATAATGCTGTTTAGCATTTAAAGTCTTCATTTCAAAGCTTTAAAAATAATATATTAGGTGTTACTTATGACAATTTTGAGAGGGGCCTGGAACCTAACGCCCTCACTTCCCATTGACGTACATTATAAACTCGGTTTCAATTTACAATGGTTTCAATTTACAACCATTCCTTCTGGAACCTAACCCCGGCTACCTGTACAGTCTTCAAGACAGGTTGAGGTATTAAAAACATCCTAATGTTCATCAGGGATAAGCAAGTATAACAAAAAAGGGAGAAGAAAAACTTGTTTTAAAGTGAATGTCAAGTCACGGTAACCCCTCTTCCTCATCTTGTTAATTACCGAAAATAAACGTTAGTTTAAGTCATCAATTTTTTATAATTTAAGAATAAACCATAATCGAAGGATTTATAACCCTACTTCGATTACTTTCTTCCTCCGCCCGCCATCTTGTCCCTCGTATCTAATTTGATTGACATTACCTTTAACGAATTATAGCTCATACCCCGTGGCGTCCAGCCCCTTTTTGCACACGTAACGCGATCAAACTGCGCATGCGTTCCCTAACAAATCGTCATTGACAATCCATGCTCGTTCACGTGTAGCGCATCCGCAAACAGTTCCTAACACCTATCGCATGTGCAATGTCTACCTGTCAACCGCAATCCCCCGCCGCAATCCCTAATAAAGTGTTTAACCCCTAAACCGCCGCTCCCGGACCCCGCCGCCACCTACAATAAAAGTATAACCCCCTAATGTGATCCCCCTACACCGTCACCAGCTATATTACATACCCCCTAATATGAGCTCCTACCCCGCCGCCATCTACATTATCTACCCCCTAATGTGAGCCCCTTACAGCACCGCCAGCTACATTAAACTACCTGCTATTGTGAGCCCCTACCCCGCCGCCATCTACCTTACCTACCCCCTAAAGTGAGCCCCTACCTCGCCACCATCTACCTTACCTACCCCGCCGCCATCTACCTTACCTACCCCGCCGCCATCTACCTTACCTCCCCCGCCGCCATCTACCTTACCTACCCACTAAAGTTAGCCCCTTACACCGCCGCCATCTACCTTACCTACCCCACCGCCATCTACCTTACCTACCCACTAAAGTGAGCCCCTACCCTGCCGCCATCTACCTTACCTACCCCGCCGCCATCTACCTTACCTCCCCCGCCGCCATCTACCTTACCTACCCACTAAAGTGAGCCCCTTACACCGCCGCCATCTACCTTACCTACCCCGCCGCCATCTACCTTACCTACCCACTAAAGTGAGCCCCTACCCCGCCGCCATCTACCTTACCTACCCCACTGCCATCTACCTTACCTACCCCGCCGCCATCTACCTTACCTACCCCCTAAAGTGAGCCCCTTACACCGCCTCCATCTACCTTACGTACCCCCTAAAGTGAGCTCCTACCCCTCCGCCATCTACCTTACCTACCCCGCCGCCATCTACATTACCTACCCACTAAAGTGAGCCCCTACCCCGCCTCCATCTACCTTACCTACCCCCTAAAGTGAGCCCCTTACACCGCCGCCATCTACCTTACCTACCCCCTAAAGTGAGCTCCTACCCCGCCACCATCTACCTTACCTACCCCGTCGCCATCTACCTTACCTACCCACTAAAGTGAGCCCCTACCCCGCCGCCATCTACCTTACCTACCCCCTAAAGTGAGCCCCTTACACCGCCGCCATCTACCTTACCTACCCCCTAAAGTGAGCTCCTACCCCGCCGCCATCTATTTTAAAAATATTAACCGCTAATTTAATCCCCCTACACCGCCGCCAGCTATATTAACTATATTAACCCTAATTATATTAGGGTTAATATAGTTAATATAGTTATTATATTATATATATTAACTATATTAACCCTAATTATATTAGGGTTAATATAGTTATTATATTATATATATTAACTATATTAACCCTAATTATATTAGGGTTAATATAGTTAATATCGTTATATTATATATATATTAAGTATCATAACCCTATCTAACTCAAACATCCCTAACTAAATTCTTATTAAAATAAATCTAATTAATATTAATATTATTAATTAAAATATTCCTATTTAAATCTAAATACTTACCTATAAAATAAACTCTAAAATAGCTACAATGTAATTAATAATTACATTGTAGCTATTTTAGGGTTTATATTTATTTTACAGGTAACTTGGTATTTATTTTAAATAGGTACAATAGCTATTAAATAGTTAATAACTATTTAATAGCTACCTAGTTAAAATAATTACCAATTTACCTGTAAAATAAATCCTAACCTAAGTTACAAATACACCTACACTATCAATAAATTAAATAAACTACAAATATCTAAACTAAAATACAATTAAATAAACTAAACTAAATTACAAAAAAAAAACCCACTAAATTACAAAAAAATAAAAAAAGATTACAAGATTTTTAAGCTAATTACACCTATTCTAAGCCCCCTAATAAAATAATAAAGCCCCCCAAAATAAAAAAAATTCCCTACCCTATTCTAAATTAAAAAAGTTAGCTCTTTTACCTTACCAGCCCTTAAAAGGGCCTTTTGCGGGGCATGCCCCAAAGAAAATTGCTCTTTTGCCTGTAAAGAAAAACACAATACCACCCCCCAACATTACAACCCACCACCCACATACACTTTTTCTAAACCCACCCAAACCCCCCTTAAAAAAACCTAAACACTACCCCCCTGAAGATCTCCCTACCTTGTCTTCACCCAGCCGGACAGAACTCTTCATCCGATCCGGGCGATGTCTTCAATCAAGCGGCAGAGAAGTCTTCTTCCATCCGGCGATGTCTTCAATGAAGCGGCAAAGAAGTCTTCTTCCATCCGGGCGATGTCTTCAAGCAAGCGGCAGAGAAGTCTTCTTCCATCCGGTGATGTCTTCAAGCAAAGCGGCATCTTCAATCTTCTTTCTTCGCTCCTCCGCCACGGAGCATCCATCCGGCACGAACACTGAATGAGGAATGAGGTACCTTTAAATGACGTCATCCAAGATGGTGTCCGTCGAATTTCGAATGGCTGATAGGATTCTATCAGCCAATCGGAATTAAGAGAGAAAAATCTGATTGGCTGATTGAATCAGCCAATCAGATTCAAGTTCAATCCGATTGGCTGATTGGTTAGAATCCTATCAGCCAATCGGAATTTGACGGACGCCATCTTGGATGACGTCATTTAAAGGTACCTCATTCCTCGTTCAGTCTTCGTGCCGGATGGATGCTCCGCGGCGGAGGAGCGAAGAAAGAAGATTGAAGATGCCGCTTTGCTTGAAGACATCTCCGGATGGAAGAAGACTCTCTGCCGCTTGATTGAAGACATCGCCCGGATGGAAGAAGACTTCTTTGCCGCTTGATTGAAGACATCGCCGGATGGAAGAAGACTTCTCTGCCGCTTGATTGAAGACATCACCCGGATCGGATGAAGAGTTCTGCCCGGCTGGGTGAATACAAGGTAGGGAGATCTTCAGGGGGGTAGTGTTAGGTTTATTTAAGGGGGGTTTGGGTGGGTTTAGAATAGGGGTATGTGGGTGGTGGGTTGTAATGTTGGGGGGTGGTATTGTGTTTTTCTTTACAGGCAAAAGAGCAGTTTTCTTTGGGGCATGCCCCGCAAAAGGCCCTTTTAAGGGCTGGTAAGGTAAAAGAGCTAACTTTTTAAATTTAGAATAGGGTAGGGAAATTTGTTTTATTTTGGGGGGCTTTATTATTTTATTAGGGGCTTAGAATAGGTGTATTTAGCTTAAAAATATTGTAATCTTTTTTTATTTTTTGTAATTTAGTGGGGTTTTTTTTTTTTGTAATTTCGATTAGTTTATTGAATTGTATTTTAGTTTAGATATTTGTAGTTTATTTAATTTATTGATAGTGTAGGTGTATTTGTAGGATTTATTTTACAGGTAAATTGGTAATTATTTTAACCAGGTAGCTATTAAATAGTTATTAACTATTTAATAGCTATTGTACCTAGTTAAAATAAATAACAAGTTACCTGTAAAATAAATATAAAACCTAAAATAGCTACAATGTAATTATTAATTACATTGTAGCTATTTTAGGGTTTATTTTATAGGTAAGTATTTAGATTTAAATAGGAATATTTTAATTAATAATATTAATATTAATTAGATTTATTTTAATAAGAATTTAGTTAGGGATGTTAGAGTTAGATAGGGTTATTATACTTGATATATATATATAATATAAGGATATTAACCCTAATATAATTAGGGTTAATATATATAATATAACTATATTAACTATATTAACCCTAATATAATTAGGGTTAATATAGTTAATATAGCTGGCGGCGGTGTAGGGGGGATTAGGGGTTAATGTGTTTAATATAGGTGGCGGCGGTGTAGGGGGATTAAATTAGGGGTTAATATTTTAAAAATAGATGGCGGCGGGGTAGGAGCTCACTTTAGGGGGTAGGTAAGGTAGATGGCGGCGGTATAAGGGGCTCACTTTAGGGGGTAGGTAAGGTAGATGGCGGCGGGGTAGGTAAGGTAGATGGCGGCGGGGTAGGGGCTCACTTTAGTGGGTAGGTAAGGTAGATGGCGGTGGGCTAGGTAAGGTTGATGGCGGCGGGGTATGTAAGGTAGATGGCGGCGGTGTAATAAGGGGCTCACTTTAGTGGGTAGGTAAGGTAGATGGCGGCGGGGTAGGTAAGGTAGATGGCGACAGGGTAGGTAAGGTAGATGACGGCGGGGTAGGGGCTCACTTTAGGGGGTAGGTAAGGTAGATGGCGGCGGGGTAGGTAAGGTAGATGGCGGCGGTGTAAGGGGCTCACTTTAGTGGGTAGGTAAGGTAGATGGCGGCGGGGTAGGTAAGGTAGATGGCGGCGGGGTAGGTAAGGTAGATGGCGGCGGTGTAAGGGGCTCACTTTAGTGGGTAGGTAAGGTAGATGGCGGCGGGGTAGGGGCTCACATTAGGGGGTTATAGATTTATTATAGCTAGCGGCGGGGTCCGGGAGCGGCGGTTTAGGGGTTAATAACTTTATTAGGTGGCGGCAGGGTCCGGGAGTGGTGGTTTAGGGGTTAATACATTTTTTATTGTTAGCATAGTGAGGGGGGATAGCGGATAGAGGGTTAGACGTGTCGGGCTATGTTTGGGAGGCAAAATGTGCACAGTATTTTTTATATTTTACCTTTTTGAGTCACCAGCTCCTACTGAACATGTGCAAGAATAAGTGTGTATGGCTGATTGCTGTCACATGGTACGTGTATGCATTTGTGATTGGCTGATGGCTGTCACATGGTACAGGGGGAGTGGAAAAATAACTTTTAAAATTGTCCGGAAAAAAAGCTACTACTCATTTGAAGTTCAGACTAAGTGCTATTGCATTGTCTTGTTATCTTACATGTGCTGAATATGCAAATCTACAGTGTTGACTGGTCCTTTAAGGCCAGGACACATAAAATTGTGTGGGCATGAAACCCAACATTTTTCTTTCATTATTCTGATAAAGAACACAATTTAAAAAAAAAAAGTTTTTAATTTACTTCTATTATCAAGTTTGCTTCGTTCTCATGTTATTCTTTGTTGAAGAGATACCTAGGTAGGTAGCATGCACATGCCTGAGGCACTACATGACAGGAAATAGTGCTGCCATCTAGTGCTCTTGCTAATACATAACATTGTTGCAAAATTACTGCCATATAGAGCTGCAGACACGTGCACACTCATAAGCTTACATCCCTGCTTTTCAACAAAGAATAACAAGAAAAAAAAGAAAATTTGGTATTAGAATTAAATTGGAAAGTTGTTTAAAACTGTATACTCTATCGAATTCATAAAAGAAAATTTGGGGGTTTTATGTCCTTTTAATAATAGACGGTTCTTTTGTGTTTTTTAAGTATCTACCACTTCAAATTACAGTATTGATAAAGCAAACATTAACCCTTCTATTTTTTTCTCATATAAAATATATATAATAAAATATATAATATATGTCATTTATCAAGAAAAAATTTGTCTTTGAGAATTTTGCTTAGCCAAAAATTCACCCGATATCAACATTTTTGTGTTTTTGGGCAGTCCCAACACAAATGTTTTAAATCAGCATCTATTAAATTGTATCAGGGACAGCTAGTTTGAGTATTGAGATACCATTTTTTAATAATGGCAGGGGACACATATATACAATTAATTTAATATGCATTTCTCACTATGCTGCAGCCAAGGTAGCATTCTCAACTTTTTGCATACTTTGCATGAGAGCCGTCTTATCAACATTCTCTAATTCTTGACCCCATTTTATGGCTACTTTTTGTATTTTATGATCACCTGAGTAGTTTAATATTAATTTGTACCAGTAATTAATAGAATGGTTTTCAGATTTATATAAAGAAAGACCCATCTGAATCCCTGGATGTTCCCAAGAGAAATCATACCCTCTTGTGATCTCTTAAAACCAGTGGCGTAAAAATCTGAGTTTGAAAGGTTGAAATCTGTTTTAATTATTCAAAGGTTAACACTCTTGAAGAATTTGTCTTATTTAACTGACTTAGTTACCATCTTTTAAATGGGTTATTATTAAGGCCCTCTATGAACCGGGCATTACCTACTATTGGTATAAGGATTTGTTCCCAATGTTCTATTTTGACATGCTTTGATAATATTGTAAAAAGTGTTCAATTTCTTCATTTTAGGTGGAATATATTTGTCAGGGCAGTGGGTAAGTGCCCGGAGAGATCTATTGAAATTTTCTGTATAACTGAAGATACTGCAGGCAAAAGCAGCTATTTCAAATACCAATATAATGGAAAATGAGCTACTTGTAAATAATTTAATACTCACCAGCAGGTAATTTGATAATTGGGAACAAATTAAAGGGGTGTGTGGTTACAGTACACTATCCCTTCAAGCAATGTACAGATGTATAAATATAATGATTATAATGTTAAAATACACATTGTTTTATATATATATATATATATATATATATATATATCCTTAATTATATATATATATATATATTTAATTTTAATATATTATGAATGATTGTAGTTTTAAAATTCAATATAAATGTGATAAGTCCCTGGAAATCATATATATAAATAAATCTATTTTTTATTTTTAAACAACTATCCACAGGATAAGTTTGGCATTAAATAATGATTGGTATATACTAATTTAAAAACAATAATTTATTCTCCAACTTAAATTTGATTCAATACAAATCCATTGATTTGTTCATGTGTGTATCTGTATACAATGTGAAGTAATCAAGTTATCAATTCACCAAGGGCAAAAATTAACCTTTTTTAAATGCCCTTATACTGTAAAATGTTTTATTATGTACTATAATTGTTTCTCCCCCCCAAATCAAAGATACAGAAAGCCCCATGTATCTACTTATTTGAATCAAATGTTTGCCATTAAACTAGTAAACAGGATGGGTGGTGACTTATCATTATAAAGCAATGAAAATGTGCTGTTGTTGTATTATGTACAATGATTTTCTTTTGTGAAATAAAGCTACTAGTAATAACATGTTTTTAACAGTTGAATCTTATTATGTGCCAACACTGCCACTGCCAAACAATGCAAAACAGAACAAGAAACACAAACACCTTCACTATTATTGGGGAGAATGGATTTGTGAATAAACAATCCCCACCCACTTTCATATATTGGGCATGGTAGGTGTGAAAGTGTTTTTGCTCACCAGCCACAGGCTCCAGTGATTGTTTATAGTGAAACACCTGGACTGCTCCTTTTGTCCAATGTGATTTGTATCATTGTATAACTAATGGCTGAGCAGAGCAATCTCTAATTACATCATTCCTCCCTATAGTCATTCAAAAAGGAAATATTTATCTACCATCTGTGAAATACATTGTTAAAACATCCTGACAATGGTGAGTTACATATTATTAATACTGTATTATAACTGTAAACAATATAATAAGAAATTAGTTTAGACAACACAACATATAATAAAAGGGACAATAAAGTCAAAATTAAACTTTAATGGTTTAAAAAGACATGCAATTTTATCACACGTTTTAGTCTCTTGGTATCCTTTGTTAAAGAATAACTCCTGGCCCCAGGAGCATGTGCATGTCTTTAAAACACTATATGGCTGCAGAGTTTGCAACAATGTATCACATTGCTGCAGTAGTATGCTAAAGACAGGTGCAAATTTATAAGAGCCTAGATTACCTCTTCAACAAAGAATAATAGGGGAACAAAGCAAATTTGGTAATAGAAGCAAATTGGAAAGATGTTATAACTAATTTATGTTGCAGAATATTCAGAATATGCACATATCATGTTCAGAGAAAGTATTCATTTTTGGGTATGTGTAAATGGCCGAATATTATGAAAACAAAAAAACAAAATCAGTTATCCTTTGATGAATATGGGTGCAAGTTAATATAAAGTGTATCCTACCTACCTTTACTAATACACTGTATATTAACAAAAATTAAGGTTGAACTATGTTTTTTTATGCTGTGCTTGACACTAAATAATATAATACAAACATATAAAGCAAGAAACAAAGTTAAAGGGACAGTCTAGTCCAAAACATACTTTCATTATTCAGAAAGGGCATGTAATTTTAAACAATTTTCAAATTGACATCTATAACCAATTTTGCTTTGTTCTCTTGGTATTCTTAGTTGAAAGCTAAACCTAGGAGGTTCACATGCTAATTTCTAAGCCCTTGAAGGCCGCCTCTCATCTCAGGGCATTTTGACAGTTTTTCACCACTAGAGGGTTTCATGTGTTTCATATAGATAACACTGTGCTCATGCATGTTGAGTTCCTAGGAGCCAGCACTGATTGGCTAAAATGCAAGTCTGTCAAAAGAGGGTTCATGTGTTTCATATAGGGTTTCATATAGGGTTCAAGAGGGTTCATGGGGGTTCATGTGTTTCATATAGGGTTTCATATAGGGTTCATGTGTTTCATATAGATAACACTGTGCTCATGCACGTTGAGTTCCTAGGAGCCAGCACTGATTGGCTAAAATGCAAGTCTGTCAAAAGAACTGAAATAAGGGGAAGTTTGCAGAGGCTTAGATACAAGATAATCACAGAGGTAAAAAGAATATTAATATAACTGTGTTGGTTATGCAAAACTAGGGAATGGGTAATAAAGGGATTATCTATCTTTTAAAACAAATATACTGGTGTAGACTGTCCCTTTAAAGCAAAAAATGTTATTTTACAATTCAGATAGAGCATACAATTTTAACAATTTTAAATAACTTTCCAATTTTCTTCTGTTTTCTAATTTACCTTGTTCTCTTTGTATCTTTTGTTTAAAATCATACATAGGTAGGCTCAGGAGCTGAAAGCTAGCTTCTGATTGGTGACTGCACTTATATAACTGTTAGCATTGGCTTACTCATGTGATCAGCTAACTCCCAGTGGTGCATTGCTGCTACTTCAATAAAGGATACCAAGAGAATAAAGCAAAATTTATAATAAAAGAAAATTGGAAAGTTGTTTAAAATTGTATCATCTATCTGAATCATGAAATAAAAAAATTGTATTTCATGAATGAAAATAATACTTCAAATTATTTAATTAAATAACATTTCAAACATTGGTGATTTCAGATCAGATATGCACAAAAGGCTGCTAGATGCTTCCTTTCAATTTTGATAATTTCCAGTCTTAAAGCAATAAAAATACTGTTGTAATATTTAATGCATTACATCTCATAAAGTTAATATTTTAATTCCATTTAATATAAATTATTTTATATATCTTTCTAAAATGATTACTCTTTTGAAAATGATATATATTTTTCTAAGCATTGATTCTGTAGTGGTTTATTATGGTTAGTGCTAGGTGTAATATTTGGCAGTGGAAGCTCTTTTAAATAAATTATTTATATTTGGCTTTTCTGTATGATAAAGTACAATTTAAATAACAAAAGATTCTGTTACTTTTTTGGGGAGGAAATACGGATCCAATCAGTGTATTAAGATTTCAGCCAAAATTTCCATGTGAATGTCTATTGGGTGGGTCATTGTTAAGAAAAATATAAATGACAAACAAACTTGATCAGTCCAACAAGACACAACTTTGCTGTTAGTCTGTTTCTAGACTGCTGAGATACCTCTGGTGTCTTCATCTAATCCCCTGAGAAAATGCTTATTTTTACACAATCCAGTCCACAGAAGGTAAGACTCTTGTCCACATATCTTGATCTTGCTATTTTTTCTAGTATAGTGTGTGTGTGTGTGTGTGTGTGTATATATATATATATATATATATATATATATATATATATATACACACACAAAGCCCGTTAGCAATACACTTACAACAACACTCAAGTCAAAATTAAACTTTCATGATTCAGGTAGAGCAGCGATTTTAAACAACTTTCCCATTTACTTCCATTAACAAAATGTGCAGTCTTTTTATATTTTCACTTTGTTGAGTTACCATCTCCTACTGAGCATGTGCAAGAATTCACAGAATATATGTATATGCGTTTCTGATTGGCTAATGGCTGTCACATGGTACAGGGTAGTGGAAATATTCATTACTTTGAAACTTGTCAGAGCATTTTTTTACTACTCATTTGAAGTTCAGACTAAATGCTATTGCATGCTCTTTGTATCATGGATTTGTTTATTATGCAAATCTATTTTATTTACTGGTCATTTAATGCATTTTTACTTTGTTGCGTCCAAAAATGACATTTTTAGAATGTATTAATATTTTTAATATAAAATGGATGCCTTTATGCTAGAGAGCAAATCATGTTTGCGTTTATGCTGGTGGAGGTATGTTACAGCCAAGCAACAAAGTGACCAATATGTTTATGCACTACCTGCTAGTTGCAAATTCAGTGTTTATTTTAGCTTTAACAAACTCCTTTTTGTTTTTCAGAAAGAAACATATTTTATTATTTTTATTACAATTTTAAACAACTGTGATGTATATCACATTTTAAAATTATCAAGAAAATTAGAAAATGATGTCATAATGAAAAGTATTTACATTTGCAAACATATTTAATATGGTAAACTCCTTTACCTCTGAGCCATTTTAAACTATTTTTTTCTTTATTATAATGACTTTAGTTAGAACAAATTACCCCACATTGTTTTGTGTTATTTGATGTCTTGTATACACAGTAGATCTCATATTTAGAGTAACCAGTTCATAAATATTTCAAGCACAAACACTTGTTGGTATATATCAACAGTTCAACTACTTAAAACACAAAAACTTATGATCCTTACCTATGGTGTGCAATAAAATTAAGTACTTATCAGATTCAAATTATTTTTGTGTTTTGTACTATCGTGCACTGTAAGCAGAACATATGTAGGGAAAAAATATTAAATATTACATAACTTTTAACACTATACAGCAGTCTGATTTTACAGAGGAGTAACTTTACTCACAAGGTATGCAAGACCTACTTTTTTAAATAACATTTAACACCTTTAAATTCTGATATAACATGTTTTAATTATGCATAGTTAAATACATTTTGCAATATACTTCAAATATTTATTTGGCTATGAGGAGCGCTTGAAACAACCCCCAAAGGGGTTCCTAGCTAAAGGTAGAGTCAGCGGGAAAACTAAAAATAGAGATAAGAAATAACTTATATATAAAAACAATATGTTTATTCAGATTCCTAAACATACAATATTCTAAATCCTAACATACAATTTGGTACATACAACCTAAAATCTTAAAACCTCTAAAAAAATTTGAATAAAATAATATATAAAACTGTAGCCTAGGTTGCTATCAAGTTCTGTGTACAAGTGGTAGATGATACAGTGCCCTACTGGTAGCAGCCTCTATATGATCTCTATATATATAATATAATTCTCACTGTACTATGCACGATGTCCTATGCGTTATATTCAAAGGCGACTAGTATAACATAAGGACTCTGAAAAACATAGAAACTCAAACTCAAAACAGTGTAAATTAAATAGTGTAAATTTAGACAAAGTTTCAATGCAAAAAAATATATATAGTGTAATAGTGTCCAAAAGATCCAAATAAATATCCAAATAAGTCTAAATTCTTCCAAAAAAATCCAATAAAAATCCAAGTGGATGTGATTAATCCGAAAAAAAAAGTGTATATATATGTATCACAAGAAAAACAGTGGTGGAAAAAAATGTGTGCTAATCACCAGGTGTACACCTAAAAATTATGTGAGTATCTCACAAAAATATGCGTTGGTTAAAGTAAATGGAAAAACAAGTTCAACTGAAAAAATATAGTAAAAAAATATTTATCCAAAGAAATAATATTGTTTAAACTCCTCCTTAATGTGCTGTTTGTACTTGGTTCCTCTAGGCGTGTTTCTAATCCGAGTGAGGTATTCCCATAGCGTGAAATGTCTTGAAATATCTTCAGTATCCTATGCAAAAAAAGTAAATATATAAGTAAAAAATAGTTATTTGCCCCATTCCAGATACAATAAGGCAATCATTCATTAAGTTTTGTGGAAGGTAATTTATGTGTCCCCAAATTAGCCTCATCAAAAGAAAAATATGTTCAGAAAATGTCACCCATTTTTACACTCATATATTTAGCTGGGCTCATAGAAATATGTTATTTGTTCCAAGAAAAAGATGGCCTGAAATTAAAAACACAACACACTGACCCCCACTCAGTGCTATGAGGTATTTGTCGCTGTTATGACAATCTCCTGTCAGCTGAGCAGATTTTGGACCAATCATTTCATACAGAAGGATTTCCTTCCTCAAATATGGGGTCACATGTCACTCTGAGTACTGTGAGGTGCTGGAAAAGGACCATGCACATTTGAAAAACTGTAATGTTTTGAGTGTGTGTGGTCAGGTGTATACTGGCTTTAGGCCCTAGGGGATAGGGGCTTCTGTACTAGCAGTATCCCAACAATTACTGGGACAAGTGACCCCTGACAGGAAAATATGAGGACCCATTCTGTGTGTGTTTATGGTGAAAGACAGGGCCTGGGTGAGCACCCTCATACATAAGTGTGTGAGTGTGTGTGTGTGTGTGGGGGGGGGGGGATATTTATTCTTTCAAATAAGTTGTCTTATTCCCGTCTAAGTAAATCAGATGGGAAGAAATAGGCTTTGTAATACATTTTACCCTTAGACAACAAGCATGGGTGTCCTTATAAATGTAAAATGTAGTTTTCAACCATAACTTTACAGTTATTTAATGCTAACTCCTATAAAGGAAATGATTATATATTAATATAATTGGCAATTTATTTTGCTGTTGCACATGCATTTTTTCTTACCCCTCCTTTTCTCTTTTTTAAACAGAATGATTTAGCAGCTATCAAAACTCAGCCCTTCTGCTACTCTGAGGCATTAATTGGACAAATGGATATATGCTGTACACCAAACCTTTGCTATACATTGCCTATGTCACCTGAAGATTACCAAGAAACTCTTCAAGAAGGTGCAAAGCACTGGTGTGATGCAGTTGAAAATGAGGACCAGTTACAGAGGAATATCAGTGTAATAAAGAGTGCTAGTCAGGTAGCAGATGGTTCATGGATCTGTACAACAGATCTTCTCCAGACTGATTCTTCTAAGAAGAGGCCAAGACTTCTACCAAGCGATGTAAAGATGTATATGTACAGTAACTCTATGAGTAATACACAAGAGAAGACAAATTACAAGAGGCCTTTCAGCTTTCACTATCAGCATCTTCACCCTAAGAAAAGATTTCTCCAGCGATATATTGTACACCAGAAATATCTGTAAAGCGTGGCGGCTGCTGGATCTATATTAGTAGTTACATGAATGTTTTATTAATCTTATCTTCAAAAATACCCAATATAAAATCTCAGGAAAGACTATCTGGGCAATCGATGTATTGGATGAAAAAGAGCACATATTTGTATAGCCGTAGCATTAAGCATTATGCACACATTTTTAATAAAAGGTTATGCATCAACATTGGCCAAAAAAGAAGGGATAGAGTAAAATGCTTGTACAGGGGGAGTCTCAATTGATGGTGTGGCATTTTAACATTGCAGATTATATTTATTGTGTTGTTTGTTTTTGTGTGTGCCTATTTAATAGCATCATATAGATACCACACTCCAAATTAAAGAATTGATGCAAAGATAGTGTTTTATGGATTGCCAAAAAATCTACTTCACTATGAATGTACTATTCAGAAGAAATGTGCCAATGTATATATGCAATATTGTTTAATGTTCATAATTTATTTTTTTACCTTGCAGTTGCAACCTAGAATTCTCCTAAATTTGCAGTATCAAATAATTTGTATATTTAAATATTAGATTGTTGGAAATGGAATGTTAGCATTTTTTATAGAACATAAAAAAGTGGCACTGCTTCAACAACACTCATTCAAAATGTCAGTTTAGATGCCGAGATGTAAATACTCAGGAGAACATACACAAGAAGTAATAGGGTGCTTGTTTTGCTATCACACGTTTGAATCAGGTGAATGGGGAGAGTGCGAGCAAAGGAGAAGTTCTGTCCCTCATTGCAGCACTGAACATTCATCCAGACAAATAGGCATAAGAGCAAACCCTCTGGCATATTCTTATACCTCTTCCTTCTCAGTATTAAGGTTTTAACTTGTATGTACAGATATTATACACAGTGCTTTAGCATATTTATTGCACTATTTTGAATCTCATCATTTTTATATTTCTAGCTTATATTTTATTACTGAACTTCTGTATTTTCTCTGCAGTTTAATTGTTTGGTTTAAGACCTAAAGGAATATGCCATAGCCATGTCAGGAATTGGCCTACACCCACATATAAAATAAATGTTTTACAATCACGTAACCTTACTTTTACTCCTAAATGCTCAAATATCTTCTTGGCATGACTTAAAGGGACATTGTACACTAGATTTTTCTTTGCATTAATGTTTTGTAGATGATCAATTTATATAGCCTAAACAGCTTTTTTTTTTTTTTTTTTTAAATATATAGTTTTGCTTATTTTTAAATAAACATTGCGCTGATTTTCAGACACCTACCCAAGCCTCAAAGTTTTATGAGAATACTGATGTATACTTACTCCAGCTTGCTCCTGTTTGTGTAAAGAGTCTTTTCATATGCAGAGGAAGAGGGAAGGGGGAGTGTCTGCTTTTTTGCTATAGAGGCACTTTCAGTGGGTGTTCCAGCTAACCTTTTTTAACAGAGATAAACTGGGAGCTTCTAAGTAAGTTTTTAAACAGTTTTAAACTAGATTTTTAGATCAGTATCTGTGCATATTATTCTTTATAGTAGTGTCTATTACATGCAGTTAAATGAAAATTGGTGTATACTGTCCCTTTAACATGTAATATATTGCAGCTGATATCACCTAATAAAATACAATCTATAAAACGACTGCATTGTTGTTAATTTGATCTTTTGTTTACTTTTTCCACCTTCCCTAAACTTCTGTGGTGTCACATGCTTCTTTTTTTTCAAACAGTTTTATTGGAAGCCAAAGTAATACAAAGTGCAAATAATAACTGTATAAGTATTGTCATTTTACATTTTGTCATTGATATTCTCAATTTTTACATTCCAAGCAAAGAAAGAAAAAAGGAACACAAAGTAAAACATTTACAAATTATAAAGAACATTTTGTAACAGTATGTATGGCTATAAGTTGGAGGGAACCTAACCGTTATCCTGTAAGGTATATGTATAATATATCAGTTCAGAGTAATACACTACTTTCAAGTCAAAATATTTGATTGTCGGGGAAAGTCAACAACTAAAGGGTTTACCTTTTGGAAGATATTTAATGAGGTTTCAGGGGTAAGAGAGTGTAGGTGTAAGGATCTGTGTTATTTTTTTTGTAGAGGATAGCTGCAAAATAGGGGGGTTTGGGGATTCACTCCTATGGTATGTCTTCTAGAGCGTTTGCATTTGTGCGTAGATATTGAGGTTTTTTTTAAAAAAATTAAAGCAAAATTCCTCTAAGGAAAGGGTGCGGTTGCATTCTTATAGCAATTGTGCTAATGATGGAAATTTTTTATCTGATTTCCAGTTTATAGCGGTAAGAATTATAAAACTATTGCTTAAGATATTAAACAGTTTTCTCTTAGGTGTGGTAAGTTTTTGGGGGACTTTATTGAAAAACCAAAGACAGGGGACTAGTGGAATAGGGGTTTCTAATATACTGCTTGTTTCACGTAAGATTTTGTCCCGGATAAATTTGGGCATTGCCCCCATATGTGGGACAAGTGTCCCTCGGGAGAACCACATTTCCAGCAGTTAGCTGTGCTAAGGTTATATTTATTTTTTTTTGCATCGCGCTGGTGTTAAGTACCACCTTTGCAATATTTTAAGATTAAGTTCTAGATACCTACTGGTAACAGAGGATTTTTAAAATATTTTTTTTATAGATATGTAGTGAATCTACTCAGAGTTCAGTATTCCATCTATCTATATAATATGGAGTGTGTCTAGGTAGGGAATGTTGTAGTATGGTGTATGTTAGGGAAAGGGCATGTCTGGTAGGAGAGGATTTGGTGCAGAGGGATTCAAAGGACGTTAAAGATCTAAACATGTTCCTGTTTTGGGGGTGAGTTGATAGGTGTCACATGCTTTTAAAAGATGGATTATCAGTTTTACATAGGCTTACCATATTGCCGCTTTAAAAAGGGGCACATATAAAAGATACATATGTCAGGGTTCTTATACAAAACATTTATTTAAACAGCCCTGACATATGTATTTTTCATATGTGTCTCTTTTTAAAGCGGCAATATGGTCACCCTAGTTTTACATCAACAATCATGATATGAAAATCATTCTTTGCAATAGTAACTAAGTTGAATCAGTGCTAAATCTCCTTAAGGGAATACAAGAGGGCAGGTTACCCCAGTCTGCAAATGTGCAAACAGAGTTTGTGCTATATCTGAATATCAGTTTGTGATTGGTTAGCTGGGGTTCTTTTATTTTGGGGGACAGGGGAATCCGTGAAAAGAATAAACATAAAACTAAATACTCATCTGACAAAATAAAGCTACAGTTTTATTCTTATATATGAAGGTTCATAATCACGTAGTTTACAGTCTGTGTTTGATGTTCATTTAAAGGGACACTTTGAGATTGTTACTCTAATAACATTTATAATTGCACTAATTTGTAGAATCAGCAGAGCATACAAGATAACAGGAGTTGAAAACTAGGGAGTGGCAAGACCTATTAGTTCTAAAACATTTATTAATAATTTAAACTAACATACTTGTACAAATACATCTGCATATTATCCCTACAGAATCTTTGCTTTAAATAAATTATTTTGTTTAGTTACTTATTGTTTAATGTACATTTTAATACATTTAAATTACACAATCATAATTAGACAAATCAGGAATATAAAAAAAAATCACTCACAAAAAAACAACATAGCAATTTCCAAAAAGTAATTTAATGGAATGAATACTTTTTCAACATATTACAACAATCCTATAACATTAATTATTATGCACAAAAAGAGAATTATTTTTATATATATATATATAACAAAAGGAATAATCTCTCTCTCTCTCTCTCTCTCTCTCTCTCTCTCTCTCTCTCTTTAAAGGACACTTTGAGACTGTTACTCTAATAACTAATTTATAATTGGCCGAATCAGCAGAGGATATAACAGGATTTAAACCTAGGAAGTGGCAACACCTATTATTTTACAAAAATTTAGAGACTAAAACATTACAATTATTTCTTCACAATCTAAACAACTAATATGCCTCTACAAATACATCTGTATACTATTTGTAAAATAATCTTAGATTTAAATACATTATTTTGTTTATTTATTGTTTTTTAACGTACCTTTAAATAAATTTAAATCATACAATCATGCTTAGACACATCAGGAATCTAAAAACAAAACAAACAAAAAAACACTTGCAAATTCCAAAAAGTAAGTTATTGTAATCCTTTAACATTAATTATTATAATGCACAAAAAGAGCAACAAACTAAAGGAACATCAAACACAAGATTTTTCTTTCGTGATTCAGACAGAGCATATAATTTTAAACATTTAAATTTACTTTTTTTTATCTAATTTGCTTTGTTCTCTTGGTAAGCTTTGTTGAAAAGCATACCTAGGAATGCTTGAGAGCTAGCTGCTGATTGGTGGCCTCATATATGCCTCTTGCGAGTGGCTTACCAATGTGTTCAGCTAGTTCCCAGTTGTGCTTCTTCAACAAAGAATGGCAAGAGAATGAAGCAAAATTATAACAGATGTACATTTTAAAGTTATTTACAAAGATGCTCAATCTGAATCATGAAAGAAAAATGTTGTGTTTCATGTCCCTTTAATTATATATATAGGGAAAATGTTTCTTACCTGGCCAGGACTAGTTTTTATACATACACACACATACAGTGTGTATATATATATATATATATATATATATATATATACACATACAGTGGGTATTGAAAAGAATCACACCCTTGAAAATAATACAATATACATTTTGTTGCTTTGCAGTCTGAAATAAAGACAGACACATTTTTTGTTTATGCAGTTGTAATTACTCAGTGCAACTTATAACACCCAAGTGAAAGATATAACACCAACATGTCAGACAAAAATAAAGACAATTCAAAAACAGAATCACAGAGTTGCAAAAAGGATCACCCCCTTGTGTCAGTATTTTGTTGAACCACATTTTGCTTTAATTACAGTCTTTAGTCTGTTGGGATATGTCTCTACTAACTTTGCGCATCTAGACTGTGCAATATTTGCCCACTCTGCTTTGCAGAACTGCTCCAGTTCCCTTACATTTAATGGTGACCGTTTGTGGACTACAGTCTTCAAGTCATGCCACAGATTTTCAATGGGGTTTAAGTCTGGGCTCTGACTAGGCCATGCAAGGACATTCACCTTTTTCTCCTGCAACCACTGTGTGGTCATTTTTGCTTTGTGCTTTGGGTCATTGTCATGTTTAAAGGTAAACTTTCTTCTCATTGACAACTTCTTGGCAGAGGGCAGCAGATTGTCCTCAATAATTTAACAGTATTTTGCCCCATCCATTATTCCTTCAATCCTGACAAGTGTTCCAGTGCCTGCTGCAGAGAAACACCTCAATAACATGATATTACCACTTCCATGCTTTACTGTAGGTATTGTGTTATTTTGGTGAGCTGTATTGGATTTCCTCCAAATATATAGTTTGGAGTTGAGGCCAAATAATTAAATTTTAGTCTCATCTGACCATAACACCTTTTTCAACGTGGCTTCAGAATCTCCTAGGTGTATTATGGCAAAGCTCAGTCGTGACTGCATGTGACCTTTCTTGAGGAGTGGCTTTTTTCTTGCAACCCACCTATACAAGCCACATTTGTGGAGAATTTGTGATATTGTTGTCACATGCACACAATGACCACTCTTTGTCATAAATTCCTGCAACTGCTTCAGAGTTTCTGTGGGCCTCTTGGTAGCCTCTCTGACCAGTTTCCTCCTGGCTCTTTTATCCAGTTTGGAGCGACGTCCTGATCCAGAGAGGGTCTGTGTTGTACAAATACCTTCCACTTCTTATTAATAGACTTCACTGTGCTTCTAGTCATTGATAAAGCCTTTGGTATTTTCTTGTATCCATCTCCTGAATTGTGCCTGTCCACAACATTATCCCTGAGATCTTTGGACAGTGCCTTGCCACCCATAGTTGATTGTTTGCTTCAGTTGCACTACCAGAGACTGAGGTGCTCCAGGAAAGCTCTTTCTATGCTGAGCTAATCAATATGCCCACAGCTGATTATAGTTGAAAGTTAAATGGCTTTGTGTGTGACGTTGAGAAGGTGATTAGCTACAACTGATTGAGTTTACAAGTAATTTTAGGAGGGGGTGATCCTTTTTGCAACTCAGTGATTCTATTTTTGAATTGTCTTTATTTTTGCCGGACATGTTGGTGTTATATCTTTCACCTAGATGTTATAAGTTGCACTGAATAATTACAACTGGATAAACAAAAACGGTGTGTCTTTATTTCAGGCTGCAAAGCAACAAAATGTGATTATTTTCAAGGGGGTGATTCTTTTTAATATTACAATATATATATATATATACAGTGGATATATATATACAGTGGATATATATATATATATATATATATATATATATATATATATATATATATATATATATATATATATATATATATATATATATACATATATACAGTGGATATAAACAGTCTACACACCCCTGTTAAAATGTCAAGTTTCTGTGATGTAAAAAAATGAGACAAAGATAAATCATTTCAGAACTTTTTCCACCTTTAATGTGACCTATAAACTGTACAACTCAATTGAAAAACAAACTGAAATCTTTTAGTTAAAGGGAAATAAAAATAAAAAAATAAAATAATATGGTTGCATAAGTGTGAACACAGCTACATCCCCAGTTATAAAAGGGTATTCAGAACACCCTTTTATAACTGGGGATGTAGCTGTGTTCAGAATTAAGCAATCACATTCAAAATCATGTTAAATAGGAGTCAGTACACACCTGTCATCATTTAAAGTGCCTCTGATTAACCCCAAATAAAGTTCAGCTGTTCTAGTAGGTCTTTCCTGACATTTTGTTAGTTGCATCCTACAGCAAAAGCCATGGTCCGCAGAGAGCTTCTAAAGCATCAGAGGGATCTCATTGTTAAAAGATATCAGTCAGGAGAACGGTACAAAAGAATTTCCAAGGCATTAGATATACCATGGAACACAGTGAAGACAGTCATCATCAAGTGAAGAAAATATGGTGCAGCAGTGACATTACCAAGAACTGGATGTCCTTCCAAAATTGATGAAAAGACGAGAAGAAAACTGGTCTGGGAGGCTGCCAAGAGGCCTACAACAACATTAAAGGAGCTGCAGGAATATCTGGCAAGTACTGGCTGTGTGGTACATGTGACAACAATCGCCTGTATTCTTCATATGTCTGGGCTATGGGGTAGAGTGGCAAGACAGAAGCCTTTTCTTACAAAAAAAAAATCCAAGCCCGGCTAAATTTTGCAAAAACACATCTGAAGTTTCCCAAAAGCATGTTGCAAAAGGTGTTATGTTCTGATGAAACCAAAGTTGAACTTTTTGTCCATAATTTCAAAAGATATGTTTGGCGCAAAAACAACACTGCATATCACCAAAAGAACACCATACCCACAGCGAAGCATGGTGGTGTCAGCATCATGCTTTGGGGCTGTTTTTCTTTAGCTGGAACTGGGGCCTTAGTCAAGGTAGAGGGAATAATGAACAGTTCCAAATACCAGACAATATTGGCACAAAACCTTCAGGCTTCTGCTAGAAAGCTGAATATGAAGAGGAACTTCATCTTTCAGCATGACAACGACCCAAAGCATACATCCAAATCAACAAAGGAATGGCTTCACCAGAAGGAGATATTAAAGTTTTGGGAGAGCCAAAGCCCAGACCTGAATCCAATTAAAAATCTGTGGGGTGATCTGAAGAGGGCTGTGCATAGGAAATGCCCTCGCATTCTGACAGAGTTAGAGTGTTTTTGCAAAGAAGAGTGGGCAAATCTTGCCAAGTCAAGATGTGCCATGCTGAAAAACTCATACCCAAAAAGACTGAGTGCTGTAATATGATCAAAAGGTGCTTCAATAAAGTTTTAGTTTAAGGGTGTTCACACTTATGCAACCATATTGTTTTAGTTTTTTTATTTTTATTTTTCTTTACCTAAAAGATTTCAGTTTGTTTTTCAATTGTTTTTCAATTGAGTTTTGTACAGTATATAGGTCACATTAAAGATGGAAAAAGTTCTGAAATGATTTATCTTTGTCTCATTTTTTTACATCACAGAAACCTGACATTTTAACAGGGGTGTGTAGACTTTTTATATCCACTGTATATATATTGGCTTCTCAGTCTGTCGCCAGGACAGTGAGGCAAAGTAATTTTAATTTTCTATGAGGTATATATCTATATTCCAGCAAACCTATGGAGATTTGATGGAGGCTAGTAAAACCTAGATCCTAAGTATCTTTTTTTTTTAAAGGGACAGTCAAGTCCAAAATAAACTTTCATGATTCAAATAGGGCATGTAATTTTTTTTTTTTTAAATTCTTTATTTTATTCCAACAAAGCAAGATATTATAAGTGCATAAAAGAAATAGATTTAACAATTCGTTACATGACACAGCAAGAAAAAAGAAAAGGAAAAAAAAAAAAAAAAAATTGAAATCTTATTATACACGTCATATCATATCATTTTACTAGATTCTTATACTAACATTTTCAAACTTAACGATAGTACAACCAAAATTTATTATTAATGTTAAGATTAATATTGATTTTTAACCTTGTTATATACTTGGTTTTTTCCTAATTAAATAAAAAGAACAAGAGAAAGAATACTACTTAGATTTTTACCAGTTTGTTTTATATTGTGATATTTTGGACCTGTGGATGAAGAGGGAGGAAGTCTACAATCAACGGAAAAAAAAATAAAAAATTTGTTACCATATATTTAAAAGAACAATTTCAGTATTCCGAAATGGGTATATTATCTTATCAATTTCACTTGTAGGGAGCGATTTAATAAATTTTGACCATTTTTGAAAGAATCTGTTTATTTCAGATTCTATATTTAGATCTGTTGCTAGTTGCTCAACCAAGCATTGTTTTTTAAGATAGTTCTTAAGTTCTACTATTGATGGTATTGTGCTATTCTTCCATTCTTTAAATATCAAATTTCTGGATGCTAGGATAACTAGATTTATAATTGCTATTTCTTTCAAGTCTGAGTTCTTGTCCTTTAAGAAGATAATATCTATGTCTGAAAACTTGAAAGAAATTATTTTCAAGGCTTTCTCTATCCAGTATTCAACTTTAAGCCAAAATTGATAAATTTTAGGGCAGGACCATATCATATGTATTATATCGGCGGCAGGTAGCCTACACTTAGGGCATTTATTGAAGTTTAAGTTATGCCATCTATATCCTTTGTCTGGAGTATAGTAGGCTAAGTATATTAGCTTAATATGGAATTCCCTCCAGGTCTCTGAGATAGTAGCCTTATGAAGCAGGACTAAGGAACGTGTTACTTGACGCTCTAGGCCATTTTCATACATGAGAAGATTCTGCCATTTATACGCTATATACGCAATATTTTTTTCTCCCTCATAGCTAACCAAAAAATTATACCAAGAAGAGATAGATGTTACTCCTGCTTTAATTAAGACTGACCAATTTTCCAGCTTACCCCACGACCAACTCTGCGAAAATTTACTGGTTAATTGAAACGTATAGTGCCTAACCTGGAGATAAGTGAAAAAATCGCGATTATCCAAGTTATACTCTTGTTTCAGCTCTTCAAAAGTTTTTATATTTTCTGTCTCTGGATTAATGAGTTGACTTACATAATATATCCCATGTTGTTTCCATTTTAATAATAGTGGTGACTGTAATCCTTCCTGAAATTCTGGGTTTCCTATGAATGTTTGATATTTTGGAATATTTGTATTAACTCCAACTTTTTTCCCAATTTTATTCCAGGCCTGAATGATCGTATAAATTGTTTTAATTTTTCTCACTTGTTTAGGTATTAACTGGGGGGAAAGATGTAAAAGAGATGTTGGTATAAAAGGAAAAATCATGTTTAGTTCCAGTTCATTATCTGTGAAATGATCTGCTGTTGATATCCAGTCTGCAGCTATACGTCCTAGCATGACTAAATTGTATAAATGTATATCAGAAAAGGCCATACCTGCAAATTTCCTGGGTAAGGTTAGCTTCTGAAGCGAAATTCTAGGCTTTTTAGATTGCCATATAAAACGTCTAAGATTATAGTTAAATTTTTTTATATCGTAAGATTTTATCAGCAGAGGTAAATTCTGCAAAATATAGAGGATTTTAGGTAAAATTATCATCTTAAAGAGGGCTATTCGCCCTGAGATGGAGAGAGGCAATTTTTGCCAGTTTCTCATATTCTCAATAGCTTGGTTAAAAATGGGAGTTATGTTAAGAGAATACCATTCTGAGGGTTTATTTGAAATTATAATTCCTAGATATCTGAAGGAGTTAGTAACTATTTTAAAAGGAATTTCTATTCGTGAATTTTCTGTCTTTCTCAGCCATAATAATTCCGTTTTCGTGTTATTTACTTTATAACCAGAGCATTGGCCAAATAGTTCAATTATTTTAATAAATTTAGGTATGTTTAGTGAGGTGTTAGAGATATACAACAATAGGTCATCAGCATATAGAGCCACTTTCAACTCTTTTTTATAGATTTTTATGCCATTAATCTGCTGTCTAATTTTCATTGCTAGTGGCTCTATTGCTAGATTAAAAAGTAACGGCGATAATGGGCAGCCTTGTCGAGTGCCCCTTTCCAGTCGGATCGCTTCAGAAACCTGCCCGTTTATAATCAAGCTGGTGGATGAACACGAACATATTCTCTCCACCAGTTTGAGAAAATTATTACCCAAACCGAAGCGTGATAATGTGTCAATCAAATATTTGTGGTTAACACGGTCAAACGCTTTTTCGGCGTCAACTGCTATAACTGCAGCATCTGGATAATCTTTTGAAAGATTCATCTCAAGATTTTTTAAGTAGTCAATGGTCAAGAGCAACTGTCTAATTTTAACCGCTGAGTTACGGTTACTAAGGAAACCCACTTGATCTTTATGAATTATTTCTTTTAACCCTTCCTGTAGCCTTGATGCTAAGATAGATGCAAATATCTTGTAATCGGTGTTTAGCAGGGCAATTGGCCTGTAAGAATCTCTGTCCGAGGGGTTCTTTCCAGATTTGAGAATAAAAATTGTGAATGATGCTAGAAAATTAGCTGGAATCTGTGTCTCTCCTAGTAGATACTGATTAAAAAGTTTGGTGAGATAAGGGGTAAGAGATGGTGCCATGGATTTATAAAAGTCGTTTGGGATTGCATCTGGTCCAGGGGCTTTCTCCGTTTTTAATGCTTGAATAACTTTTAGTACTTCACTTTCAGATATAGGTAGATTCAATTTGTTATTAAATTCAGAGTTAGCTTTTGTTATTTTTAGTTCTTTCCAAAAATTTTCACTAACGGCTTTATCTACTGCAATGGAGGAGTAAATTAGTTTGTAGCTTTGGTGGAAAGCTTCTAAGATGTCTTCAGTAGTACTTAATTTTTTATTATTGATCTGAATTAATTCAATTAGTGAGGTTTGTTTAAAATTTTTTATTAGTCTAGACAAAAGTTTGCCTGATTTATTCCCAAATTTGTAAAGTCTTGCTTGGTATTTTAATTCTGAGCGTATTGTGTAGGTTGTTAATAGGGAGTCCCGTTCTTTTTTAAGATTATTATATCTAATCCAATTTTCTTCATTTAAACAGTTTAGGTATCTATTATATGCGTTACTTACTGCCATCGTGATTTGTTTCTCCTTTAAGCAATATTTTCACTTAGCCCTTGCCATATAAGCAATAATTTCACCCCTTAAAACCGCTTTTGCAGATTCCCATACTATCGAAAAGTTAGAAACTGATCCCATATTAAAATGAAAGAATTCCTCTAATTTATTTTTAAGACAATTTCTAAATTTGGGGTCATTGTTAAGGTATTTTGGATAAAAAAAACGGGCCCTTCCCCTTTGAGTGTTATTACTAGGAACATCTAACATTACAGGGGCATGGTCTGAGATGCATATTTCAGATATTCTAGCTTTAGCCCCAGTTTTAAATAAGCTATCATTTACTAAAATCAAGTCAATTCTAGACATTGATTTAAATGTCTTTGAATAGCAGGTATAATTTTTGGTATCTGGATTTTGAGCTCTCCAGATGTCCCTAAGTGCAAGATTTTGGAAGATGGCATTAAAAAAATTTGATTCTAAGTTATCTTTTTTTGTCTTTTTCTGCCTAATGCCTCTTCTTAGTCTATCCAAAGGATATCGGGGGGCCATATTAAAATCTCCTGCCAAAATTATGTGCCCTTCTGCTACTTGTAGCAATTGAGCCTGGAGGGAATCCCAAAAGTCTGTATCTATTATATTTGGTGCATATAAGTTACAGATTGTGTACACAACCTTTGCAATTTTCAATTTTATAATTATATATCTACTATTAGGATCAATTATTGTCAAAAGTTTTTCATATATTAGTTTTTTTCCTAGTAGGATGGCTACCCCCTTTTTCCTGTTAAGAGATGGGGCATAGATTACCTCCGATTCCCACAGTGTTTTTAGTTTCATTGATTCTTCCTTGTTTAAGTGAGTTTCCTGTATTAATGCTATTGAGGTATTTAATTTCTGTAAATGTGTTAAGATCATTTTCCGTTTAATAGGAGAGGTAATGCCCCCTACGTTCCAGGATGTGATTCTATAATTTCTATTCATCTAATTCGTTATATATATATAATAATAGAAAAAAATAAAATAAATGAAAACAAAAGCAAAACCTTCCTCTTCATCCACATAGATCCGCTTCTACTAACCATAATTAGAATTAACATTATATTAAAGTGATAATTAGTTTGACTCTGACTTGGGACTCCTAGAGTCCATGCTCAGCCAACTTTTTTTCTGCCTCAGACGCTGTCTGATAGAAAAAAGTTTGACCATCCAATATCACCTTGAGCCTAGCTGGGTATATAACTGTGGCCTGCCAACCTGCTTTTAACATTTTTCCACATACTGGGGAAAGTTCCTTTCTTTTGGATGAGATCTCAGTAGAGAAATCTTGAAATAATAGAATTTTAGATCCGTTATATAGTAAGGGCTGGCTTTTTCGATAATATTGGAGAAAAAGCATTTTGTCTTAATAATTTAAAAATTTAGCTATGATTGGCCTCGGTTTGGTCAAATTATTTGAGTTATTGGAAGGTCTCCCCAATCTATGAACTCTTTCTATTAAAAAGGACGTATGCGTTAAAGGGATACTTAACATCTGAGGAAGTGTAACTGTCATAAATTTCATTAAATCTTCATATTGTGAAGATTCTGGATATCCAATGATTCTTAAGTTATTTCTCCTGGATCTATTTTCAAGATCATCTATTTTAGCTTGAAGCTTAAGAATCATGTTTTGGTTATCACTAATTTTAGGAGTATGAGAGTTAGTTACGTCTTCAATATCAGATATTCTCTGCTCCATTTCTTGTATTCTTTGAGAAAACTGTCTTACCTCAGATGTTAGTGCAACTATATCCTGTTTAATTTCGTTTCTTAGACTGTCAAGTTTAGGGGAAATGGCCTCTAAAATACTTGCTACTAAGAGTTGTGATCCTTGCGTCTCTGTAAGGTTTAAGTTTTGTGTTGTAGCGGGGGTTTCAAGTGTTAATGGAGGGGCCTCTGGTGGATTCTTATTTCTACGATCTCTTGGTTTAGATGCCATGCCTGGATTAGGTTTAATAGTGAGTGAAGGGGAGGTAACGTATTTATCCATGTGTATGTATAAAGAAGTGCTTGTGAATTTAAACAACCGGAGCAGTGAGTGATTCATGGATTGTGAGGGAAAAAAAAAAAAAGGTGGGGAGGTGATTGTGTGGTGAAGGGGAAAAAAAATAAAAAAATAAATAAATAAAGGTGCTTTACATAAAGTGAGTTATAGACCAGATTTAGGCAACAATTCAAGAGCGCAGATTCACTTAAATAGGCTTTGAATTTTTATATATAGTACTTAATACCCTCTTTCCTCTTCTTGATCCTTCCTTTTCTCTTCCTTTCCCCTCTCTTTATGTAAATTAAGATAACTGTGAGGCCCTTAGAGATAAAATATTATATTTGTAGTAAAGTCTGCAGTCTGTTTATCACTATTCTGTGATACAAATAAAGTTTGAAGGAGAATATATCAACAAAACAAGGTCACCTTCTATCATACAAGATTCTATCCAATAACAATCACCCTGTGTATTTGATACTCATGTAATAATAAGAACAAGATTAAGGCTTATGACCCCCAAAAATTCTATTTGTAATATTTATGTTATTAAATTTCAAGCTCTAACATTAGTATAACAAGGCTGCTATCGATTTACTTTAAACTGATATTTTGTTAAGGGAATAATTTCATCTAGCAGTCTACATAAATTTCTCTAAATTTTCCAACCGTTTAATCCCTCATTATTATTCAGCTGTGAGTCTATTCCCAGTATGTAGATATATCTAAGTTGCTGTTAAATAAGCACATTCTATTATAAACACTATATAGATATCTGATCCAAAACCATCATAATTGTTATATATTACAAAAGAAACAGCAGATAAAAGAAAAAAGAAAAAAAGAAGAAAAACAAAAACGTTCTTGTTTTGATTTATAACTTTCAGACTCTGAGTTATTATGTATCCAGAAAAGTCCAGTAAACGGAAAAGCCTCAACACTTCAACAGGCTCAGTTAGTTGCGACTTTGTATACCCAGATATGCTTATGCTTATATAGAGATATTTGAGTCAATCTTTAATTATGTTGGATAAGTTCCACTTTAATAGTATCAGTCCGGCTTAACTGTTAAGTCTGACACTGTTCAAATTACCTTTAGTACAATCCTCAACAAGTAAAGTGCGCCAGCAACACTCTGCTTTTACAGACAGGATTCTTTTGTCACTCTTCCCCCTTTTCTCTACTTTTCCTTCTTACCCTTTCGATGATGATTCAGCTGTAATCGGGGGTTAGCCAGTCGAGTTCACAGGAGCTATAGCGCGTATATTTCCCCCTTAGCTTCCTCAGACCAGGACAGGTTCTGTATCTCTTGTTTTCCACCAGCCGGTTTAGTCTGCCAGCCTCTGGAGCCTCATCTCCATGTTTAATCAGATAGATCACTCCGCGTTAGATCCAATCGGGAAGGGGGGCCTGTTCCGTCAGCTGCCGATGTACCTCTGTGTCAACTCACCACACGCAGCATCGGTGGGTGGGAGCGACTCCACTCAGCTCAGCCTCAGACCACCCCTGGAAAGGTATGAGAGATGAACATCGAACCTCAGCAGGGCGCCATATACCAGATGGGGTAAATATCGCTAAGGCTACTCCATTAACTTGATAAAGGGTAAGAGTGTTACTTGCTGACCTACTACCTCCTCTACCCGGCCGGGGGAGGGAGGGAGGACTAACTTATAATGTTCAGTATTGTATGCAGTTTATTGCCAGATATGTAAAAAATAGTCAGGGCAATGGTAGTATTGCTCTCTTGTCCAAAGATTTTCTTTAGCGTATGTTCAAAGTTTACGCTATGGAGGTAACTGGAGCGTAGTGTTAGCCAGCTGCAGGATTTCTCTCAGGCTTTGAGGAACCAAGCGCAACACGCTGCCAAGGTGTAGCTGCAGGGGAGAGCTACCTGCACAGGTGCAATTAGTGTACAGGCTCCTCCTCTTCCTCCTTAGAGCATCAGGGCATGTAATTTTAAATAACTTTCCAATTTACTTTTATCACTAATTTTGCTTTGTTCTCTTGGGGCCCGATCCGATATACGGCGCAGGTTTCGGCGCAAGTGTGGAAACCTGCGCCGCACGTAGTTTCAGCTTGCAACTCGAGCTATCCCATATATGGCGCCGTCAGATGCTAAAGTGCCGTAAGTCTGACAAACTAGCGATGTCCAGAAATCTGCGTAAGTACACATTTCTGGAGTCAACAGTGACTTACGGCACTTTAGAAACTGCCGGCGCCTACAAAAACTGACTAAAGAGGAGGGCGGAGCCGACCAGCTTAGGAAATGTTTGCACACTAAGTGAGCTCCGTGGACCTGATCCCGTCTCTCTTAACTGAACGGAGGGTTATATAACCCATCACACCTTAAATAGCTCTACCGTACAAGGAAATCATGCAATCACTATCCCGGTGCATCATAATCAACCCGGCTCCTTTTTTTGAGGTCCATTGTAACCGGAGATCGCACTGAGGCCTTCACTACGGCCTGAATTTATGCTGCGCAATCAACGCCTCTGAGCCCCGCAACTCACAATACCTCCTGCATTAAACTAAGGGAGTAGCAATCCTGCAACCAACAGGTAAAAAAATGTGAAAGACACTTTAAGATATACCCAGACAGCATTTCCAACTTGTAAATTGGAGGGGGCATACTTTATCACCTCAAGGGGGTTTAGTCCGGTCCCTTTTGGGGCTCAATTATCTTTTCACAGCTCCTATTGTGCCTTACACTATTAATCCTCTATAAAAGGCAATCATCAAGCAGGAGATAACATAATTTATGTAAGAACTTACCTGATAAATTAATTTCTTTCATATTAGCAAGAGTCCATGAGCTAGTGACGTATGGGATATACATTCCTACCAGGAGGGGCAAAGTTTCCCAAACCTTAAAATGCCTATAAATACACCCCTCACCACACCCACAATTCAGTTTAACGAATAGCCAAGAAGTGGGGTGATAAGAAAAAAGTGCGAAAGCATAAAAAATAAGGAATTGGAATAATTGTGCTTTATACAAAAAAATCATAACCACCACAAAAAAGGGCGGGCCTCATGGACTCTTGCTAATATGAAAGAAATGAATTTATCAGGTAAGTTCTTACATAAATTATGTTTTCTTTCATGTAATTAGCAAGAGTCCATGAGCTAGTGACGTATGGGATAATGACTACCCAAGATGTGGATCTTTCCACACAAGAGTCACTAGAGAGGGAGGGATAAAATAAAGACAGCCAATTCCTGCTGAAAATAATCCACACCCAAAATAAAGTTTAATGAAAAACATAAGCAGAAGATTCAAACTGAAACCGCTGCCTGAAGTACTTTTCTACCAAAAACTGCTTCAGAAGAAGAAAATACATCAAAATGGTAGAATTTGGTAAAAGTATGCAAAGAGGACCAAGTTGCCGCTTTGCAAATCTGATCAACCGAAGCTTCATTCCTAAACGCCCAGGAAGTAGAAACTGACCTAGTAGAATGAGCTGTAATCCTCTGAGGCGGAGTTTTACCCGACTCAACATAGGCAAGATGAATTAAAGATTTCAACCAAGATGCCAAAGAAATGGCAGAAGTTTTCTGGCCTTTCTAGAACCGGAAAAGATAACAAATAAACTAGAAGTCTTTCGGAAAGACTTAGTAGCTTCAACATAATATTTCAAAGCTCTAACAATATCCAAAGAATGCAACGATTTCTCCTTAGAATTCTTAGGATTAGGACATAATGAAGGAACCACAATGTCTCTACTAATGTTGTTGGAATTCACAACTTAGGTAAAAATTCAAAAGAAGTTCGCAACACCGCCTTATCCTGATGAAAAATCAGAAAAGGAGACTCACAAGAAAGAGCAGATAATTCAGAAACTCTTCTGGCAGAAGAGATGGCCAAAAGGAACAAAACTTTCCAAGAAAGTAATTTAATGTCCAATGAATGCATAGGTTCAAATGGAGGAGCTTGAAGAGCCCCCAGAACCAAATTCAAACTCCAAGGAGGAGAAATTGACTTAATGACAGGCTTTATACGAACCAAAGCTTGTACAAAACAATGAATATCAGGAAGAATAGCAATCTTTCTGTGAAAAAGAACAGAAAGAGCAGAGATTTGTCCTTTCAAGGAACTTGCGGACAAACCCTTATCTAAACCATCCTGCAGAAACTGTAATATTCTCGGTATTCTAAAAGAATGCCAAGAAAAATGATGAGAAAGACACCAAGAAATATAAGTCTTCCAGACTCTATAATAATCTCTCTGGATACAGATTTACGAGCCTGAAACATAGTATTAATCACAGAGTCAGAGAAACCTCTTTGACCAAGAATCAAGCGTTCAATCTCCATACCTTTAAATTTAAGGATTTCAGATCCTGATGGAAAAAAGGACCTTGAGACAGAAGGTCTGGTCTTAACGGAAGAGTCCACGGTTGGCAAGAGGCCATCCGGACAAGATCCGCATACCAAAACCTGTGAGGCCATGCCGGAGCTACCAGCAGAACAAACGAGCATTCCTTCAGAATCTTGGAGATTACTCTTGGAAGAAGAACTAGAGGTGGAAAGATATAGGCAGGATGATACTTCCAAGGAAGTGATAATGCATCCACTGCCTCCGCCTGAGGATCCCGGGATCTGGACAGATACCTGGGAAGTTTCTTGTTTAGATGAGAAGCCATCAGATCTATTTCTGGAAGTTCCCACATTTGAATAATCTGAAGAAATACCTCTGGGTGAAGAGACCATTCGCCCGGATGCAACGTTTGGCGACTGAGATAATCCGCTTTCCAATTGTCCATACCTGGGATATGAACCGCAGAGATTAGACAGGAGCTGGATTCCGCCCAAACCAAAATTCGAGATACTTCTTTCATAGCCAGAGGACTGTGAGTCCCTCCTTGATGATTGATGTATGCCACAGTTGTGACATTGTCTATCTGAAAACAAATGAACAACTCTCTCTTCAGAAGAGGCCAAGACTGAAGAGCTCTGAAAATTGCACGGAGTTCCAAAATATTGATCGGAAATCTCACCTTCTGAGATTCCCAAACCCCTTGTGCCGTCAGATACCCCCACACAGCTCCCCAACCTGTAAGACTTGCATCTGTTGAGATTATAGTCCAGGTCGGAAGAACAAGAAGCCCCCTGAACTAAACGATGGTGATCTGTCCACCATGTCAGAGAGTGTCGTAAAATCGGTTTAAAGATATTAATTGAGATATCTTTGAGTAATCCCTGCACCATTGGTTCAGCATACAGAGCTGAAGAGGTCGCATGTGAAAACGAGCAAAGGAGATCGCATCTGATGCGGCAGTCCTAAGACCCAACATTTCCATGCATAAGGCTACCAAAGGGAATGATTGTGACTGAAGGTTTTGACAAGCTGATATCAATGTTAAACTTCTCTTGTCTGACCTAAAAAGGTTACCCTTGTCTGAGGAATCAATGAATTGATTGGTAAATTGATCCTCCAACCATGAACTTGAAGAAACAACACAAGTCGATTCGTATGAGATTCTTCGAAAATGAGAAGACTGAGCAAGTACCAAGATATCGTCCAAATAAGGAAATACCAAAACCCTGTTCTCTGATTACAGAAAGAAGGGCACCGAGAAGCTTTGAAAAAAATTCTTGGAACTGAGGCTAGGCCAAACGGTAGAGCCAAAAAACTGGTAATGCTTGTCTAAAAAGAGAATCTCAGACACTAAAAGTGATCTGGATGAATCGGAATATGCAGATACACATCCTGTAAATCTATTGTAGACATATAATGCCCTTGCTAAACAAAAGGCAGGATAGTCCTACAGTAACCATCTTGAATGTTGGTATCCTAACATAATGATTCAATAATGATAGATCCGGAACTGGTCTGAAGGAATTGACCTTCTTTGGTACAATGAAGAGATAAAATAAAACCCCAGCCCCTGTTCCAGAACTGGAACTGGCATAAATACTCCAGCCAACTCTAGATCTGAAACACATTTCAGAAATGCTGAGCCTTTGCTGTGTTAACTGGGACACGGGAAAGAAAAAAATCTCTTAGCAGGAGGCCTTAACTTGAAGCCAATTCTGTACCTTTCTGAAACAATGTTCTGAAACCAGAGATTGAGAACGGAATTGATCCAAATTTCTTTGAAGAAAACGTAATCTGCCCCATACCAGCTGAGCTGGAATAAGGGCCGCACCTTCATAGGTACTTAGGAGCTGGCTATAGGTTTCTATAAGGCTTGGATATATTCCAAACTGGAAATAGTTTCCAAACTGATACCGCTCCTGAGGATGAAGGATCAGGCTTTTGTTCCTTGTTGTGAGGAAAGGAACGAAAATGATTATTTACCCTGGAAAGAAAGGGAAAGCAAAGTTGACTTAGAAGACATATCAGCATTCCAATTTAATCCATAAAGCTTTTCTAGCTAAAATAGCTAGAGACATATACCTGACATCAACTCTAATGATATCAAAAGATGGTATCACCAATAAAATTATTAGCATGTTATAGAATAATAATAATGCTATAAAATTATGATCTGTTACTTGTTGCGCTAAAGCTTCTAACCAAAAAGTTGAAGCTGCAGCAACATCCGCTAAAAATATAGCAGGTCTAAGAAGATTACCTGAACATAAGTAAGCTTTTCTTAGAAAGGATTCAATTTTCCTATCTAAAGGATCCTTAAATGAAGTACTATCTGCCGTAGGAATAGTAGTACATTAGCAGGAGTAGAGACAGCCCCATAACCTTAGGGATTTTTGTCCCAAAAAACTCTAATCTGTCAGATGGCACAGGATATAATTGCTTAAACGTCTAGAAGGAGTAAATAAATTACCCAAATTATTCCATTCCCTGGAAATTACTTCAGAAATAGCATCAGGGATATTAAACACTTCTGGAATAACTACAGGAGATTTAAAAACCTTATTTAAACGTTTACATTTAGTATCAAGAGGACCAGAATCCTCTATTTCTAATGCAAATAATACTTCTTTAAGTAAAGAACGAATAAATTCCATCTTGAACAAATACAAAGATTTATCAGCATCAACCTCTGAGACAGAAACCTCTGAACCAGAAGAACCATTATCAGTATCAGAATGATGATGTTCATTTAAAAATTCATCTGAAAAAAGAGAAGTTTTAAAAGACTTTTATGTATACTAGAAGGAGAAATAACAGACATAGCCTTCTTAATGGATTTAAAAAATAAAATCTCTTATGTTATCAGGAACACTCTGAAAATTAGATGTTGACGGAACAGCAACAGGTAATGTAACAGTACTAAAGGAAATTTTATCTGCATTAATAAGTTTGACATGACATGCAATACAAACAACAGCTGGAGAAACAGATACCAAAAGTTTATAGCAGATACACTTAGCTTGGTAGCTCCAGCACTGGGCAGTGATTTTCCTGAAGTATCTTCTGACTCAGTTGCAACGTGGAACATCTTGCAATATGTAAAAGAAAAAAACAACATATAAAGCAAAATTGATCAAATTCCTTAAATGACAGTTTCAGGAATGGGAAAAAAATGCCAGTGAACAAGCTTCTAGCAACCAGAAGCAATAAATAATGTGACTTAAATAATGTGGAGACAAAAGTGACGCCCATATTTTTTAGCGGCAAAAAAGACGCCCACATTATTTGGCGCCTAAATGCTTTTGGCGCCAAAAATGACGCCACATCCGGAACGCCAACATTTTTGACGCAAAAAAAGTCAAAAAATGACGCAACTTCCGGCGACACGTATGACGCCGGAAACAGAAAAAAAATTTTGCGCCAAAAAAGTCAGCGCCAAGAATGACGCAATAAAATGAAGCATTTTCTGCCCCCGCGAGCCTAACAGCCCACAGGGAAAAAGTCAAATTTTTTAAGGTAAGAAAAAATGATTGAAACAAATGCATTTATCCCAAATATGAAACTGACTGTCTGAAAAATAAGGAATGTTGAACATTCTGAGTCAAGGCAAATAAATGTTTGAATACATATATTTAGAACTTTATATAAAGTGCCCAACCATAGCTTAGAGTGTCACAGAAAATAAGATTTACTTACCCCAGGACACTCATCTACATGTTTGTAGAAAGCCACACCAGTACTGAAACGAGAATCAGCAGAGGTAATGGTATATATAAGAGTATATCGTCGATCTGAAAAGGGAGGTAAGAGATGAATCTCTACGACCGATAACAGAGAACCTATGAAATAGACCCCGTAGAAGGAGATCACTGCATTCAAATAGGCAATACTCTCCTCACATCCCTCTGACATTCACTGCACGCTGAGAGGAAAACCGGGCTCCAACTTGCTGCGGAGCGCATATCAACGTAGAATCTAGCACAAACTTACTTCACCACCTCCATCGGAGGCAAAGTTTGTAAAACTGAATTGTGGGTGTGGTGAGGGGTGTATTTATAGGCATTTTAAGGTTTGGGAAACTTTGCCCCTCCTGGTAGGAATGTATATCCCATACGTCACTAGCTCATGGACTCTTGCTAATTACATGAAAGAAATACTAATTTTAAGCAGAGGTTAACAACAGCCCCAGCCCACGTGTCACTGTAACAGATCAGCCTTGTCAGCTACGCTAAGAGCAAGGAGGTGCTATTCCTGCATCTTTAAAGAAAATTACATTTCTACACACAAAAAAGACTGCATCTCAATCTGGGAATTATTATACTCCCTTACCTTAAATAACTTCTACAAGTTTCTGAACCAGACCAAGCAGTGAGCCTTTACCTCTCTATCAAGCATACAGCTACATATCTATCTAACCACTATGTCGCCAAAGAAGCTATCTAAAACAGATAAAATGGCGAAGCCTCCATCTAACGCTACTTCCATACTGGAATCTTTTTTCAAAGTTGCAGAGTCTAGATCCAGAAACATTAATAAGACTACCCCAGCTATATCCAGATCTATCTCTCCGGCCTCAGACCAGGATGATGAAAGCACAGATGAACCTATACAGATCACCAAGACTCTGTTAGAATCTTTACCATCAAAAAATGACTTCTCCTCACTAATACTTCAAGTTCGACAATGTATAAAAGAAGAGATTGCGAGTTTCCGAAAAGAGCTTACAGAATTGGGCAATAAGGTAACCTTTATTGAAGAAGAAATGGAATCATCCCAAAATGAAATGTCCACTATGCAACAAATGATCAAGGGACAGGAGACTGCAATCATTCAATTACACGATAAATTAGAGGACTTTGAAAATAGAGAACGCAGATGCAACCTCAGGATCCGTGAAATTCCAGAGGATGTCTTACCGACATCCCTCTCTTCCTACCTCGCAGACCTATTCACATATCTCAAGGGATCTGAATTCAACCAGCCAGTGGCCATGGATAGGGCCCACAGAGCCCTAAGGCCCAGATTTTCTGCTACTAAGAACCCAAGAGATATGATAATTCGCTTTAAAGATTATAAGCAGAAAGAGGAAATACTTCAGTATTCACGGAAACAAAAAGCTATCAAATTTCAAGACAAGTCTATACAAATCTATCCAGATTTGGCCCCACGCACTTTAATGTGGAGAAAAGAGTTTCAATTCTTAACCTCACATCTTAGAAAGGCCTCCAAATCTTATAGATGGGGCTTCCCGTGTTCCATCATTGTTATTAAAGAAGGACAAAGGTTCATCTGCAAAGACCCCAAAGATGCCGAAGATTTTTGTACGGAGCTACAGATAAACCCCCCCACGAATCTGCCTCAGGTGACAGATAAATCATCTCAACCTTATCCTCAAAACAGGCCTAAACAACAGAGAGACTATTGGCACACAGTGCAGTATAAGAAGCGCAGAGCACAGGATCCTTCCATCACCAAATCAGCCATTCTTCTGTGACTTTTTGACAAATTGTTCTACAGATTCATCTCTGAATCTGTCCGCATGTGGATAAGTGGAAACCGCCTGGACACTGTTCCTGATACCACAGATTGCTCTCGGGCATACTTTAGAGGACTTTCCATGGACTCAGGTTCTATATAACAATTATTATTTACTTTTATAGTATTTCTCTGCAAATGTTTACCTAGATTTGCTCATATATCCCCCCCCCTAGAGGTTTCCTAATATTCTCACCTTAACATATTATAACGAAGTATTTTCAAGTCTATTTTCTTGAATTGGTTTTAAGGTTATGTGTGTGTTCCCTCTCCCCCCCCCACTCCACCATCTATAGGTATTACAAGTATAGGAGTAACTTGAGTGCCTTAATACCTTGTTCATTCATGCAATAAGTTGTTGAAATGCTGTTTTTCTGTTCACCTCTCTTAATAGGAATTTAATCACTTTAACACACTTGAATCCAAGGGATCAGGTTACACCCTCAGTTAGGGTACTTTTGAGTGTTTAATTGTTCTTTAAATCTCATGGTTTATACAACTCATATTAGTGTAATTATGCTTTTACATGAGATATGTTTTATTCAATTGTTTTCATTATTGTTATATTGGTTTTTTTTCCTCCCTTTGTTTACATGAAATGGTACACATACTACTTCTATCATACATTTCTCTAAGACCTACCCGGTCTATCCAATACGCTCTCTTTTCCCAAACGCAAAATGACTGACCACTCTACTCAATTAATATCCTTCCTAACACAGAATGTCAAGGGGTTCAACTCTCCAATGAAAAGATCCCGAGCTTTCCAGGATTATAGACACAACAAATTTGATATCTTGATGCTGCAAGAAACCCATTTTAAATGATCCTCTATACCAAAATACTTTTCCCCCCATTACCCTACACACTATCATAGTTGTCATCCTACAAAAAAGATTAACGGAGTCAGCATCCTAATACATAAATCCCTCCCATTCCAATTATCCCAAATAGATACTGACAAGGAGGGACGCTACTTAAGCTTAACAGGTATCTTACATGGGAAACCCATTACTACAGGGAGTGCAGAATTATTAGGCAAGTTGTATTTTTGAGGATTAATTTTATTATTGAACAACAACCATGTTCTCAATGAACCCAAAAAACTCATTAATATCAAAGCTGAATAGTTTTGGAAGTAGTTTTTAGTTTGTTTTTATTATAGCTATTTTAGGGGGATATCTGTGTGTGCAGGTGACTATTACTGTGCATAATTATTAGGCAACTTAACAAAAAACAAATATATACCCATTTCAATTATTTATTTTTACCAGTGAAACCAATATAACATCTCAACATTCACAGATATACATTTCTGACATTCAAAAACAAAACAAAAACAAATCAGTGACCAATATAGCCACCTTTCTTTGCAAGGACACTCAAAAGCCTGCCATCCATGGATTCTGTCAGTGTTTTGATCTGTTCACCATCAACATTGCGTGCAGCAGCAACCACAGCCTCCCAGACACTGTTCAGAGAGGTGTACTGTTTTCCCTCCTTGTAAATCTCACATTTGATGATGGACCACAGGTTCTCAATGGGGTTTAGATCAGGTGAACAAGGAGGCCATGTCATTAGATTTTCTTCTTTTATACCCTTTCTTGCCAGCCACGCTGTGGAGTACTTGGACGCGTGTGATGGAGCATTGTCCTGCATGAAAATCATGTTTTTCTTGAAGTATGCAGACTTCTTCCTGTACCACTGCTTGAAGAAGGTGTCTTCCAGAAACTGGCAGTAGGACTGGGAGTTGAGCTTGACTCCATCCTCAACCCGAAAAGGCCCCACAAGCTCATCTTTGATGATACCAGCCCAAACCAGTACTCCACCTCCACCTTGCTGGCGTCTGAGTCGGACTGGAGCTCTCTGCCCTTTACCAATCCAGCCACGGGCCCATCCATCTCGCCCATCAAGACTCACTCATTTCATCAGTCCATAAAACCTTAGAAAAATCAGTCTTGAGATATTTCTTGGCCCAGTCTTGACGTTTCAGCTTGTGTGTCTTGTTCAGTGGTGGTCGTCTTTCAGCCTTTCTTACCTTGGCCATGTCTCTGAGTATTGCACACCTTGTGCTTTTGGGCACTCCAGTGATGTTGCAGCTCTGAAATATGGCCAAACTGGTGGCAAGTGGCATCTTGGCAGCTGCACGCTTGACTTTTCTCAGTTCATGGGCAGTTATTTTGCGCCTTGGTTTTTCCACACGCTTCTTGCGACCCTGTTGACTATTTTGAATGAAACGCTTGATTGTTCGATGATCACGCTTCAGAAGCTTTGCAATTTTAAGAGTGCTGCATCCCTCTGCAAGATATCTCACTATTTTTGACTTTTCTGAGCCTGTCAAGTCCTTCTTTTGACCCATTTTGCCAAAGGAAAGGAAGTTGCCTAATAATTATGCACACCTGATATAGGGTGTTGATGTCATTAGACCACACCCCTTCTCATTACAGAGATGCACATCACCTAATATGCTTAATTGGTAGTAGGCTTTCGAGCCTATACAGCTTGGAGTAAGACAACATGCATAAAGAGGATGATGTGGTCAAAATACTCATTTGCCTAATAATTCTGCACTCCCTGTATTGTCAATATTTATGCCCCCAACTCATCCCAAAACAAATTCTTCCTCTCTATCACTGATTCAACCCTCCTATTTAAGAAGGGCACGATGATCCTCGCTGGGGATCTAAACATACCCATAGACCCATCTATAGACAGCTCTAACCAATCCATTAAAATCAGACGTAAATTCTACCAACAAATATGGCAAGATCTCCATTTACATATTTTATATCTAAAATCATCACGCCTGATTCCCACTGCGTGGTCTGACCACTTTGCAGTACACAGCACATTTCAATGGCCGTCCAAACCCCTTAGGCCATTCCAGTGGAAATTGGACAACACACTACTATTAGATCCCGTAACCAATCAACAAATTACTAAATGCATCCAAAACTGTTTCTTGGAGAACAGTACCCCTGGCGTGTCCATCCATATGGAATGGGAAGCTCACAAGTGTGTGATTAGGGGTGAATTAATCAAAATCAAAGCACTTAAAACTAAACTCTCCAGACAACATTATCATGACCTAGTGAAACAAATTACCCACCTTGACCACTTACACAAATTATCACCACTAAATGATGCTCTGCTACAAAACTTGAACACCTGTAGACATCAATTAAACTCAATCCTAGATATCAAAGCCCAAAAAGCTTCTTTCCTTTTAAAACAAAAATATCATGCAGAAAGCAATAAACTAGGCAAACTACTTGCCAGAGCCCTAAAAAAAAAAAATGCTAATTATATACAGCATTTAATCCAGCAAGATGGATCGCGTATAGAAGATTCTACCTTAATTGGGGAGGCCTTTAGAAAATATTACGCTTCTTTATATAACCTATTTCCCCAAAGGGATAAAAAGATTCATTAATCTAACTGTCAGTCATATCTCTCCACCATACAAATACCTCAAATCACTACAGAAATGTCAGACACCCTCACCACACCCATAGAACTAGACGAACTCAAAGCTGCAATAAAATCACTCTCTCCTAACAAAAGTCCAGGCCCTGATGGATTCTCTGGAGCTTATTATAAAACCTATGGGGACCTCCTGGCTCCTCACCTCTTAAATCTATTCCAATCGATTGATAAAACCAACCCTTTCTCGTCCAACATGCTAGAAGCCCACATAAGCGTCCTCCCAAAACCAGGGAAACACCCAGACCAGCCTGCCAATTTTAGACCTATATCGCTGCTCAACATTGATTTAAAACTATACTCTAAAATTCTTGCCAATAGACTCAATCCCATACTTCCCTTTATAATTCACCAGGATCAATCAGGCTTTGTATTAGGCAGAGAGGCGAAAGACAATACAGTTAAGTCTCTACACCTCTTACACCTTATTACAAAAAAACAAATTCCCTCAGTCCTCCTGTCAACAGATGCCAAAAAGGCCTTTGACAGGCTGGACTGGACCTTTTCTCTGCTTTCCAAAAATTTGGCTTCCCGGAAGAATTTCTATCTAAAATTTCAGCTCTTTACACCAACCCCTCGGCCAAAGTTAGGGTTAATGGCCTTCTCTCTGACCCCTTCCCTATTTTGAATGGCACAAGGCAGGGCTGCTCCCTCTCCCCCTTGCTCTTTGTCATATCAATAGAGATTCTGGCCCTACACCTCAGACAAAACCCTTTAATTACAGGGATATCTCTAGAATCCCAGACACATAAATTGGCTCTATTTGCTGATGACCTCCTCCTGTTCCTTTCAAATCCATCATCATCCCTCCCCCTCATTATACAAAACCTGAATACTTACAGTAAATTTTCAAACTACTCTATCAATTTTAGCAAGTCGGAACTACTCCCCATGCATATGTCTAAAAAGGAAATCACTCAAATCTCCCACAGTACCCCCTTCATAATAGCTAATAACTCTTTGAAATATTTAGGCATTTTATTATCACCTGACCCCTCCCAACTTTTCAAACTCAACTATGAAAGGTTCATCCAGGACTTTCATACTTTAACTGAAGATTGGCTTCTCAAACCAATATCCTGGTTGGGCAGAATCAGCACTCTAAAAATGACCCTTTTGCCAAAAATTTTATATGTATTTCAAACAGTCCCGATTCCTCTCCCAAAAACTTTTTTACCCCAACTCCAAGCTACACTCAACTCCTACATCTGGAAACACAAACCACAGAGAGTTGCAAAAAACACCTTATACTTACCCAAACTTCAAGGGGGCTTGGGTGTCCCTGATATCCAAGCTTACAGAACCTCTTCCATTTTGACTAGATGTAACATATCTCAGCCTAATGTCACTATCCCTTTAAGGTTTCCTTCTCTGACTGCTGCATTTGGGCAGTATTTACATTCAGCTTGCCTGCCTGATTAATCATTCATGCACCTGATTACCTCAGCCTCTTTTTAAGCCTTCTCAGGTCTAATGTGCTTTGCATTAACATTGAAGTGTGATCCTGAACAACAGAGGCTTGTGTCAGTTTCCTGCTTGAACTTACCAACTATTCCAAGATACAGCATTTTCTATTACCTATGCTAAATATCATCAAACCGCAAGTATCAAAAATATCTCCATTCTGTTTCCTGGACACAGCTACTTAACAATCTCTGAACTTTATTATAAATCAACTATGCTTTTGCTTACCATCACTCTCTAATTACAATAACATCATCTTACTCAGAACTTTATAACTATTTCTCTGCTTCTAGTTGTCATTGCTGAAATAACTTGCGACAAACCAAGCTTGATCAAACAGTAATTAATGCCTGAGACTTGTAACTTGTCTATCACTTGTGCTGCTCTGATTATACTGATATACAGCTTTACATAATATAATGAACTGTGAACCTGCAACAAACCTTGGTTTGCATATATATGCACAAAACAGTAATTAATGCCTAAGACTTGCAACCTGTTTATCACTTGTGCTGCTGTGTTTAACCCTGACATACAACCTTATAAAACATTATGCACTGTGAACCTACAACAAACCTTAGTTTGCATCTAAGTATCAAACTTCTACCTGTTTACTCTGGAGCCTGAACATTGCTATATATTTCTCTCAATGAATCCTGCAGCTACTCCTGTTAACTAATTATAACCCACAGTGAAGCCAGAATATATTGTAAACAAATATTGCACCCTCCATTAATTCTTCAATAACTTCTAGCAACTATGAATCACAGAATATCATCTATACACGTCCAGGATACTCTTCCCCGGGTCAGGGGTCGGTGTCTTCAAATCCCTACCACTGCCCCGAGGGTCTGTTTCCTGAGCGCATGTACACCGGATCATGACACTAGAGTCTTAGATTGGTGCCAATTTGGCAATCCTACAGCTAAAACGTGGATCTCGATAGAGCACGACCTAACTAAAACTCCCCAATTGGGCAGCCTCTGTTGGTTACCACCCCACTCCAGACCACAAACTATATACCAGTCCCCCATCATTAAAGAAACTTTTGATAAGTGGGATAGGACATTGCGACATTATCACAACTTCTCGTCTATCCCTTCACCCTTGACACCACTATTGGATAACCCAGATTTACCAATAAGGAAAAAGTTTATAACAAAGAACAGTACTGATATATACAAACTTTTACCTTTGTTTCTGACTCTGGATGGCTCCAAGCCACTTCCATTTAACCTTATACAAAATTTAGGGACTGCAATCCCTTTGACTTGGTATCACCACCATCAAATTACCCATTTCTTGCAGCACAATGTATCGAAATCCTCTATGCTTCGTTCCTGTTCTCCATTTGAATTCCTCTGCACTTCCACTACCCCACCCAGACACTCAATCTCCCTCATTTATAAGATTCTGTTATCACCACTCCACCAGAAGCAACCTTCTTACACCAAAAGATGGCAAAACTGCTTACCATACCAGCTCCAACGTTCTGACTGGAACTCTATTTTTAGGTCCATTTCATTATCATCACACTCCTCAACTTTACTACAAATGAACTACAAACTTCTCATGCAATGGTATCTAACCCCAGCAAGATTAAAACATATTTTCCCTCAGGCTTCAGATAAGTGCTGGAGGAACTGTGGCCAAATAGGATCATTATATCACATATGGTGGGAGTGCCCGGGTATAATAAAATATTGGGAAGACATCAGAAGACATATTAATTTCTTTTTTGACTGTTCCTGGCCTCTTGACCCACTAATTTTCCTTTTTAACTTATTTCCGAAACCTCCCTCAAAACTACACGGCAAGTTATTCCACATTATGTTAAACAGCGCCAAACAATTACTCCCAAGATTATGGAAACAAGAGAGGATACCCCTCACACATAATTGGCTACAACAAACATCAAAGAATATTTCCCTTGAGAGATACTACCATATGTCCACAAATACCTTGGAAGTCTTTCATAATATTAACTTCCTCTGGGAGTCAAAACCACAGACCCCACAAGACTGGACTCTGTCAGCTATCTAACTTGGCCCTTCCCTTTGGTCTTATTGCATACACTAAACACCCCTATTCTCTCATCACCGTGAAACCTATATTAGGGACACTGTAGTCTTGGAGAAGTCGAACTATTGTGATGTCAGGTGTTTTTGTGTATCACCATTGATATTATTTATGATATTGTATGTCGATGTCCTTGTTTGGACTCTGAATTTCATGTAAACCGTTCTTATTCTTTTTCTTTCTTTTTATTGTATTATCTATTCTAAATAAAAAAATTGGAGAAAAAAAAACTGATTAAAGTATTAAATCTCCCGTACTGTCTAACACGCTTCCCAAACATAGCCCGACACGTATACCCCTCTATCCGCTATTCCCCCTCACTCTCCTAATAAGACCCCGCCGCCACCTACATTAACTACCCCCTAATGTGAGCCCCTTACTCCGCCGCCACCTACATTACCTACCCCCTAATGTGATCTCCTTACACCGCCGCCACCTATATTAACTACCCCCTAATGTGAGCCCCTTACACTGCCGCCACCTATATTAACTACCCCCTAATATGAGCCCCTTACTCCACCACCACCTACATTACCTACCCAATAATGTGATCTCCTTACACCGCCGCCACCTATATTAACCACTCCCTAATGTGAGCCCCTTACTCCGCCGCCACCTACATTACCTACCCCCTAATGTGATCTCCTTACACCACCGCCACCTATATTAACTACCCCCTAATGTGAGCTCCTACCCCACCGCCAGCTATATTAAAATTATTAACCCCTAATCTAATCCCCCTACCCCGCCGCCAGCTATATTAATATTATTAACCCCTAATTTAATCCCCCTACACCGCCGCCAGCTATATTAAATTAATTAACCCCTAAAATACTAAAATATCCCTAACATTAAACCTAAGTCTAACTCTACAAATAGCCCTGAAAAGGGCTTTTTGCATGGCATTACCCCAAAGTAAACAGCTCTATTGCCAGCCCTTAAAAGGGCCTTTTGCGGGCCATTGCCCCAAAGTAATCAGCTCTTTTACCAGCCCTTAAAAGGGCTTTTTGCGAGGCATTGTCACAAAATAATCAGCTCTTTTGCCTGTAATCTAATCCCCCTACACCGCCGCCACCTATAATAAATGTATTATCCCCTAATCTAATCCCCCTACACCGCCGCCACCTATATTAAAATTATTAACCCCTAATCTAATCCCCCTACACCGCCGCCACCTATATTAACTATATTAACCCTAATTATATTAGGGTTAATATAGTTAATATAGTTATTATATTATATATATTAACTACAATGGGTATAAATGTCCGGGAGGAAGTAATTTTCAGCAGCACTGTTATGTCATGAAGAAGCCGCACCAGAACTTCCTGGCGGCGAAACACGTGTAACTTGTTTCAAACACTACTCGGGGTGGCTTGCCCGAGTTAACAGAGGATCTGTTGTGCTTTGACCGGGCCCTGGAAAAGGGAAACGGAGACAGCTGTAGTATCAAAGCGGTTTGGAAAGTGACGATTATTGCAACGGAGGTCACGCAGAAACATAACGAATTGGTATCACATAACCCAGGAGGTGGTGAGAGTGTATATGGGACCCTTAGATGGAAGTATATCTTTCAGTAGGATTATCCCTAAATACCGATGATTGTGAACCTACACACGAAATGCTATATATCTACTCTATGACCGCATTTGCATAAACTGCTTTCTAACAACTTACTGCTATTTGTGACTACAGAACTGTGTCCTGAGGGAGCTAAATGACATATGCATGAACTGCTTTGACTAATATATGGCTTTGTTGCATTCACTACATTTGCATGAACTGCTTATATCCATATTGCTTTTTTTCAACCCAACAACAACAGGGCAATATTGCTAATTGTCTTAATGTAGGGATGCTTGGACTGCATTGATTCATAAATGACCATACATATGCAATTTAGATATGCACTAATAGCTATTCATATGCATGCACTGCTTGTATTTATTAATGATTGCATCTAACTGTTTATGCCATGCTGCTCATTGCATTGTCTGTTAACAGATATATATAACCACAGGCACATTACTATATCTGTCTCTTACCAATTTTGTCTGTAATTTTTATACCGTTATTGAATTTTATGTCATTTATGACATTTTCTGCATGATACTGATATCTATTAATTTTGTGATGGTATAACTATATAGACATACAGTTTTCCCCTATGGCCATAGGTCTGTTTTAACTATTTTATATTCTATATGCATTCAGGGTATTACCAGTATGCCCTTTTTTTGTTTTTTTCTCTATATGTAGTTGATCAATAAATGAGTTTTACTTTGTAATTGGACATGTGCATGTGTGAATCATTGCTGTGTACCTGGTTTTGTACATCTCTTTGGTGCTATACTTTCCTAGTATAGATTGTGTTAAAATAGGATAGTGCTGGCTGTGGAATCCTTGTATTTTTCTGACCTTTTTTCTTATCTTATAATTTCTAACTGTCTTTTTTAGTAAATTGTAATTTTTTGATTCCACCTTGCACCCTTGACTCCAACATTAGTAGTCATAGGTAATCCTATCTTTATATAGATTATATCAGGTACCCTTAGAGCTGGTCTGACTAAACTATTGGAATATATATATATATACATATATATATATATATATATATATATATATATATAAACAATAATAATTGTTTATATATATATATATATATATATATATATATATATATATATATATATATATATATATATATAAACAATAATAATTGTGAGTGGGGTAAGTCTTGGTGAGTTCCCACACTTTTTTTGTAGGACTTGACCCCTGACACTGCTCCAATTTTCATAAATTCCAAACATTAGTCCAATATATTGCTTGTAATTATCAAAAACTCAACATATTGGACTAGTTCAGAAAACTATAGTATCAATAGCAGCCTTGTGCATAGACCTTTAAGACTCACTCAATGCAACAATTAAGATTCTCTATGACAGGTGCTGCTGACTTTTCCACTAAGACCTTTGTCCAAACTATTTAGTTAGTCATATCACCTAACAGAAAAATAAATTATACATATTACAAGGAATGATAGAGGACTAGATTACAAGTGAGGTTCAAACATTTTTGCGCAAGCGATATCGTGTTTTCGTGAGCAGTTTTCATTGATATTATAAGTTAAGCCACTTTAAGCAATTTGGGTTACAGCTGGAGAAAAAAACTGTTTACTTTCAACTTGTAATACCAGCGCAACCTGGCTAGCGCAAAAATGAAAATCCTAGCAGAGTTTTCACTATAGCAAAAACACTAAATATACCACTCGAATTGTAAAGAAAACTATGCAGAAATACAATTAAATAATAATGAGGGTTTTAAATCCTTATTTAGTATTATCTTTGCATCTCTATTTATAGACCCACTACATGTTGCATGTATGGATAGCACTGTATCATGTCAAGGTAATTAAACTTAACCATTTTTGTTTTGGCTGCAGCTGAAGATATCAGAAACATATCACATCTTGACAACAGTACAATGAATGGCTTAGAAAAATATGAAATGACTGAGTAAATGGTTGTCACCAAACCAGATTGCCTTTATTTGGATGGATTTGACCTATTTCTTATCCGACTGTGTCAATATGTGACAAGCAACGGCTTGCTAAATGTTCTCTTAATTCCAGGAATTATTCTTCTCATGCTGATGATAGGATCAATGTGTGGAATTTATTTTGGTAAGATACCTCTGTAAACCCTTTACATTTTATTGAAAATTAGCAAAGAGCTAAATCATAAACAAATGACAAGCTCTAATCCATTAGAGCATGTCATTTTTAGACTTTCAAAATAGTGCAATGTTTTTATTTAAATTCTGTTTATTTTTTTTAAGTAATGGTGCAAAATATGATTAGTTTCATAACTGCAATAAAGCAGTTAAAGGGACACTGAACCCAATTTTTTTCTATCGTGATTCAGATAGAGCATGCAATTTTAAGCAACTTTATAATTTACTCCTATTATCAAATTATTTTCATTCTCTTGGTATCTTTATTTGAAATGCAAGAATGTAAGTTTAGATGCCGGCCCATTTTTGGTGAACACACTGTGTTGTTCTTGCTGATTGGTGGGTAAATTCACCTACCAATAAACAAGTGGTTTCCATGGTGCTGAACCCAAAAAAATAGCTTAGATGCCTTCTTTTTCAAAAAAGAAAGCAAGAGAACGAAGAAACATTGATAATAGGAGTAAATTAGAAAGTTGTTTAAAATTACATGCTCTATCTGAATCACAAAAGAAAAAAAATTGGGTTCAGAGTCCCTTTAAATTTGCTCAAACCTAGAATTGTATCATTTTTATTACAAGTCACATTGACAAACGCCTATTTTTTAGTAATTTCTAAATAAGATGTTGTACATAACTATTTAATTTATCAAATGCTCCGCTCTAATTCTACACTCCCCAATATAAAGTAAAGATTGTTTTATTACTGTGAAAAATGCCACAGTCAAGTGTAAATAAATATGTTAAGTTAAATATACACAGTTAAGTTTAAATATATATATATATATATATATATATATATATATATATATTCATGCAAAATCAGCATAACTTCTAAAATTAATATGTACTTCAGAAGGGCAAAATTCTTGAAATAGGTTGATCTATTATTGAAATTACATTTGCACATACTCACCAAATTTAAAAATTTTTTTTCTTTCTACTGAGCATGTATCAAAACAACAGCACTTTAAAGCTTTATAACCTTGTTACTATAAAACAGAAAACAACAGAGGGGCGCCTCATGTGTAGTATTATCTTGGTGATGACAGAGATATGATTGAATAGCCAAATCGGTACTCACATATTCCACAAGCACACTTATGTGCTGGTAGGGACAGGCTGTAGATTTGTATAGGTGTAACAGCTCACCCTTTCTGAGATATTTCCAATTCAGTAATGCTGCAGCAAATGAAAAAGCACACAGAAAGCACTATATGTGCAGACCATTAAAAGTAAAACATAGGTGTGTACTTAGTAGCAGAATATGGGTACTCACATACTCCCATAGCACACCAATGTGCTAGTAGATGGAGGCTGCAGATTCAGACAGACTTGTTTTTAAGTAAAAAATTAAAACAACACCAAGGTTGTTACATAGAGTGGATTGTGGAGTCACCCAGTTGGCTGGTGACCCCACAATCCACTCTATGGGGCCCATTTATCAAAGGGCTTGCGGACCTGATCCGACACTGCGGATCAGGTCCGCAAGACCTCGCTAAATGCGGAGAGCAATACACTCTCCGCATTTAACATTGCACCAGCAGCTCACAAGAGCTGCTGGTGCAATGCCGCCCCCTGCTGACTCGCGGCCAATCGGCCGCCAGCAGGGAGCTGTCAATCAACCCGATCGTATTCGATCGGGTTGATTTCCGGCGATTCCTGTCCGCCTGCTCAGAGCAGGCGGACAGGGTTATGAAGCAGCGGCCCTGAAGTCTCGCCAGAAACACGGCCCTTCAAGCTCCGTACGGAGCTTGATAAATGGGCCTGTATGTAACAACCTTGTTTTAATTTTTTACTTGTTTTTAATAAATATTTTTTAACTTCTATCTTTGGAGTGGATTTCATTTCCTACCACCTGCTCATTTGTACTGAGAAGGACACAGCCACTGGAAAGCTCTAAACCTGCATCTCTTCTCATTTCATCAATACTTGAAGGATTATCTGTTTGGGTGAGCTGCCACCAGTGGCGGATCCAGGGGGGGGCAACGGGGCAATTGCCCCCCCCCGAGAATATAGTGAGAGAGGGCTTCCTGCAGTTCTAGTAGGGCGGCAGTTTTGGGGGAACGGCAAAGTGTCACAACTGCATATTTTTATTTTATTTATTTTTTTCCTGTAAATTTAAAAAACTTTTTTTTGTTATGCGGTCACGTGACCCGGTTTTTTGCCGAGGTCACGTGACGTTTCTGTTACTTCCGCCGCCCGCCTTCCTGTCCCAGACTGTTGCCGACTTGCCGCACATTGATGGAGGGAGACACGCACATGCGCACGTGATCTCCCTCCCAGGGAAGTGAGGATCGCACACATGAGGATGCATGATTGCAGCAGAGCAGACAGTGTGAGTGGGATCGTCGCAGATTGCACAGGAGTTGACAGTCACTGACTGGAGGCCGGAGCGGAGAGGACTGGTGAGGAGGGAGGGGGCCAGCAGGGCAGGGGTGGCCAGGCGGGAGGACTGATGAGGAGGGGGCTGATGAGCGTGGTGCCGGTGATATAGTGTAAAAGAGTCTAAGACCGTGGACTTGATAGTAAGACCGTGACGACTCACTGGAAAAGCAATGTTTAGTTCCTACCTGGCTGGTATGCATGACATGCATACCAGCCAGGTAGGAACTAAACATTGCTTTTCCAGTGAGTCGTCACGGTCTTACTATCAAGTCCACGGTCTTAGACTCTTTTACACTATATCACCGGCACCACGCTCATCAGCCCCCTCCTCAAATTGCATGATCGATGTTTTGTGTAAAAAAGTGACTAATTTTCTTTTAAGCCTAACTACCTACCCCAGCAGGAAATCTCCTAGTAGCAGCCATGAAATCCGTGCTTGCAAAGCATCTGTTATTTTGGGCAGTAACAGTTGTTTTAAATAGTCTTTGTCTTTTTCACACAATAAATGCATGGCCATTGACTCGGTGCTGATAAATGCATACTAGGCATTCACAGTACCCCAGATAAACTGTTCATGTGGCACTGTGGCAGTGCTTATTTTATTTCAGTAGAACTGGGTTGGGATTTGGGATTATAGTTTCCTGTTGTCTAACATAACATCTAATTCTGTTGCTGTCATCTTCTGATAGCATGTTTATTGTAGTTATTGTCTATTTCGTTTATAAGATGCCATTTTATATGTAAATATTAAAGAGCACAAGCTTCAGTTTCAGGACTGTTTAAATTGCTCAGTTTTATGGAAAACTTTGAAAACCCAATTGCACCATAAAATGTTCTTTATTTTTATTTTTTTAGGGCAGATTATCTGTCTGTAAAACAAGTTGATGTCACAATTTTAGTTTACATTTGTTGGATTTCCAGGAAGGGGTATGTCTTACTATAAAGAATCAAAATCTCTTATTAAATGTGTTTTATATGTAAAAAAAAAAAAATCTTTGTTGGGTGTAAATTATCTTTAGACCCTAACATGTTTTGTGGAAATTTAAAATTTTTATCTTTTTGAGAGGTGGAATCTGGTTGTGTATATGCAAGTAAGCCCCTTACTCAAAATGATTTAAATCTGTATGTTGGGAACCAAGCCAGTCATGTGGAAGTATTTTTGCAAAATAGCTGTTAGGGGTATTCATGGGGAATTTTGTGTATGAGTGTATATATGTATGTATGTGTGTGTGTGTGTGTGTGTGTGAGTGGCTGTGTGTGTGTGGGGGGAGAGGGGCTGTGTGTGGGGGGAGAGGGGCTGTGTGTGGGGGGAGAGGGGCTGTGTGTGGGGGGAGAGGGGATGTGTGTGTGGGAGAGGGGCTGTGTGTGTGGGAGAGGGGCTGTTTGTGTGGGAGAGGGGCTGTGTGTGTGTGAGGGAGAGGGGCTGTGTGTGTGTGAGGGAGAGGGGTTGTGTGTTTATATATATATATATATATATATATATTCAAATTACACCATGACCAAAAAATATTATGGCCGAAAAACAGCCTAAAACTTAGGGTGGGTAGGGGGTGGGGGGACAAAAAAATCTGGAAGTGCCCCTCCCGAGACCAGGCTCTGGATCCGCCACTGGCTGCCACACCTGTCTGAATCTGCAGCCTGCATCTACTAGCACATTGGTGTGCTATGGGAGTATGTGAGTACCCATATTCTGCTACTAAGTACACACCTATGTTTTACTTTTAATGGTCTGCACATATAGTGCTTTCTGTGTGCTTTTTCATTTGCTGCAGCATTACTGTATTGGAAATATCTCAGAAAGGGTGAGCTGTTACACCTATACAAATCTACAGCCTGTCCCTACCAGCACATAAGTGTGCTTGTGGAATATGTGAGTACCGATTTGGCTATTCAATCATATCTCTGTCATCACCAAGATAATACTACACATGAGGCGCCCCTCTGTTGTTTTCTGTTTTATAGTTCTTCTCTGGATCATCTGGTGAAGAGGAGGCTGCCGAACACCAACTATCAGTTCATCATACAAAAAGAATTTTTCTTTTTTCTATACTAAAGGAGATTTTACCATATTATTTACAGGATTTTATTGGTCTGTATTAAGATCTGTTTGCACTATTTGTTGTAGTTACAAATTGCCTACAGGGGCCAGTATAGATCACTTTTACCTTTTTTTTAATATATATATATATATAACCTTGTGCGCCCCCTCCCCAGTGATTGTATCACATATTAACCTTGTTACTAGACTTGGTACTAATGTGCTTTAGACGAATAATTCGTAATGAATATAATAAAAAAATTGTTTTTTAGAATATTTGTTTGTTGCACTATTTGTTATTCATTTAGTTTAAAATTAGACAAATACTGAATATTCTGTAATAGTTACATTTGCTTTTATTAAGACAAATGTCAATGTTGCTTTCCTGCAGGTGTCACAGTGTCATTAGCGCTGCGGAATCTGATGGCGCTCTACAAATAACCGATAATAATCTGTAGTCTTATACTTACCTATAGCATGCTGGGGGACTGTGCTAATCCTGACCCTTCTTCACAAAGTCCAGAACCGCACTAATAAGGTGCTCAGTATGGCGGATCCCCTTGCCTGCGCTAAAAGACCTTTTTTTTAAAAAAAAGCCTCTGGACTCCACTGCACTAATCCTCCTATTAGTGTGGCCCTTGACTCTGTGAAGGGGGGTCAGATTAGCCTGGATCCCCAGCGCAATAGGTAAGTATATTACCATTAAAAGCTAATTTATGTTGAAATTATTTTATTATAGTTTTGAAAAATATCAGTTAACAGAATTCAATAAACCAGTATGGTACAAATAATTGCACTGTTGTTTCTGCAGTCTATCCTGAAGTAGTCTATACTTGTGTTCTGGTTCATCTCAAGAAGTGCTATTCAAGCTGCAAAAATCACACATTTTGTAACATACAAAGTGCTTCCATCCCATAATAACTGGTGAGTCTCCCTGGTCCCGGCTCTCCACCACCCAATCTGTAAGGGCAAGGTTTAGTATCAGAAATAATCTATACCCCCTGTCTATTCCTGTTTTCCTGGTACATTATAAAGGGTTCCCACTGTATGAGAACACTTTCCCTTGTGTTCAACGTCTCAGCTGTCATGATGGCCATATTATAGTGGTATGCTATTTTATTATAGATAACCGAAATGTTTGGTGGAGCATTCTTCCAGTGTTGGGCCAAACTTATTCTAACAACTGTTCAAATGGTCATGGCTAATCTATGGTATCTTTTTGGGAGTTGTGGAATCTTAAAATATAATAAGGCTTGTTCAAGTGTTAAGACTATTTGTGTTTGGAAAACTGAACTCAAAAGGGCGGGTGTTTGAGCCCACACTTCTCTGGCTTTGATGCAGTGCCACCACATGTGTATATACGAGCCCCTCTCACCACAACCTCTATAACACAAATGCTTGGGGCTGGTTTTCCATATCTCCGAACCTAGTCGGGCGGAGGTGCCACTTAAAAGCCACCTTTATATAATTCTCTTTAAGAGTTGCGTTATGTGAAAATGAGAGCCCATTGGTCAATCCAAGTTTTAAGGGGCCAAGTAGCATCTAAATCCTTTTCCCACTTTAACATTAGCAGAGACATGTTTTGCATTCAGTTTATTCCAAAGGAATAGGGTGTGAGAGATCGCCAAAAATTTGCTCTGTAAGGGATATCTAAAGTTCCTTGGCACTCAAAGGAGGCTTGACATCTGATCAATTTCCAGTACATCAGCTTCAATATGTACCCATTGAGCGCTTTGTTCACCTTTAAACCAGTGTATGATCTGAGCCAATCGCGCTGTGTGGTAATATGATACTAAATCTGGAACACCCACTCCTCCATTTCCTTATGGGTGCACATCAATTTATTATTTATTCTAGTTTTTATTATCCTGCCACACAAAGCGTAGTATGTCTCTCTGCAAGGCATTCAATTCTGAAATCGGTATCGACACTAGTAAAGATCAAAATAAATACAATAATTTCGGTAGTAATGTCATTTTAGTTGATACAATTCTGCCATACAGGAAGATCTTAAGTTTTAACCATTTCGTGATGAGGCCTCTGATGTGTTAAAAACATAGGGATGTAGTGAGCTTGGTATAGGGTGTAAATGTTTGCAGAGAGATTTATCCTCAGGTATTTAAGTGTTTTGGGGGTGTAACACTTGTGGGATACTCCTCTATCAGACCAAACTCGGCCAGTAGTCTTGTTATCCGGGCGTCGTGCCGGAATGATAGGGAATATCCTAGAGCAGAGAAAGTTAGTGAGATGCAGAAGGCGGCACTCACCACAGGCAGGACAGTCCCCAGCGGCAACAGCAGAGCAGTCCAAGGATGAACCACTAGAATGGTCAGGCAGGCAGGATTTGGCAACAGCAAAGCAGTCCAAGGATAAACCACCAGAATGGTCAGGCAGGCAAGGTTTGGCAACAGCAAAGCAGTCCAAGGAAGGTTGACGTAGACAAATATGTCAAATAGAGATCCAAACACATTCACCCACTGGAATGGCACGTACAGAAGCCCTATGATGATCAGCAAACTTCTTATATCTAGAGACAGCTGAACGCAGCTGAGAGCGAATATGTTGCCAGTGAGTCGGTCTGCGGCAGGGACCCCAGTGGACTGAACTAAAAGAGGGAAGACACAAGGTTTATACCCTGCTGCAGCTTGAAACTGAGAACATCAAAGAGAAGAGTGCCAATGAGTGTTTCTTGCCAGCTCAGGTAGGGGTAGCAACTCAGACCAGTTGGTATGGCGAGCGTTGACAAAGGCTCTAAGGTAGGCTTCGAGATCCTGGTTTGTTCTCAGTTAGCCAATTGGTATGAGGATGGTAGCCAGACGACAAGGAAACAGTGGTTCCAATCAACTTACAAAAGGTTCTCCAGAAGGCAGAGATGAACTGTGGACCTCTGTCGGTAACAATATTTACAGGAATGCCATGAAGTTGTACCACATGCAAGAGAAAAAGGGACGATAATTCTTGCGCAGAAGGCAGTTTGGTTAGGGGCACGAAGTGAGCCAGTCTGGAAAAGCGGTCCACCATAACCCAGATAACTGTATGGTGGTCAGAAGAAGGAAGGCCCACAATGAAGTCCATTGTTATGTGTGTCCATGGTTGTTTGGGAATGGACAATGATTGGAGCAAGCTGGGAGGCAAATATTGAGGAGTCTTGTTGGCAGCACAAATTGTGCAGACTTTCACATAATCCTGAGCATCAGACTTCATAGTAGGCCACCAAACATGTTGGGAAAGACGCTTAAAAGTCCTAGTCGAACCAGGATGTCCTGAGAGTTTGCTATCATGAGCCCAGGCTAGCACAGGGATATGCAGGTTCAAGGGTACAAAGAGGATATAGGAGGCCATGGGGGCACCAGGAGGTTTACTAGACTGAGCACGTTGCAATCTTTTCAGAAGGGTGGTATTGAGTTGAGCAACCACACATGAGGGGGGTATGATGTGTTCAATAGGAGCTTCTGAGGAATTACTTGAGCGAGGGAACTGACGGGAAAGGGCGTCCGCCTTCTTGTTCTTGGTCCCAGGAAGATAAGAGAGACAAAGTTAAAACGGGAAAAGACCACCTGGGCTGTTGAGGATTGAGTTGATGAGCAGTCTCTAGCTAAGTCAGATTCTTGTGGTCGGTGAGAATCTGAATAGGATTGGCGGTGCCCTCTAACCAATGATGCCATTCAGTCAAGGCCACCTTAATGGCTAAGAGTTCACGATTACCCACATCGTAGTTCCTCTCAGCAGGAGTAAAGCATTTAGAGAAAAAGGCTACAGGGTGTCAAAGGGTCCCTTTGGGTAAGAACTGCTCCAGCCCCTATCTCGGAGGCATCAACCTCTAAAGTGAACTGTAGGTCAGGATCAGGATGGCGGAGCACAGGAGCTGAACAGAAAGCCTTTTTCAGACAAGAGAAGGCATTTATGGCCTCAAGAGGCCAATGTTTACCGTTTTTGTTCTGTTTTGTCAATTCAGTGAGAGGAGCTACTGTTTGAGAAAAGTTCTTTATAAACTTGCGGTAATAATTGGAAAATCCCAAGAACCTCTGCAATTCCTCTAAAGAGGTAGGTTGAGGCCATTCTAGAACTGCGGTGTGTTTAGCAGGATCCATGGCAAAACCCTCCTTCGAGATAACATAACCAAGGAATTGGATATGAACCTGATCAAACTCACATTTTTCTAGCTTGGCTACCAAAGAATTGTCTCTGAGACAAAGAAGCACCTGTCTCATGTGCCTATGATGCTCCTCTAAAGTTGAAGAGAAAACAAGGATATCATCCAGATAAACGATGACAGTGCGGTTGAGGTGGTCACGGAAGACATTGCTGACAAATGCCTGGAAGACTGCAGGGGCGTTACAGAGCCCAAAGGGCATTATGAGGTATTCGTAATGCCCTGATCTTGTATTAAATGCGGTCTTCCATTTGTGGCCTGCATAGATGCGAATCAGATTGTATGCCCCACTTAAGTCCAATTTGGTGAAAAAGCGAGCATCCTGGAGTGAGTCGTACAGTTCGGTGGTCAATGGTATGGGATAGTGATTCTTGATGGTTATGTTGTTCAAGGCCCTGAGCCCATCATCCTTCTTACTGACAAAAAAGAAGCCAGCCCCAGCAGGAGAGGAGGAAGGGCGAATGAAACCTTTAGCTAGGTTCTCTTGGATGTACTCCTCCATGGATTTATTTTCAGCCTTGGAGAGTGGATAAGTCCTCCCTTTAGGAAGTGGGGCTCCGGGAAAGAGAACGATCTTGCAATCATAAGGACGGTGGGGTGGCAGCACGTTGGCTGCTTTTTTCTCAAACACATCCACGGAGTCTGTGTATACTGAAGGAAGGTTTGAAGGAGTCTGTATACTGGCTATGGGAATATGGGGCAGAGGAATGACTTTAGCAAGGCAGGAGTGGAAACAGGAGGTACCCCAGGAGGCCAGTTGTCCCTCAGCCCAGTCGAACTGTGGATTGTGTACCCGAAGCCAAGGAAGACCAAGGATGACAGGCTGTGCTGGGGAACAGGCTGTGCTGCTCAAACTGCAGCTGTTCAGTGTGGAGGACTCCCACTGTCAGGGTCAGGGGTGCTGACTCAAAATGGATCACGCCAGAACCAAGGTGGGTGCGATCCAGGGTAGTTATTTTGAGACAGTGTCTTTTCTGCAGAAGAGGCAAACCAGCTTGAATCATAAAACGGTGATCCAGGAAGTTTCCAGCTGCCCCTGAATCAATGAAGGCTTGAGTGTGGATAGTATTCTGAAGGAAGGTAAGGGTAACAGGTACCAGGACTCAAGAGAAGTTAGGGGATTTAGTTGAGATCATGCTTAGAGGTACCCCTGTTTATCCCCTAAGCATTGGCTTTTCCCGGTCGAATGTCACAGTCCTTTAGTTGGTGGGTGTTAGATCCACAATAAAAGCATAGTCTCAGTCTCCTTCTCTGCCTTTCAGACTCTGAAGGATTGAAGGAGGAGAGATCCATGGGTTCCTCTACTGAGGTAACTGGAGCTGCTGAAGGGGTAGCGGATGCTGCCGAAACCGGGCGAATAGGAGGACGGGAGGGAAGGATCCTCCTTGTTCTGTCTCTTTCGGCTTGTCTTTCCTGAAAGCGAGAGTCCAGATTGATACAAAGCTCTATAAAGTCATCCAAAGAAGAAGGAATATCACAATAAGTGAGTTCATCTTTGATGCGTTCATGGAGAGCCCTCCTAAAGGCTGCCTTGAAATTACTGCCATCCCAAGTGGTTTCAAGTGCCAAGGTGTGGAACTTGATGGCAAATTGTGCCACAGTCTTATTGCCCTGGCGGAGATCCAGGAGAGAATATTCCGCAGCAGAGGTACGGCCAGAAGTCCCAAACACAGAAGATAAAGCAGAAATAAAATCATCAGCATCATGCAGTAGTGTAGCGTTCTGTTCCAAAAGGGGAGAGACCCAGGCTAGGGCCTTGTCCTTTAGCAAGGAAATGATAAAGGTGACCCTTGAATGGTGAGACTGAAAGGTGTGAGGATCATTGTGGAAGTGCAGCCTGCATTGGTTTAGAAAGCCCCTGCAATCAGTAGTACCGTCATACTTGTCAGGCAAGGGTATCCGGGGTATACTTCCAGAAGCAGAGGAAGAAGTCACAGTACTAGGAGTAGGGGTTGGTGGTGTAGTAACGGGAGCGGCATCCCTCGCTGCAACTAGTAAGGAGAGTTGAGCGGTAATAACCTCTAACTTGGAGTCCATATTCTGCAACTGTGTGGTATGGGTTCCCAACATCTGTCCCTGAAGATAAACATCTCGTGCCATCTCATCTGGCTGCATGGCCCAAGTATAATGTAATGCTCATGGGATACTCCTCTATCAGACCAAACTCGGCCAGTAGTCTTGTTATCCTGGCGTCGAGCCGGAATGATAGGGAATATCCCAGAGCAGAGAAAGTTAGCGAGATGCGGAAGGCGGCACTCACCACAGGCAGGACAGTCCCCAGCAGCAACAGCAGAGCAGTCCAAGGATGAACCACTAGAATGGTCAGGCAGGCAGGGTTTGGCAACAGCAAAGCAGTCCAAGGACAAACTACTAAAATGGTCAGGCAGGCAGGGTTTGGCAACAGCAAAGCAGTCCAAGGATAAACCACTAGAATGGTAAGGCAGGCAGGGTTTGGCAACAGCAAAGCAGTCCAAGGATAAACCACTAGAATGGTCAGGCAGGCAGGGTTTGGCAACAGCAAAGCAGTCCAAGTATAAACCACTAGAATGGTCAGGCAGGCAGGGTTTGGCAACAGCAAAGCAGTCCAGCAGATTGAGGATTAAGGCTGGTAGAGTAGTCAGACAGGCAGGTTAGCAACAGTGATCAATCAGCAGTTTAAGGGTTAAGGCAGGAGAGTAGTCAGACAGGCAGGTTCAGTAACAGTATTTAGGCACTTAGAAAGAACGATCTGTCCCACCCAGGAGTACACAAAGTAACACCTATACTTGGGTAGTGACAGATCGTTCTGGGGAAGTTTAAATAGGCGCAGGATTCGCGCCACTGAGGTCTCACTGGCATCAGGAGCGTGCGGCGATGACGTCAGCGCCGCACGCATCTGAGCCGACACAGCCCCTGGCAACGAGAAATTAATTTGAACCAGGAAATTCAGCTCCAGAAGTTTTTTTGTATGTTGGGGTAATTTAATGCTTAAAGCCTTTATTTTGATTCACCTTATAACCCGATATCCTACTGAAGTGATGTATTAATGCATATAGAGAGGGGGAAGTGATAGAAGTGGCTTAGTTAAGGATAGTATAACGTCATCTGCACTTTAAAAGTTAATTTAAAGGAGAAAACATATTAATGAATTTCATTAGCATATATTTGTTTTTCTTTGAATTAGTTCATTTGTTCGGATATTCGTTTCATGAAACATGCACATGTCTACTTGTTACTATTGATGAATTTGTAAACAAAATAGTCTAAAAAAATTCTACCATGTAAAATCTATAGATTAGGTTTTCTAGTTTGTACAACTTTAAAGTAAACCACATTCCAGGCAGATTTACTAATCTTTTCCAGATCTGTCTATCTATCATATTTGAATACTCATTAACTGAAAATCTCTCTTTATAGGTATAATTATTTCAAACTGAAAAAGGAGAAGGACAACATGCTGAAAATGGAGGAAGGAATGTGTAGCAACTAGGATGAGAGGCTTCCAGTGTCTGAGATTTTAGAACATTCCCCACTTGCAGAATATTGTCACTCTTATTTTTCTCCTTTAAAGAAATTCGAATAAATGCCCTAATTCCATCTAAACTTCATTTTCATTATAGTGTGTTATTTTGTATCGCGTATGCAGTAAAACTCAGAATGAATCCATAATCTCCTAAATATTACAAATACTTTATGGAAACACATTTAGCATCATCAAGTTCCCACATCCCAAAATATGTAGCTATTACACTTATATGTTCAGTTATTTAAAATTAGAAAATACAATTTAATTTTTGTTTCTTGGCACTTTACCCAGAAAATTTATAGAAATACATATAGAAATAAATCTGTCAATTTAAAAAGTATTATATAAATATCAAAACTACAATATTGTTTTTATTTTATTGAGATCTGAGAAAAATAAAAACAATACATAAATATCAGAAATGATGATATATCACACACATTTGAAGTTGAACCTAAATTCACCACAGGTATCTTAAGCAAATTAATTAATTATACAACATTAAAATGGTCACTAAAACACAAATGTGTAGATATATACTGAGAACATGATGATGAAACACTTCATAAATAGATCTAAGTATATGCTAGAGACCAAGCCAACCCCCTCTTGGTAATAGAAGTAGATGACATGCCTGTAACAGATTTAATAACATGTGCAGTATTATATCAAGGGTAATGAGAACATAGGTCATTGTAAAACAGAAATCGCAATGTCTTATGGATATGCACTCCTGTAGACCCTATTTTGATAAAATAATAATAATTTAGCCAGTTGTCTGAAATAATACAAAGTTCCCTGGTCTAAAAAAACTTTAAAAGGACAGTAAATTTAAAACGGATCTTTCAGGATTCAGATAGAGCATGCAATTTTCAAACAACATTACAATTTACTTCTGTTTTCAAATGTGCTTTGTTCTCTTGATATTCTTTGTTGAAGTTCAAACCTAGGTAGGCTCATTGGACTTTAGGAGTCTGCATGTGTTTAGCACTCTTTGGCAGCAGTGTTTGCAACTTTGTATAACATTTCTAAAAAGATTGTTGCAAACACTGTTGCCATAGAGTGCTAAAGACAATTGCATGCTCCTGAGGTCTTATGAGCCTAGGTATGGTAAGGAGACATGGGAACAGGAGGCTACCCCACAGTGAAGTGTAATTTAACATATTTCTCAGATGCAAGAGTATATGGCAGCTATTACACCTATAGTTAAAAGGACAGTCTACTCCAGAATTTTTATTGTTTAAAAAGAGATAATACATTTATTACCCATTCCCCAGTTTTGCATAACCAACACTGGTACCTTGTATCTAAGCCTCTGCAGACTGACCCCTTATTCAGTTCTTTTGACAGACTTGAATTTTTAGCCAATCAGTGCCCTCTAATAAGTAAATCCACGGGTGTGAGTACAAAGTTATCTATATGGTTATCTATATGGCACACATGAACTAATGCCCTCTATCTGTGAAAACTATTAAATACATTAAGATAAGGGGCGGCCGTCAAGGGCTTAGAAATTAGCATATGAGCTTACCTAGGTTTAGCTTTTAACCAAGAGAACATAGCAAATTTGATGATAAAAGTGAATTGGAAAGTTGTTGCCCTATCTGAATCATGAAAGTTTAATTTTGACTAGACTGTCCCTTTAAGGAACACATGGAAAAGGCCCAACAAGGTCAAAAACATAATTTAAGCTTACCTGATAAATTAATTTCATTCATGGTGGCGTTACATATGGGATATACACCCCCTTATTGTTGCCTACTAATCCAGTAAGTCCCCTGTTTTAAGTTGAAGTTTCCATTTTGCAGTCTTTGTTCTAGACTAGAATTGTTTCCTCCCCCTGAGGGCGAGAGGACACCTTATCTCGCGCAATATGGCTACAACAATTGTCTTCCATATATCTCCCGAGGACTCACATTGTGAAGCCCACTCTCCCTAGCCCATTAATGTCTGCGCTTGTTATTTAGTTATACTTTTTGCTTTGTGTGGAAATCTCCTGAACAAACTGTTAATCTCATGGTAGTGTGTTTCATGTTATTACCTATTTCTTAACTGACGTGCAGGAATGTGGGGCAAATTACCTTGTGACTTCCCTAATCATTCTAGTTACCTATATAACTCCAGATTGTTTATAAAGCTTGAGTTAAAAATAGGGAAAAAAATGAGCTTTGACAATAGCGATCCAAAAGTGGTCTCCTTAATAGAAGCACCTCCTATACCTTGATTATTCTTATTAAAGGTCCAAGAGTGGCCTACTGTATTAATTAGGAGGTATACCGTATTTTAGGCAGAACTGATAAGGAATCTATTGTTAATTTTCAACTGATTTTACTGTGATATCTTAATGTATCCTTTTACTTGTTGTATGCCTTTTTTTTTCAACCTCAATAAAAAAAAATTATAAAAAAAAAAAAAAAGAAAAAAATATGGATTCAGTGTCCCTTTAATGATTCTTCTGAAGTTACGGTTTAAAAAATAATAATGAATAAGCATGTTATTCATAGATAATTTGCTCCATTAGTGGGCCGGTATTAGGTTAGCATGCTTCCCAGAATGTATTAGGGTAAGTATGAAGCTACAGGTGAACCTTTTACATGTAGCTTCGAAATATTTACATTCATTTAATGAAAATGAATGTAAATGTTTAACGTAAATACGATTTTAGGTTCGCATTACTATTAAAAAGGACACTGAACCCATTTTTTTTCTTTTGTGATTCAGATAGAGCATGCAATTTTTTTTTAAAATTGTTTATTTATATTCAACAATGTGTACAACCAAATAAATTCAACCTTCTTGTACCACGCAGGGCCAGGTATAACATTATGTACCAACAATCGAAGAAAAAATTCAAAACACCTTACAATTTCTCTTACCAATTCAATACTACCCTTCTATGAAATATTAGCACACAGAGTAGGAGTTTTTATATTTTAAGTAGACATATCAACAATTAAACACTTATAGCCTAAAAAACAAAACAAAAAACACACACACAAAAAAAAACAAAAAAACCCCAGCTCGACAAGGACAGAGAACAGAAGGAAAAAAGAGGAGAAAAAAAAAAAAGAAAAGAAATTTCCTAGCAAGACTAGATCAGTATTGCGTAAAGAGTAAAGCAGATAGTCCCTTTCAGCTAAAGGAAATGATTTTATAAATGCTGACCACTTACAGAAAAACTTGATAATATTTTTATCATTATCAACATTAACGTTATATTGTTCAAGAATACATTGTTTTTTATATGATTTTTAATTTCTAAGATACTCGGAACAGCCTGCATTTTCCATTTTTTAAAAATAAGGTATCTAACCGCCAATATAGTTATATTGATAAATTTAGTATTAAGCTGTTTGTCTTCTTGTTGGAGTAAAAGAAAGACTATATTTGAGTCTAGGAGATTTAACGAAGGGAGATTTAAAACTTTACGTACCCAGAATTGAACTTTACACCACATATTTTTTATTTTTGGGCAGGTCCAAAGCACGTGCAGGAGGTCCGCCGAGAGGTATGAGCACTTAGGACAGGCATTGAAACTCGTATTTCCACATCTAAATCCTTTTTCTTGTGTAAAATATGTCCTATATAACAACTTCACATGGGATTCTCTCCAGGTAGCCGAGGAAGTTGTCCGAGCAACCTCTTGGATTGAAATAGAAGGTATTTCAGAGTCTACTTCTTTAGTTAACAGTCTGGCCCAGTCAATAACCATATTGTCTAAATTAATTATACCTCTAACAGAGACCAGCAACGAATAACATGGAGAAATTGACATAATTCCGTTCTTAGCCAATATGAGCCACTTCTCCAGTTGCCCCAGTGACCAGTTCCATCCATATTCGTTCAAAAGCTTCATAACATAATGTCTGGCTTGAAGATACGTGTAAAAATTTCTCTGCGGAAGCTTAAATTCCAATCTAAGCGCATCAAAGGATTTAATGCATCTATTTTGTATATCCAAAAACTGAAAGCCCTAACAACCCCCAGGGTATTCCATTTTAAAAAGATTGAGGATGGTATTCCCGATTGAAACTGTGGGTTCCCCAGGAATGGCAGGTAGCTCGATACACGATATTCCATACCTAACAAGTTACACATTTTTTTCCAAGCCATCATTATATTGTATATGGATTGGCACCTTTTAATTTGAGGTGGGATATACTTAGTCTCCATATGTATAAGCGCAGACGGTAAGAGAGGATACATAATACTGATCTCGAGATCATTATTTGTAACATAGTTACGATGGAATAGCCAGTCCGCCACAACGCGTGCCAAAAACACATAGTTGTATGCTCTCAAATCAGGCAGGGCCATGCCATTCTTTTTTAAAAGTAAGGGGGTGTTCTGAAGAATATAAAGAATTTTAGGCAATAATATCATCTTGTATACTGCTATACGACCAGATAATGATAAGGGTAGATTCTGCCAATTTTTAAACGCAGCTTTAACTTTATTTAATACAGGGAGAATATTAAGAGAATACCACCAATCAGGCCTATATGAAACATTAATACCCAGGTATTTAAACAAATCAGTTACTATAGAAAAAGGTACATTTATAGGGGAATCCCCTGTCTGCCTGACCCAGAGGAATTCAGATTTATTTATATTCACCTTATATCCTGAAAAGGAGCCAAATTGTTGTATAATTGACAGGAGAATAGGTAGATTCCTACGAATATTAGAAAGGTAGAGGAGAATATCATCAGCATACAATGCTATTTTCAACTCCTGCCCAGCAACCCCAATCCCCCCAATTTTTGTCTTATCATTAAAGCGAAGGGTTCGATAGCAATATTAAAAAGAAGCGGGGAAAGGGGACACCCCTGTCTAGTCCCCCTATGCAATATAATCTCCGGGGATAAAAACCCATTGACTATCAATCTTGTAGAAGCCGTATGATAACGTTTTTCAATAAACTTAACAAAATTACCTTTCAGCCCAAACTGTTCTAAGGAAAATAACAAATGATCATGGTTGACCGAGTCGAAAGCTTTTTCGGCGTCTATAGCTAAGATTGCTAGGTCTATATTATTTTCTTGTGGAGATTGATCAGAGGCCGTGGTATTTGAAAAGAAATCTAAAGTGAGCAGGAGTTTCCTTATTTTAGCCGCAGAGTTCTTATTCTTCATGAAGCCAGCCTGATCTGGATTAATAATAGAGGGTAGGAGAGACTGAAGTCGCTGGGCAAGAATCGAGGCCTATAAGATTCTATCATTTTTGCATCTTTTCCTTTTTTTAAGATCAGTGACGTATATGAGGCTGTAAAATTAGATGTAGGTTCATTGCCCTGTATGTAAATATGGTTGAAAAATGAGGTTAGATACGGTGTTACAGTGACTGAAGCTATTTTATAGAACTCGTTGGGTAAAGCATCCGGACTGGGTGCCTTGTTATATGCCAAATCCTTGATTGCCTTGGCCACTTCTAAATCAGTGATAGGAGACCCAAGATCTTCAATAGAGGCCTGTAATAGCGTTGGAAAAGAGATCTCTGCCCAAAACTTCTGACGCTCCGCAATATTAGATGGTCTAGCAGAGTATATATCATTATAGTAGTCATAACAAATTTGGACAAGATCCTGAGGGGAGCTAAGTATTTGACCTTTTCTATCTAATGCATCTATTAATTGGGAGCCTAGATCCTGCTTGACTAGCTTAGCTAAGAGTTTTTCCGTCTTATTCCCATATCTATGTAGCTTCGCGGCAAACCGAATATCTTTTTGAGTGGATCTATATAACCAAAGTGAATCTCTCGCTTCAAGCGCTTTAATGTATTTAGCCCATTTCTGTGGTTTTTTTTCCACCAGATATAAATTATATGCGTTTGTAACTGCCCGGAGAAGTTCATTCTCTCGTTTTTTAAATTTCTTAGTCTGTCTAATAGAATAAGCCAAAATATTCCCTCTTAATACTGCCTTGGCAGTCTCCCAGAACAAAGAAGGATGGTTTTTGGCTTCAGCATTGTACATTGAAAAATCCACAAATTTATTTTCCACAAAGTTTTTAAACTTAGAATCCGAAGATAAGAATTTAGGGAAAACAAAACGAGAATTAGTATATGAAGAAATGGACGATACAAGCTCGAGACATATTGGCGCATGATCAGATATCGCAATGGGCAAGATTTGGGTCAATATCTTATTCTTACATAGTCTCTCATCTATCAAAAATTGGTCGATCCGAGATAAGGATTTATGCGCTTTCGACAAGCATGTAAACTCACGCAAATCCGGATTCTGAGATCGCCAAATATCTCTTACTTTTAGATTGGAAAAAATCCTAGAAAACAATTTTGCCTCAAGATTATATATTTTTGTTTTTTTAGCTAGCGGCTGCTGTCTCATTCTATCAATTGGGTATTGCGGAGCCATATTAAAATCGCCAGCCATTATTAGCAGACCCTCTGCACATGCCATGAGCCTCGCCTGTAATGAGTCCCAAATGGCAAATCAAAAACATTTGGGGCATAGATATTACATAAAGTATATAGAGTTTTAGCAATCTTTATTTTCAAAATAATATACCTCCCTTCTTCATCTGACTCACTCTGAACTATCTCATAGTTAAGTTTTTTACCCAGTAGAATGGCAACTCGACCTTTTCGACTACAGCTGGGAGAAAAAAAAAACCTCCCCCACCCATGAGGATTTAAGTTTAAGAACTTCTTGAGTCTTCAAATGCGTTTCTTGTAAGAAAGCAATAGAGGTACCTATTTTCTTTAGATATGCAATTATCATTTTTCTTTTCATAGGAGATGTAAGACCTCCTATATTCCAGGAGGTAAGCTTAAAGGGACACTGAACCCAAATGTTTTCTTTTGTAACACAGAAAGAGCATGCAATTTTAAGCAACTTTCTAATTTACTCCTATTATCAATTTTTCTTCGTTCTCTTGCTATCATTATTTGAAAAAGAAGGCATCTAAGCTTTTTTTTGGTTTCAGTACTCTGGACAGCACTTTTTTATTGGTGGATGAATTTATCCACCAATCAGCAAGGACAACCCAGGTTGTTCACCAAAAATGGGCCGGCATCTAAACTTACATTTTTGCATTTAAAATAAAGATACCAAGAGAATGAAGAAAATTTGATAATAGGAGTAAATTAAAAAGTTGCTTAAAATTTCATGCTCAATCTGAATCACAAAAGAAAATTTTTGGGTACAGTGTCCCTTTAATCCCAGTCATATTGCAGAATAACTAGATCTCGAGAGGAAGAATAGTGAAAAAAAAAAAAAGAAAAGAAAAGGGAGAGAACACAAAAGACAAGACGCAATACACCCACCAGATGGCAAGACCACCTAAGTCATCTGTTACCCTGCTCTGAAAGGATCCCATCGTATGGGCAAAATGATGAATCTACTCTTACCTATATTACTATTTTCCTTAAAGACCCATCTACTCAGGTGTGCAGTTTTTGGTGAAGAAAGCTTCTGCCGCAGAGGCAGTATCAAAAAAGTGTAAAATGTTATCAAACAGTAAACGAAGCCTAGCAGGATATACAATTGTTGCCTGCGAACCCTGCTGTATGAATTTAGTACAAACTGGAGCTAGCTCCCTTCTTTTTGAAGCGGTGTCAATTGCATAATCTTGAAATAGGAGTATTTTTGTTCCTTCAAGAAATATGGGCTGATTTTTACGAAAAGCTTGCAAAAAAGCAATTTTATCTTGATAATTCAGACATTTCGCTATGATTGGTCTTGGCCTCATATTTTGTGAAGGAGATACAATTCCTAATCTATGAACCCGTTCTATAACTATATCTGAGTGAGTTTCAGGTATCTTAAGTAGAGCTGGAAGTGTCTGTGAAATTAGTTTGTTTAAATCCTGATATTGCTGTCCCTCAGGTACCCCTATTACTTTTAAGTTGTTTCGCCTTGCACGATTTTCCATATCTTCTACCTTATTCTGTAATTTAAGGAGGGCAGAGGAAGTGGCTTCTAATTTGGTATTTTGAACTAAAGAGAGATCTTCGAGGTCAGATACTCTCTGTTCTATTTCCGAAAATCTTTCTGAAAATTGTTTTACCTCCGTAGCTAATTGTGCAATGTCATGCTTAATCTCTAGTCTCAAAGAGTCAAATTTGGGTGCGAGAGCCGTAGAAATGTTTGCAACTAAAGATTGTAAATCAATAGGCTCTTGTGTGTTTAGAGAGTCACGAGCAGCTAGCTGTGTATCAATAGCAACCTCTGTAGGCCCTTTCTGTCTTTTATCCCTTTGTCTAGCCGACATGGCTGATGGTGAATTTTTAGTCTGTGAAAGTATAAATTTATCCATATGCATGTGAATGTGTAAAACAAATAAAAAGAGGAACAAGTCTGTTCCAAAAGTGATAGACGGGGAAGAGTACCCCAAAAGAGAAGGGAAGGGGTATGTGAGGGTTGTGAGGAAATTTTCTTTCTGTGCTTTTCTCACCTTTCTTTAAGAAAAAAAAAAAAACACCCGATGTGCAATGAGTGACACAAAATCAGTCAGATCAGTGGCAAAAGGAAATATGAGATTGGAGAAAAAAGAAAAGAGAAAGAGTTCCTGTTGTTAAATTAACATCTTTAGCTTACTTTTGACTTTTTATTATCCCTCGTTACCTTTCCTTTGTACTTAACCTAAATGTATATGGGTAAAAATGAGGAGAACTTGTAACCCACTCAGTCAGTACTAATTTTATGTGTGCGGCCAGATTTTACCATCAGCATCCTAAGCACATATATCAGGCACCTTTAAATAGCCGTGTATAGATGCAAGCAAACAGATACAACATTCAATTCCCGGGGTCTTATGATGCATTAAAACACATTATGCAAGAAACAAAAAGAGCGTACATTTTAATTCTAATGACCCTTAACCACTGATTTCTGGCCTTACCCGGCCAGAAAATATTTTAACCAGGGGCTGTCTGAAAAAAAGAGTAAACATAAACAATATATTATATGCCCAAATTTTAACTATCAATGTGTTATAGAAAATGTAGCGCCTTAGATAAATCAAGATAACTTTAACTAATAAGTGAGATATTATAATATGTTATTACATAATTTTGCACAAGAAAAAAGAAAAACATGTTCTTTAAATCTAGCAACATTTGACCCGTAACTGATCCATCTCAATCAGATATTTTTCTAGCCAAAAGTTAACTAACAAGGAATTGTCCTTCTGTACCCTAAAGAGGAAATAAGGCACAGTAACTTTTAAACCTGAATTTTAACTTTCTATACCTTATAACAAGATGTAGCAACTGAATATAGTAAAATAAGATTAGCTGATATAATATCTTCCTTCCCTATGTGAGAGTTAACAGGGGTAAAGAGATTTTCACAACTTTTGATATATACACATTTTTACACTTGTTACCCAATTTTAATAGCCAAGCTTGGCCAGTTTGTTTGAGTCTAGTCCCATATAAGCAAGTGTACGACCCATCAGAGATAACAATTTATATGGTGTGAATATGGGCCCCAAAGCCCAGTCCCCAACAATCTTCGGTCATCTATTATAGTTTTATGCCCTGTGTACCTCAGGCATAAATAATAAAGTACATATGAAGGGGGCACAGCAAATACAACCGCCAAAGTTCAGACGATAACCGTCCAATACTGAACCTTTCCAGGTAGAGGCAGAAAAAGAGAGAACAACTGAAGATATTGCCGCCAGTGATTTACTTTACCCGTCCTTTGTGACCAGGATTTAACCACCAGTTGGATAGCGTCTGTTACTAGCAATGCCCCCTCACGCAGGACCGGTGGGAGGGGGAGCGCCTCTTCAGGCCAGGCACAGCAGCAAAGCCGGAATCAGTAGCGGCACTCCGTGTAGAGGGGGCTCCGTTACAAGCACCCCATACGATATGAGGGCAGCCCCAGGAGACGTTTCCAGCTCTAGCCCCCTTTGCAGCAGCAGAAAGCAAGCGGAGTGATACAGTAAGCACAGCCTCTTTCCCAGGGACGCCGCTCTCCTTCCGCAGCCCACCGGAGAATGGAAAAGAACCGGCTCCTCGTTACACTTTCGGGCGGCACAGGGAAGCCAGGTAACAATGTACTGTTCAGATTTTAAGCCGTAATAGAAAAGCCGTTAGCCTCCACCTTCATCTGAGTAGCCAGAGGTAGAAATCCCAAGGTTCGGGGCAGTTAATATACAAACTACTTTATTTTGGAAGAGATTTATCTCAGCAGGCAACCTCCTTTTGATAAAGACGCTAGATATTAGTAGCGAAGTTATTTATGGGGGTACTTAAGATTAGCACCAGATTAGAGTCCTTTGCAGAACTGCTCCACACATTTTAAGTGCATTGTTGAGGCACTGTGAAGCTCCCAGCAGCGATGACTATGGCAATACAAGCCGCCCTCCGTGAGAGGGTTTTAGGCGTAGTCCTCGCCAATAGGTAGATGAGCTCAGAACAGGTGCAACACCTAGTCACACACCTGTGCTCCTCCTCCGGAAGCTCCCACCCAAGAGCATGCCAGAGCATGCAATTTTAAGCAACTAATTTACTCCTATTATCAATTTTTCTTCATTCTCTTAGTATCTTTATTTGAAAAGCAAGAATGTCAGTTGAGATGCCGGCCCATTTTTGGTAAACAAATTTACCCACCAATAAACAAGAGCTGTCCAGGGTTCTGAACCAAACATTGTCTGGCTCCTTAGCTTAGATGCCTTATTTTTTAAATAAAGATAGCAAGAGAACAAAGAAAAATTGATAATAGGAGTAAGTTAGAAAGTTGCTTAAAATTGCATGCTCTGGAAATGTAAAGAGTCTGGAGGAAGATGAGGAGCCTGGACATAGGTCGTGCTGAGCAGGCTTCTTTCCCCTGCAGCTAATCCAGTGGCGGTTTTTCGCACCGGGAACCTCAGCGACCGAGGGAAAATCTGCAGCTGGCTTGAATATAGCCCTGAGAGGTCCTCCATAGCGTAAGCTATCAACTACGCTGGGAAAGAACTTTCTACCTGGAGTTACACATAGGGCACCGTGTGGTTTAACTCCTAGGGTTTAAGAAACACCCTTGATGGCTCCCCCCTCACTATGACCACCGGTGTAGGGGGTAGATAGCCAGATTTGTTAGTATCAACCTACTGGGACGAACGCAATTACACCTACCCCAGTACACTAATTACTCCGCACTTTAAGCCGTTATCTTGACGGTTATTCCTCACATCCACGGGTGTTGTGCTGGCTCCCCCCCCCCCACTGTGATTCATCAGCACCTAATTATCAGGAGCAACGTAAGCTGATCCACACCGGCTTTGATTTTCTTTGGAGGATCGATCTCCCTGATTGTCCTCCCCACCCCCGGGTGCTGCATGTGAGGAGTCGACAGGAGCAGATCTTCACTGAGGCTAGCGATAGCTGAAATACTTCCTGAGCTGTTAATCCCTCCCCCCCACCGGTGCTGCGAGGGGAAGTCAACGGTTGATAGTGCCGAGTTGGAACAACCAAGAGTGGTGGATTTTTTGTGTTGCAGTCGAGGATAGAAGACCCAACATCTTGGAGGCCTCCTGCACCTAACTAAGCGGGGTAAAAGGCTGGTCCGGATGAACTTCAGGGACAGAGGGGTGAGTGTGAGACAGCTTCTAACCTGGTTTTGTCCGATAAAAATTTCTACAAACAGTCTCAATTAGCCCAGGACATATTGGGGCTGCGGCTCCTATTACTCTGCAGGAGAGCTTATGTTGACAGCCCTGTATGTACTTAAATGCATCAGGGTTAACCTGAACTTATTCATTGTATTTTTTTTTTCAAGCCTGAAGGAACCACACAATCTGAAACTTTTCCAGGGGTCATACTCAAAAACACTAACTCATGAGATTTGCTTCACTTATTCACTTATTTTTTTTATTTTTTTTTTATGAATAGTGCAAGCTTATCTTGCTTATTTGCCTATGCAGGCTATTTATATTGCTTATTTTCATTTTTGTGTTTGTTTTTTTTCTGTTGATATCTCGCTATAACAATAAGATTGCCAGACCCTGTTTATCAATTTTGTCTAGCCAGTGTGGTATAAAATACTAGATTAAGAAACCCCTGCGGTCAGTAGGGGTTTGTATGTATGCAGCTGTATTGGCCTAAAAAATCTTACACATTTTTGGTGCCTACTTTTGAGCTATCACTGCAATTTATGTATAAACTGTACACTTGTTGGTTCTCTCTGGAAACCAGTTTAATACTGAGCTTTAGTCTTCCGTAGGGACTTCTTTTGTTTTGTAGCAACGTTTCTTTATTTCTAGAGGTAAAAACCCTCTTGAATATTTGGTAACCACAGTATATTGGAAATATGTTCACAACTCCCTAGGTTTTGTTTTCCTAACTTTATTAATATACACACTAGCTCAGAATTGATAAGTGATATGAACTAATTTGAACGAAATTACCTCATTTACTCGTGTAGGCAAACTATTTTATTGTTTATCTTCATGGTTTCTTTCTGTACACTCTCTGGATTGTGCCTGTTTTCTTCTGTTGTGGATAGCCTATTATAATAATAAGTTGGTGCCTTGTAGGAGGGGTAGTGAATATCTAGGCTCTTTTTTTCTAGGTTTTGGGCTGTACAAAAAGTTTCTTTTTTTAGATACATTTAGAGGTTGTGCGAAGTTTTGGATCATAGGTAACAAACTAACTAAAATAGGCCCTTAATCAATTAATTGCTAGTGCCAGACCTTTGACAGCCTTTATAACCACTGTGTTACAGAATTCTAGATGATATTCGTACCACAGTATATTGGGAATAGTTTTACAAGGCTCTAGGATTTTGTCTTCTTAGCTTTATTATTATATATACAAACTCTGAACTGATAAGTGTTATGAACTAGTTTGACTAAGTGTACTTGTCTCAAAACTTCTTGGCTGCACAGCCCTGGTTGTATTAGCAGCCATATTCCGGTCTAAAATTCTCCACGGTATCACATGATCACTTTTTTTTTTTCTCTTCACTGTCTTTTTTCACATTTTAATAGATCATCGACCCCCTTCTCCCCCCCCATTCTCTCTCTCCTTCCTATTGCCCTCTTTGCTCACTCTCTTCACTTCCCTGGTGTTTTTTCCTCACACTACTTGGATCTATTTTTTGGTTACAACTCTCATATTTGCACTAGTCTTATGGATAAATATATCACATCACCGTCCTTCACTTCTAAAAATAATCTGAGCATGGCAGCTAAACCCAGGGACCGCAGGAACAAGAACCTCATAGAGGCCCCCGCAGAAGTTCATGCAGAAATGACTCCAACAACTACTCAAAACCCTCTGAATATTCAAGACTCACAACCCCTAGTCTCTAACATACTAGAAGCTATATCCCCTAAGTCTGATTTGTTAAAGAATGAAATCAAACAAGATATCTTATTACTAACAACAGAGGTAAGGCAATTCTCCATAAGGCTCCAAGAAGCGGAGCAAAGAATCTCAGACCTAGAGGATGTAACAAATTCTTACATCCCAAAGACAGAGGGTAACAAGAGCGAAATAGCAAAAAACATAATTTATGTAAGAACTTACCTGATAAATTCATTTCTTTCATATTAGCAAGAGTCCATGAGCTAGTGACGTATGGGATATACATTCCTACCAGGAGGGGCAAAGTTTCCCAAACCTTAAAATGCCTATAAATACACCCCTCACCACACCCACAATTCAGTTTAACGAATAGCCAAGAAGTGGGGTGATAAGAAAGGAGCGAAAGCATCAAAAATAAGGAATTGGAATAATTGTGCTTTATACAAAAAAATCATAACCACCACAAAAAGGGTGGGCCTCATGGACTCTTGCTAATATGAAAGAAATGAATTTATCAGGTAAGTTCTTACATAAATTATGTTTTCTTTCATGTAATTAGCAAGAGTCCATGAGCTAGGGACGTATGGGATAGCAGATACCCAAGATGTGGAACTTCCACGCAAGAGTCACTAGAGAGGGAGGGATAAAATAAAGACAGCCAATTCCGCTGAAAAATGATTCCACTACCCAAATCAAAAGTTCAATTTTTATAATGAAAAAAACTGAAGTTATAAGCAGAAGAATCAAACTGAAACAGTTGCCTGGAGTACTATTCTACCAAAAACTGCTTCTGAAGAAGAGAAAACATCAAAATGGTAGAATTTAGTAAAAGTATGCAAAGAAGACCAAGTCGTTGCTTTGCAAATCTGATCAACAGAAGCTTCATTCTTAAAAGTCCAGGAAGTAGAAACTGACCTAGTAGAATGATCCGTAATCCTCTGAGGCGGGGATTAACCCGACTCCAAATAAGCAAGATGAATCAAAAAGCTTTAACCAAGATGCCAAAGAAATGGCAGAAGCCTTCTGACCTTTCCTAAAACCAGAAAAGATAACAAATAGACTAGAAGTCTTTCTGAAATCCGAATAGCTTCAACATAATTTCAAAACTCTTATCACATCCAAAGAATGTAAGAATATCTCCAAAGAATCCTTAGTATTAGGACACAAGGAAGGGACAATAATTCCTCTACTAATGTTGTTAAAATTCACAACTTTAGGTAAAAATTGAAAAGAAGACAGCAAAACCACCTTATCCTGATGAAAAATCAGAAAAAGGAGACTCACAAGAAAGAGCAGATAATTCAAAAACTGTTCTAGCTGAAGAGATGTCTAAAGGTACAATACTTTCCATGAAAGTAATTTAAATGTCCAAAGAAAGCATATGCTCAAACGGAAGAGCCTGTAATGCCCTCAGAACCAAATTAAGACTCCAAGGAGGAGAAATTGGCTTAAATGACAGACTTGATACAAACCGAAGCCTGAACAAAACAATGAATAACAGAAAGATTAGCAAATTTTTCTATGAAAACAGCACAGAAAAAGCAGAGATTTGTCCTTGCAAGGAACTTGCAGACAAAAACCCTTATCTAAACCATCCTGAAGAAAACTATAAAATCCTAGGAATTCTAAAAGAATGCCAAGAGAATTTATGAAAAGAGCATCAAGAGATGTAAATCTTTCAAACTCGATAATAAATCTTACTAGACACAGATTTACGAGCCTGCAACATAGTATTAATCACTGAGTCAAAGAACTTCTATGACTAAGTACTAAGCGTTAAAACTCCATACCATCAAATTAATAATTTGAGTTCCTGATGGAAAAAATGAATGTTAAGATATAAGGTCTGGCCTTAATGGAAGTGACCAAGATTGGCAACTGGACATCCGAATAAGAACCATATACCAATACCTGTGTGGCCATGCTGGAGCCACAAGCAAAACAAAAGATTGCTCCCTGATGATTTTGAAAATCACTCTAAAAAGAAGAACCAGAAGCGAAAAAATATAGGCAGATTGATAACTCCAAGGAAGTGTCAATGCATACACTGCTTCCGCCAGAGGATCCCCGGACCTGAATAGGCCCCTGGGAAGTTCCTTGTTTAGATGAGATGCCATCAGATCTGTTTCTGGAAGCCCCCACATCTGAACAATTTGAAAAAACACATCTGGGTAAAGAGACCATTCTCCCGAATATAAAGCTTGATTGACAGAGATAATCCGTTTCCCAATTGTCTATACCTGGGAAATGGACCGCAGAAATTAGACAGGAGCTGGATTTAGTCAAGCAAGTATCCGAGATACTTCTTTCACAGCCTAAGGACTGAGAGTCCCACCCTGATGATTGACATACGTTGACATACATTGTCTGTCTGAAAAACAATAAACGTCTCTTTCTTCAAAAAGAAGCCAAAACTGAAGAACTCTGAAAAATGCACGGAGTTCCAAAATATTGATTGGTAATCTCGCCTCCTGAGATTTCCAAACCCCTTGTGCTGACAGAGATCCCCAGACAGCCTTCCAACCTAAAAGACTCGCATATGAAGTGATCATGGTCCAGGTTGAATGAACCGAAGAGACCCGTAGAATTATATGATGGTGATCTAACCACCAAATAAAAGATAGTTGAACATTGGGATTCAAGGATATAAAAAGTGATATCCTAGAATCCCTGCACCATTAATTCAGTATAAAAAACTGGAAAGGTTTCTTATGAAAATGAGCAAAGGGAATTGAATCCAATGCTGCAGCCATAATACCAAAAACTTCCATGCATATAGCAACTGAAGGAAATAATAGAGGCTGAAGGTTCCAACAAACGGAACCCAATAAAATTGTCACTTGTCTGCTAGAGACAAAGACATTGACACAATCTATCTTGAAACCTAAAAAAAGGTGACCCTTGTCTGAGGAATCAAAGAGCTTTTGATAAAAAAATCCTCTAACTATGTCTTGAAGAAACCACAAAAGTTGAATCGTATGAGATTCCGCAGAACGAAAAGACTGAGCCAGTACCACGAGACCGTCCAAATAAGGAAACACTGAGAACCTTGAAAAGATTCTTAGAGCTGTCGCTAGACCAGAAGGAAAAACAACAAATTGGTAATGCTTGTCAAAAAAAGAGAATCTCAGAAAATGAAAATAATCTGAACGAAAACAGAAAATGAAGATATGCATATATTGTATCTATTGTGAACAAATAATGCCATTACTGACCAAAAAGGCAGAATAGACCATATAAACTCCATTCTAAAAGATGGTATACTTATATGACAATTCAAAAAGATTTTCTATCTTTGAAATAATGAATAGTTTTGAATAAAACCCCCAAATCCTGTTCCTAAAAAGGAACTGGTATAAATACCCCAGAAAACTCCAGGACTGAACAGCGCCTTGAGCCCCAACGGGTGACCAGCCGCGCTTCACAAGTACCTAATACATATAGGACTTAAACACACTTCAGGAAAGTGTGAGCCTTACTGGAATAGCTGGAATATGTTAGAGAGAGAAAAAATACTTCTCACAGACGGTTTTACTCTGAATCCTATTCTGTATCCAAATCTAAGAAGTTTGGACCGAATTGAACCAAACAAATTTATTAAAAAAGTCTTAACCTGCCCCTTACCAGCTAAGCTGGAATAAGAACTGCACGTAAATGCAAATTTGGGGAGCTGACTTTGATTTTTAAAATGGCTTAAATTGAATGAAGAAAACTTCCAATTATAAACATGCTACTTGGGGAAGAATTTAGAATTCCGTTCCTTAGTAAGAAAAAAAGCTTAATATTTAGCCTTAGAACTCAATTTTGCAGCCCAGAGTAACAGTTGAAGAATTGAATCCAATTGTGAACCAAATAATTGATTACCTTGGAAAAAAGAAATATGGAATTTAGAAATCAAATTAGCATTCCAAGATTGAAATCATAAAGTTCTTCTAGCTAAAATAGCTAAAGACATAGATTAAACCTCATTTGCGAAAATATAAAAACAATGACGACACAAATGAAATTAGCATGTTGATCAACTTAACAATGCAAAACAAATCATAATCTGATACTTGTTGCACTAAAGTATCCAACCAGAAAGCTGAAGCAGTTGCAACATCAGCCAAATAAATTACAGGTCTAAGAAAAGTACCTGAAAATAAATAATTTTCCTTAAATAAGATACAAGTTTCCCAAGGAAAAAAATAAATACTATCTGCTATAGAAATAGTAGTATGTTAGCAAGAGTAGAGATAGTCCCATTAACTTGGGCGATCTTCCTCAAAACTTAAAACTAACTGCCGGTAAAGGATACAATTAAAAACCTTAAAGAAGGAATAAAAGAAATTCACGGCCTATTCCATTCCCTAGTATCAGGAACTGGAAAAAAACCTCTGAAGAAAACACAGAAGGTTAATAAGCAGAATTTAAATGTTAGCTAGTCTTAATCAAAAAGAACTAGTTACTTCAATATCCAAAATAATCAACACCTTTTCAACAAAAAACGAATGTACTCTATTTAAAAATAAAAAAGTAGATTTGTTAGTGTCAATTGAAAACAAAAGAGTGCAACAGCACTACACTAGTATTAGGGAGATGCTAGTATTAAATGGATTTATTTCCTTAGCTTGAGTGCTTACGCATGAATTAACTGGAAAGACAAAATCAACATTGAAGTTGAAAAAAGTATGCATCTATTTAGCACTTCATTCTCCTCATGTAGAATTATAATTAGAACATCAATTGGTGGATGAAGTAGGTGATTTTGATTAAAATTTAACCTTTATTGGTTTGATTAAAAAACAGAACACAACAACATAAATTGTTTAAAAACACAAAAAGATTGGGACCTGTGGAACGAGTTTTTCTAGTCACTCCTTGGAGTTAAACATATTATTCAATTTTTAAAGTGTGAGAATCTGGTCACTTCTATACGTGAACAATAAGGAGATGGAATTTTAAAGTCTCCTGAGAGAGTAGATTGATGCAGTGAGTGATCTAAATGAGTATCCCAGACTGGGCAAAAATGGATATAATGTTATAGTTTGTTCTTATAAGTGTCAATATTGCTCAGAGATCAGTTAGGTGCTTCCTGTTGTATCAAGTTAGTTGTATTGAATCATTTGTATCTTTCTCTTAGTTAGAGTTGTACTAAGGATTATAGTGATTAAACTTTCAAAATGATTATACTCAGATTAGAGAGCAAATATATATAGAAATAAATGTGGGTAGAGTAACCACAAATTATTGTCACCTAATGTCTTTTGTCAGTGGCTCATACCTTCTAGTGTATAATAAATTCACCAGAAATCTTTGTTTATGTCGACAAAGATTGGGGATCAATATCTTATTGAAATGAATATTGATTAAAAATAATGTGGGGTGGTTAGGTGAAACTCCACATTTCAGGTAATTACAACTGGTACCTGATAATTTGTTATGCTGAGATATCCCAAGTCAGTTGCTCTCTATATATTCATTAATTAGATAATAAATCACTCACATCAAGCTTATGCGGGTATAAGTGAATTAAGAATGACAGTTACTGTCAAATACAATATTTTGGTTGTGCTTAGATTGCCTTGTGATTGCAATCTTACTTGTGTTTAGATTATACTATACTATTGTATTGTTTGTAAGTCGCTTTATAATCAAAGCGAAAACTAATTTAACTAAACATACACATATCTTTCAGATTCACATCGCCATTATTGTTAATTGGTAAAAAACTACTTGTCATGCATATCACCGATTCACACCACAGTTAAATTTTGTTTAACGTTAGATACAGCACAGTATGGCTGTCACACGGAGTAGAAATAACTCGTTCTGTTATATTATAATATTAACAACCGTATTACTGATTTAGGCGGCCCAAACTTTATGCTCAGTTTAAAAAATAATATTGGTTGAAAGAGGTTCAACACCCTCCCCTGACATGTTTCGCCGACCTAATAGCGGCTTTTTCAAAGGTGGGCGCGTGCTCGCGCCGTCGGGTGTTTATCACCTTGGCTCCGCCCTTGTTTTCAATCTAGGGCCAATCCGGGCAATCCTCACTCGAGGAGGCACGGAAATCAGACATGTACAATGTTACTGTTAACGGGATTGGTGGCTGGGGATATTTGCAGGATTGGGGATTGACAAAGAATGAATGTATATTATGCACAGAATAACTATCTTGGATGCTCCCTGATAAATGAAAAAGCCCAAATAAATAAATATAAACATGATAAATATAAGGTGGATTTGGCGAGTCAGTATTATAAGTTAAGTTAATGTCTATATGACTGTCCACATTTCGTATGAAGTTGTTTGAATTAGGTTATTTGAGATGTTATTTATTATAGTTAGTTTATACCGAAAGACTGTACCAAAAGACTGGTTGTATAATAAAAATACCTAGATGATGGAGTGTTAAGTATTGGTCTCTACATAAATCGTGTAAGGGCTGTGCTCTATTGGGAATTAAGGGAAAGGATAAAGAATTGACTGTGGTGATGTGATGTGTAAATATCACAATAAAATGGCTTTAATAGTTGTGATAAAAATAGGGGATGTGATATAAGCACGGATTGTATGTGTGTGGAGTCATTGCTGTATAATATAGGATAAAAAAAGGGAAGGGTGAGCTGATGTGAATGAGCTGTTTTAATAGTGACGATAAATAAAGATAATTATAATCTATTGGGATACCACAGTGATATACATGGGATTGTGAGTCAGCGTAAACTAATTATGTGGTCTCGGGTGATTGGGGTAGAAATTGAAACTAGTGCTATTACAAAGTGAGAGGCTTGCTATAATTCATTTCTAGTTCTTGAATGTATAAAACATTTTTTAATTATTATTTATTCTCATAGATACAGAGTGCATGACATCTCATATCTGAATTATATTATTTCAATATTCTCCTTCTATATGTGAAATTCTAGTTCTATATAAATTAATCTATATTTACTCTAAATGTGAACACTAACTAAAGTGTATATGTATTTAAGAAAAAACAGGAATATGGTGAAGGGATAGGGGTGAAGGGAATGTCGAGATGAGAATACTTGAATCTAGGGAGTGCAATTATCTTTCGAAAGTTTAACGTGATGAGAATGTATAATAACTGGTTTATCATAGTAACTTATATTAGAAGAATTTGTTTAGTAACATAGTAATTATATTTATCTACTGGGACACCTTTCCACTGTGACCTTAATAGATTCAATAAATGTAGGTCACTTAAAGGTTATGTTAGGGGTTGATTTAAATAAACATAGAATAATTATTTAATTCGTTCATTCCTTTGGGATATACACAATCCATCAAATAGATCCATCTGGTTTCCATTTTGAGGAGTGATTTTTCCAAATCACCCCCTCTCAGCCCCAAAGATATCTTGTGTATGCCATAACATTGTAATTCTGAGGTCTTAGATTGGTGATGTTTCATAAAGTGTGAAGCCACAGAAGTAATTTTTCTGTCTTTGGACAAATCTTTGAATGCATTCCGGATATTACGGAGATGTTCCATGACTCTTGTATGGAGTTTTCTCGTCATCATTCCTATATACAGTACATTGTAGAGCATATATAACTCCCATGGAGTTGCAACTGATGTACATTTTTATGGGATGTTGGTTGCCAAATCTGTCAATGATGGTCTTTTTCTTGTTGATCATATGGCTGCACGTGGAGCAGCTACCACAGGAGAATGATCCCTTTTCGGTTGGTCTTCGCTGAGGGTTTTTCTTGATATAATGACTTGGACTGAGTAATTCTTTTAAATTACGCGATCGTCTGTATCCAATGTCAGGTTTGTCCCCAATGAATTTTGCTAGATTTTCATTTAATTGTAATAGATGCCAGTTTTTATGAATTATATCTGCAATCTGGTTCGACTGATCACTGTATGTCAGTATTAGACATGTTTTCTGGTCAGTTTTCTTGGGTTTGACTTTTAATAGATCAGCCCTGGAAGTTTGATACGATCTGCTTTTGGCTTTCTGAATAGATCTTTTGCTGTATCCTCTGGCAAGTAATCTCTTTTCTAGTTCTGATGCTCTAGCTTTGAAGGTTGCCTTGTCAGAGCAATTTCGTCTCATTCTGAGGAATTCACCTACTGGTAAGGACTTGGTGGCATACAGAACATTATTTGTGGCCGTTTTCTTCCTGAAGAGATCAGTACTTAGACATCCATTATTTTCTTTATGGATTCGTAAGTCCAGAAAGGAGACTTCAGTTTGGCTCTTTTCATAGGTTAGCCTGAAATTCAGATTGTTTTGATTCAGAATTAGTAGGAAAGTTTCGAGGTCATTTTGAGTGCCTTCCCATATGAACATGACATCATCAATATATCTTATCCATAAGGGAATATTATGGATATATTGATCATTGGTATCTGTGAATACGTTGGTTTGCTCCCACCAGCCTAAAAAAAGATTGGCATAGGTGGGAGCGCAGACTGTACCCATGGCGGTACCCTGTGTTTGGAGATAAAATTTATTGTTGAACAAAAATAAATTTTTGGTAAGGACAAACTGTAATAAGTCCATGACAAATTGGTTGTGTTCCTCCCTTTCTGCACTGTCCATATTAAGAAAGTGTCTGACTGCATTGAGTCCTAGTTTATGATTGATGCTGGTGTAAAGCGATTCAACATCCGCTGTCACCAACCATGCATTTTTAGAGATGTTGATATCTTCCAGTTGTTGCAATACTTCCATTGTGTCGCGGACATAAGATAGGAGTTGTGTCAAAAATTGTCTCAATCTAAGATCAATATATATGCTCGCCTTTTCTGTAAGGTTTTCATTGCCAGAGACAATGGGACGACCTGGGGTTGTTTCTGATTTTTATGGATCTTAGGAATAAGATAGAATGTTGCTATTTTGGGGTGCGGAATGGTCAGGAATTTTCTTTCTTTGTTAGTAATAGTACCATTTTTCTTAGCTGTCTCAATCAATGTATTATATTGTTGGTGGAATTGTATCATGGGGTTTCCCCATAATTCCTTATAGCAGTCTCGGTTTTGAAGTTGTGTGATAGCTTCCTTTACATACATTTCTTCTGGCCATATCACAATGTTTCCACCTTTATCTGCATTCCTGATGATCACATCTTCCCAGGATTCCATATCCTTCAGAGCTTTGCGCTCTTGAAAATTGAGATTTTTGTTTTTTGGAAGAATATTCATTTGATTTATGGAATTGCACACCACTTGATTAAAGGTATCAATGCTTGAACTGATGTTGCTAGAAGGAGTGAACTTAGATTTAACTTTCAAGAGGGTACGCCAATCAGGATGTGCTGATGGCAGTTGTTCCGTTAATAGATCTTCTATGTTTTGGAGAGATTTGAGTTCATCTTCAGTTAGATTAGACGGAGCATCCGAATATTGTTTAGTATCAAAGTGTTTTCTTAGTAACAATTTGCGTAGGAATAGTTGTATATCTTTTATGGTTTAAAATTTATCCAACTGGGAATTCTGGCAGAATGATAAACCTTTCGATAGTACATTCAAATGATGTACTGATAGAATACGATTGGATAAATTGATTATTCTTAATTCTTCATTCAATTTGAGAATGGACTGGGATTCCTTTTGTACGGTTTGCTTGTCTGTTGTTTGTTCTGTTTTTTGTTGTGGGTTCTTGTGTGTCTTTTGTTTGTTCCTCCCACCTCTTCTGGTGGCTCCGTATCTGTGCTTGAATCTTCCTCTATGTTACAAACTGCTATTTGTGACTGGCCCTTTAAATGGAAGGTTGCCCTGCTTCCCTGGATTTTGGAGAAGCCTATTTGCCAGCCTCCTTCCTCATGACTATGGCCCCTGGAAGATTGTGCCCCTGAGAGTATATTGACTTTTGTTGGGTGTGTGTGGCCCTTTGGGAACCGTCTGGGGACATATTGTGACTTTGGTGAACAATGCCCCCTTTAAGACTATGTCCCCAGACCTGTGAAATGACTTGTCCCTGGCTTTCTCCCACTTGGTTCAGTTTCATTGTGTGCCATTAAGAGTTAAATTTTGTTCAGCTTCAAGAAACCTATTCTAAATACAAGTCTGCTGGGATTAGCTCTTATTAGGTTTAGTGATCAACTTTCCCATTGTCTAATCAGACTAGTATTGATAAGGTGGACTGCATTGTTTTATTGTGTGTAATGTTATCTGCTGAAGTAAATGTTGTGGCCTGTCAAAGGGAGTGTCTCTCTATTTAATATCAAATATGTGATGGGGGATTTTATGCCTCCCCCTGAGAGTGTCCTGTTTGCATGTAACCTCAATAAAAAGCAGGCTGTGTGCTCCAGCACATCAGACCTATTTTTGACCCTCTAACTTGCAGCTTTGACTCATGTTTGTAGGGGACAGCTTATAATCACTACAGGGATTGCTATGCTCTTCATACTCCCTTAGCTACAGGGATTGCTACATAAGGAAGAGGTTCACCTACTGGAGCCTGGTCATAGGTCCAGGGCGCAGAGCAGACGGCGAGATACCAGCCCAGCAGCGGTGGTTTACAGAGTCTGCATTACTTATGGTGGCTACGCAGCAGTTATAGAGAGTCCACGGTGCTGCTGCTCCTTTGGTGAGCGCTAGGAGCATCCTTTTCTACGGTCCAACTTCCAGCCAGCCTGGAGGCAACCGTAACATTTGGCGGCAGCGGTGGGATTGGCGTCCTAGCGCAAGGAGCAGCACCACAACAGCACTGGTATCGTAGGAGAGTAATTGAGGGCAACGCTAGCAACTGCGCAGCGTCCCTACCTACAGCAGCATGGAGCTGACAAGATACTGGTCAGAACCCTGTGAAGAGCACCTCAACCTGATCCGTCGCTATGAGGGCGCGGATTTCGTTCCAGAGGTAAAGAGGCGGCTAGTCCGATATGGTCCAGACCCTGCGCAGGAGGTAGTCAGTCGCATCATCCGGGAATTGGATACGGAGAACAAAGCGGCACGAGCCTTTGAGCGCCAACTGTGGAGTTTGAGGGTATGGACACCTGGTCTCTCTCCCCAGCCGCAGCATGTTCCACAGGGAGAGGAGAGCAGCGACCTCCCTCCCCAGCGGCAGTATACTGTGCAGAGGGAAGAGACAACCGGTCTCCTTCCCCAACCCCAACCAGAGATACCAGAGGCAGCAGGCCTCATAGACTGGTCCTGGGAGGACCCCCAGCAGGCAGGTGGAGATGGGACCGCAGTCTCTCTACCGGCCCTACAGGGATGCTGGGCAGGCGGCCCAGATCCCCAGCGACAGACCCAGCTACAGGGAGGGGAGAGCATCGACCTCCCTCCCCAGCCGGAGTGTGCCCTCCAGGGAGAGGAGACAACCGGTCTCTCTCCCCAGCCGCAGCATGTTCCACAGGAAGAGGAGAGCATCGACCTCCCTTCCCAACGGCCGTCGGAGTATCAGGAGGAGGAGGTAAGCCAATCTCCCCCTCCCCAGCTAACTCCTAACTTGGGCCCAGGGTTAACAGTGGAGATGTTAACCCCCACTGACCCCCACATTCCCTTTGCCACCGAGCAAGACTATGCCCCAATTCCCCCAGCAGAAGAGCTGGCATCAGGACAGAGCGCTGCTGGCCTCTGCCCTACAGACCCCCTTGTTACAGGACTGGCCTGCAAACCCCTCACCCCAGCAGAAGCGCTGGCACCAGGGCAGAGTGCCGCTGGCCTCTGCCCCCCAAGTACCATCAGCTATTTGCCCAGCTGCGCCAGGAAGGCAGAGGATGCTACACTTTCATCCTATAACCTGGAACCTACAGGCCAGTGCTAGTTGTTGTGGGGGGGCTGCTTTGCTGCTAGTGTTTATTTGTGGGTGGGTTGCGAGACTAACTTAGGCACTGACCGACAGAAGGTCAGGTGCCTTGTTAGTCTCCCTCCAAAAGGGGAGATATGTTACAAACTGCTATTTGTGACTGGCCCTTTAAATGGAAGGTTGCCCTGCTTCCCTGGATTTTGGAGAAGCCTATTTGCCAGCCTCCTTCCTCATGACTATGGCCCCTGGAAGATTGTGCCCCTGAGAGTATATTGACTTTTGTTGGGTGTGTGTGGCCCTTTGGGAACCGTCTGGGGACATATTGTGACTTTGGTGAACAATGCCCCCTTTAAGACTATGTCCCCAGACCTGTGAAATGACTTGTCCCTGGCTTTCTCCCACTTGGTTCAGTTTCATTGTGTGCCATTAAGAGTTAAATTTTGTTCAGCTTCAAGAAACCTATTCTAAATACAAGTCTGCTGGGATTAGCTCTAATTAGGTTTAGTGATTAACTTTCCCATTGTCTAATCAGACTAGTATTGATAAGGTGGACTGCATTGTTTTATTGTGTGTAATGTTATCTGCTGAAGTAAATGTTGTGGCCTGTCAAAGGGAGTGTCTCTCTATTTAATATCAAATATGTGATGGGGGATTTTATGCCTCCCCCTGAGAGTGTCCTGTTTGCATGTAACCTCAATAAAAAGCAGGCTGTGTGCTCCAGCACATCAGACCTATTTTTGACCCTCTAACTTGCAGCTTTGACTCATGTTTGTAGGGGACAGCTTATAATCACTACAGGGATTGCTATGCTCTTCATACTCCCTTAGCTACAGGGATTGCTACATAAGGAAGAGGTTCACCTACTGGAGCCTGGTCATAGGTCCAGGGCGCAGAGCAGACGGCGAGATACCAGCCCAGCAGCGGTGGTTTACAGAGTCTGCATTACTTATGGTGGCTACGCAGCAGTTATAGAGTGTCCACGGTGCTGCTGCTCCTTTGGTGAGCGCTAGGAGCATCCTTTTCTACGGTCCAACTTCCAGCCAGCCTGGAGGCAACCGTAACACTCTAAAAAAGACTTATTTTTTCTATTGTCAACAATTTTTCATGTTTGTGAAGTGGAAGGATCTGTTGTCTCCAATCTCAATGAGTTATCAGTGATTTCACAATCTTCAGGTTCTGTATCAGATACATCTGTTTCCACAATGTTTATTCTCCTGTGTGTTCTTTGGTTGGAGATATTAGTTTGATTCTTCCATTTATATACTTTATTGTTGTTGTAGTCTTGGATATCTCTTTGTAATTTCCCCCTCTTGGTATTTTTAATTTCAGTCTCATATTTGTCTAGTTCTTTTTGGTATCTTTTGTATGCATTTTCAAATTCCTTTAGGTTTTCAAAATTCTTTAATTGTTCATTTTGGGTTTTAATAATCTCCTCTAATCTCTCATATTCGTATGTGTCATGTTTGATGAGGATTTTCATCAGTTTGTTTGAACATTCGCTCAAGGCTTCTTCCCATTCCTCACTAAGATTTCCCAATTTAAATTCGAATGCAGGGAATAACTGAATTCTAAGCCCTCTGGGTATCAGGTTTCTCTGAATGTACTGTTCGCAGAATTGTTGATCCCACCAAAGTTTATCTTGTTTGTACAGATTTTTGTGTAGATCTCTCAGTAATATATCCAGATTGTTGGAATTAATATCCTGATTCCCTACTGTGGGGTTTTGGAAAACTTCATTTAAATCTGTTAATCTCTTTTTTTCTCTGGTTTGTTTGTCCAAATCAAATTTACTTGCCATAGTTATTACACTGTTTGTGGGTGTGTGCTAAAACGTTGCTAGAATCCTATAAGACTATAGGTGTAATACAATTGAAAACAAAAGAGTGCAACAGCACTACACTAGTATTAGGGAGATGCTAGTATTAAATGGATTTATTTCCTTAGCTTGAGTGCTTACGCATGAATTAACTGGAAAGACAAAATCAACATAGAAGTTGAAAAAAGTATGCATCTATTTAGCACTTCATTCTCCTCATGTAGAATTATAATTAGAACATCAATTGGTGGATGAAGTAGGTGATTTTGATTAAAATTTAACCTTTATTGGTTTGATTAAAAAACAGAACACAACAACATAAATTGTTTAAAAACACAAAAAGATTGGGACCTGTGGAACGAGTTTTTCTAGTCACTCCTTGGAGTTTTTAATCAATACTCATTTCAATAAGATATTGATCCCCAATCTTTGTCGACATAAACAAAGATTTCTGGTGAATTTATTATACACTAGAAGGTATGAGCCACTGACAAAAGACATTAGGTGACAATATATATTATCACAAATTTGTGGTTACCCTACCCACATTTATTTCTATATATATTTGCTCTCTAATCTGAGTATAATCATTTTGAAAGTTTAATCACTATAATCCTTAGTACAACTCTAACTAAGAGAAAGATACAAATGATTCAATACAACTAACTTGATACAACAGGAAGCACCTAACTGATCTCTGAGCAATATTGACACTTATAAGAACAAACTATAACGTTATATCCATTTTTGCCCAGTCTGGGATACTCATTTAGATCACTCACTGCATCAATCTACTCTCTCAGGAGACTTTAAAATTCCATCTCCTTATTGTTCACGTATAGAAGTGACCAGATTCTCACACTTTAAAAATTTAATAATATGTTTAACTCCAAGGAGTTACTAGAAAAATTCGTTCCACAGGTCCCAATCTTTTTGTGTTTTTAAACAATTTATGTTGTTGTGTTCTGTTTTTTAATCAAACCAATAAAGGTTAAAACATTTTTTTTCAGAAATTGCTTTTATTATCATATGTAACATATAACATATTGTGCTTGCATATTTTGCACATCATAACAGAAAGATAAATTATACAATGCAAAAAAAAAACTAAAACTAAAAATAATAAATGTAAACAGTAAAGTCTGTGGTCCATTCTTGTTTTCCTGAAAACTTTGTATGAATTATTATCAGATATAAAAGGACAACAAATAGATATAAACTAAGAATAGTTGACTTGTACATTCAAAACTTCAACATCTCTCCTAAATCAGTAACTCTCCTGATATGGTCTGTGTTGGTATACTATTAGCTTGTCTTTGGCTATTTAGCTTGTACACCAGGATTGATATGGGGCCTGACAGTTGTGATGGTGTTGGCTTGCTCTCTGTGTTTTGCTTCTGTGTACATTATCCAAGGTTCCCATATTTCTATGAATGTGTCTTTAGTTGCCATTAAATCCGCTACTGAACTAGACATTTTGTATAAATACTCTATTTTTTGTTGAATTATGAAGAACCCTGGTGGTTCATTTTTCCAGTATCTAGCAAGGCATAATCTCGTGGCTGTACATAATTGAGCAATTAATTTATTTTGTTTTGGTAGGAATCCTCTCATTGGGAGGTGTAGCAAAGCATGTTCCGGTAATAATGTTACTTCTCTGTCATATATGTCTTGCAATAATTTGTTTGTTTCTTGCCATAAGTGTTGTATTTTTTCACAGTGCCACCACATATGCATATAGGTGCCAATCTCTCCGCATCCTCTGAAACATAAATTACTATTTTGGTTTCCTATCTTATGTAGTCTAGTGGGGTATAAATACCATCTATAGGCTGATTTTAGGTAATTTTCCTGTAATGCGGAGTTAATCGTGAACTTTGTACCCTGTCTGAGTGTCTGAATCCAGTCTGTAATTGCCCATTCCTTTCCTAAATCAGCTTCCCATTTGTCCATTGTTGATGTTTTGTTCGTGTTATTATTTATATTGAATATTAGGTATAATTTAGTTATGGAGCCTTTTGGCCTAGTTTTAGAAAGACATATGGATTCAAAGGGGGTGGTAACGCGTGTGGTTGATGTACCCATAATTTCATGTACTCTAGAGCGTAACTGGAAGTAGTGGTACCACGTATGTGTGTCTAAAGGGTCTAGTTCATTGTATTGGTTATGTGTCATGAATGTCCCATTAATGAGGGTGTCTGCTATCCTGTACAGTCCTCTGTTAGCCCATTTATCCTGTACTATCTTATCTATGGAGGAGTTGAGATCAGTTAGAGGGGTTATCGGGGATTTGGTGTTTGTGATTTGATAATAATGTGTTAATTTGTCCCAGATATATAATGTGTGTGTAATGGATATGAATCGCTTCCCCTGCTGAGGCCTGCTTTGTTTTGTGGACCATAGAAGTTTGGCTATATTATTAACTCCTATTATGTTAGCTTCTAATTGCACCCATTGTATGTTTTTATCTCTTGTACACCAAAAAGCTGTTTGTGCCATTCTGGCGGCGTTGTAATATGATATCAGATGGGGTATACCCATTCCTCCCCCGTCTCTATGTCTGGTCATAATATGCTTGTTAATCCTCGCTTTTTTATTTTGCCAAATAAAAGAGAGAATATCGTTTTGTAAACTATGTAATTCCCTTATTGGGATGGATATAGGTACAGATCTGAACAGGTAAAGAAGTTTTGGTAGGATTGTCATTTTAGATACTATAATCCTTCCCAGGAAGGATAATTTGTATTTCGTCCATTTGGACATAAGTTGCCGTATTTGTGCGAATAGGGGTTTGTAATTATATTTAAAAAGTGCATAGACATCAGTCGTGATGTGAATTCCCAAGTATTTTATAGTTTTGCTTGCCCATTTAAAGGAGAAATTAGCCTCTAACAATTTTTTAGTATGCGATGGTAGATGGATTCCTATGGCTTCGCATTTATCTTCATTTATTTTATATCCTGACACCGCTCCAAACTGTTGTAGGATATTATATAAGGGTGGTAAAGAAAGTGTGGGTTTTGTAAGGGTTAAAATGACATCATCTGCAAATAATGCAAGTTTATATATTGTATTAGTTACTTTAATTCCTGAGATATCTGTACATTCCCTAATTTTAAGTGCTAGGGGTTCTATGCACAAGGCGAACAACAGTGGGGAGAGGGGGCATCCTTGTCTTGTTCCATTTCGGATTGGTATTGATTTAGAGTTATATCCTGCTAGTCTAATATATGCTTCAGGAGTTGAGTACAGTAATGAGATAGCGTTTAAGAATTCTCCTCGTATTCCTACTTTAGTCAATAAGGCGGTCATGTAGCTCCAGTTTACTCTATCGAATGCCTTCTCTGCATCCAACGAAAGGAGCAGAGAAGGCACTCCATGTACCGCAGCATAATTTATTAAATTGATGACTTTACAGGTATTGTCTGGCGCTTCCCTGGATTTAATGAAACCGACTTGATCTGAATGTATCAATTTAGTTAGGGGATCTTTTAGTCTATTTGCCAGGATTTTCGTGAACAGTTTTATGTCTTGGTTTATAAGGGAGATGGGCCTATAATTTTGGCATAACTGCTTATTTTTCCCCGGTTTAGGGAAAACTGATATTCTGGCCAGGAGCATTTCTTTTGGGATTTCACTTCCTTTCATTATAGAATTAAAGATAGTGACTAATTGTGGGGCTAATATATTTTTGAAGGTTTTATAAAATATTCCGGAATAACCATCTGGTCCTGGAGCTTTGTTTGGCTTAAGATCTTTTATGGCAAGCAAAACCTCTGTTAGTGAAATGGGGTTGTTTAGCATTGTAACGTCAGATTGAGACAATTGAGGCATTGTACTGTCTGCTAGGAACTTATTTAGTGTTTCAGCCGCTTCTTGATTCACTTTGGGAGTCGGGAGATTATAGAGTGCATTATAATAGTCAGCAAAGGAGTTTGCAATTTCTAGGGGGTCATTTGTTACCTTTCCTGTCGGTGTATGTATCTGTGGTACCGCTGTAGCTCTAGTGATTTCCTTTAATTTGTTTGCTAACGTTCTATCCGGTTTGTTGGAGTGGATAAAATAGTGTGTATCTAGTAGTTTTATGGATTTGTTAGCTTCATCTGAGAGGAGATTGTCTAGTTCTTTGTTTTTCTGTTTCAGTTGTTTGTTATTAGCATTGCTTGGGTGTGCTATCACTTCCCTTTTCAGGTTTGAAATGTCTGTTCTCAGTTTTCCTATATGTGATTGGTGGAGTCTATGCTGCCTTGCTGATTCAGTCATCAGGTAACCTCTAACGAAAGCCTTGAGTGCTCCCCATTGGTGTAATGGGTTAAGTGTAGATCCATTATTTGCTGCTATAAAGTGGGTAAGTTCATCTAATAATTTTTGTTTAACAAGTGGGTCCCCTATTATTTTAGGGTTAAATGCCCATGCTTTGGTTCTATTATGATTTGTTATCCCCTGTAGTGTGATCTCAACTATAGAGTGATCTGACCATGTGCAATTATGTATTTTCGCCTGCATGAGTAGTGGAACCAGAATCTGGCTCAATAAAATGTAGTCGATTCTCGAATGAGAGTCGTGAACTGGTGAGTAATATGTGTACTCTCTCACACCTTTGTTTAAGGTCCGCCACCCATCAATAAAATTGTGATCAAGCAGGAAATCACCCAGGATTTTATGTTTAGGTTCTCTTTTCTGTTGCGTACGGGTTATATGTTGGGATCTGTCTATTAGATTATCTAATGTGAGATTAAAATCTCCTCCCACAATTATTTTATATTTATTCCACATGGTTAGTAGTTTGCTAACTTTAGTTAGGAATTGAGCTTGGTGGTGTCATATCACAGTAATTCTCTCTCTATACTTCATGATTTCCACATTTGACTGTCCCTTTAAACATAATATCACATGACCGTTATGCCTTTATAAGCCCTCCTCTCTAATTCAACTGTGCTTGGTAATTTGATTCGCATGAGGAGTGAACATAACTTTCAAGAAGCTCTCTCTATTTCATCAAGTGTTTGCTAACCTTCAATCTGCAAAGTTCTTTTCAATTACAGGACACCATTCTTTGTTCAGCAACGCTAACTGACATACAGCGTGTCTGCAGTAGTTCGGCGTCTGACGTCATCAGCACTCCGGGAGTCTGTGTCGCAGCTCCTCTCTTTTGTCGGATTCAACTCTGCTTCTCAGGACAACATATTCGCCAGCTAGCAAAGACTCCACAAGTACACGCTGGTCATGAAGTCATGGGTATCGTACTTTACATAAAGTTATTGCCGTAGTAATGCTAATATCATATTATTCCAAAGACTGCATATACTAACAAATCAATCCTCTACATTTACGTTACTACTGGAAAGTTTGTATGCTTAAACCCTGGTTATTTCTGCATACAATATAATGCTATAACAATCCTGCTGTATCTATAATTAAGTTTGCATATGAACTATACTACCCTAAACATTCAAGTTTTGTATCTGAGTGATATGCTACATTCCATATGAAGAGATACTAACTGAGCTTCAATTACATAAAGTTGATATTATTTCACATTCTCCAAAGAGATTATCTATTATTTAGCAATTAGCTATTATATTTACTTGGAGAGTATTAGCACATGCATAGTATTAAACTTTTTACACATTGTTGTGCATATCTCCTGCAACTAAAATTAGTTGTAATTTACTTTTGACCTAAACAGGTCACCCTCAGTCAATGAGCAAAATAAGGTTCCTAGTTTATCAAGGTACCTAGGTTTGGTGTGAGACTGAGTGGAGTAGATACAACTGGGTTCTCATTAATCATATAATAATTCCTCACATATTACCAAGCCACTTAACCCACTTGTATCTATAATGGATGTTACTGAATTATCCAACCGTGTTGGAACCCTTTCTCAAAATATGGCTATAATGATCCAGGGTCTTAGGGACCTCCAAGTTGAAAATCAGGAATTACGAAAATACATTAGGGATCATGTACCTGCTCAAACGTTACCACCACCTCTTGTTTCCCCTGAGCCACAAATATGTCCACCTGAAAGATTCTCTGGAGACAGGACTCAATTTAGAGACTTTAAAAATTCATGTACTTTATTATTTTCACTGAAACCAAGAACCTATCCTACCGAAAGGGTTAAAGTTCTAACGGTAATTTCCTATCTCACTGGTGAAGCCAAGGCATGGGCAAATGCATACTATGAGAAAGAAGATCCCATCTTAAACTCATTAGAATCATTCTTTAATGCCATGTCTTTACTATATGAAGACCATGACAAACAAGCTTCAGCAGAAAATTCGATCAGAAATTTGCGACAAGGTAGACGCCCTGTAGAAGAATATATAACTGACTTCAAAAGGTGGGCACCTGACACACAGTGGTATAACCCAGCTTTGACAAATCAATTTCGTATTGGATTAGCAGATTCTCTAAAAGATGAATTGGCACGTGTAGTTATGCCTAAGGACTTAGAAAATCTTATGACCTTGTCTATATCTATTGATCGTCGTTTGAGGGAAAGGAAGATTGAAAGAGGGTCATCAGAATTATCTACCAAGAAATCCTATAGCTCTCATTCAGTTTCCACTGTCCGATCAACTGATGAGCCTATGGAGATAGGCTTTGTCAAAGGTCCTCTTAAACCGGAAGAAAAGGCTAGACGAAGACAACATAATCTTTGTTTATATTGTGCTGCTAAAGATCACGGAGTAAAGGAGTGTCCAATTCTGTTAAAATCAAAAAAGGGTAAGCAAGAGATAGCTCATTTAAATGAGACTGTTATAAAAAACTCATCTCACTTTACTCTTTCTGTTTGTCTACAGTGGGATCAACATCAACTTAAAGCCCAGGTGGTAATCGATTCAGGAGCAACTAATAATTTCATTCATTCTTCTTTTGTTGAAAATCACAAGATTCCTATAATTAAAAAATTAATTGCATTACCTATTCGAGTCGTTGATGGTTCTTTTATCAATTCAGGTCCTGTTACCCATCATACAGTTCCATTATCATTAGCATTTTCATCAGGTCACTCTGAATTGTGTACCTTCGAGGTTATTCATTCTCCTTTATACCCCATAATTCTAGGACTCTCATGGCTAAAGAAACATCAACCAACCATCTCATGGAATAATGGTTCTATTTCCTTTGACTCACCATATTGTAAAACACACTGTACACAAACACAAACTCTATTACAGGTCGATATGACAAATATACCTACAGAGTACTCAGATTTTAATGATGTTTTTGATAAGGTTGAGGCTCAATCTCTACCTCCTCACAGACCTTACGACTGTCCTATCGATTTAAAACCAAACAGTAAAATTCCTTATGGTCGTATATATCCACTCTCTGAACCAGAACTGCTTCATCTCAAAGGATATCTTGAGGAAAATCTAAAAAAAGGTTTTATTAGGCCTTCTACATCTTCAGCTGGTGCCGGAATCTTTTTCGTGAAGAATAAAGATGACAGTCTCAGGCCTATAATTGACTATAGACAACTGAACAACTGTACAATAAAAAATAGATATCCCTTACCTCTTATTCCAGAACTCATAGAGAGGTTACAGGGTGCTACCATTTTCACCAAACTGGATTTAAGAGGTGCATATTATTTAATTAGAATTCGCAAAGATGATGAATGGTTAACTGCCTTTCGTACAAGGTATGGTCTCTACGAGTATTGTGTTATGCCTTTTGGTTTGTGCAATGCACCTGCAACTTTTCAGTTTTTTATTAATGATGTTTTCAAAGATTTACTCGACACATACATTGTCATTTATTTGGACGATATTCTCATCTATTCAAATTCCAAAGAGGATCACATACAACATGTCAGAACAGTTCTTTCAAGATTAAGACAGAACAACTTATATGCTAAGGCAGAAAAATGTATATTCAATTCTGATACTATTTCTTTCCTGGGGTATCATATTTCACCAAAAGGAATATCCATGGAGGACAACAAAGTACAAGCTATCACTAACTGGCCTATTCCAAAAAATAAGAAAGAGCTCCAGAGGTTCTTAGGATTCTCAAATTTTTATAGAAAATTTATTAAAGGTTTCTCTACTATCGCAAAACCTCTCACACTACTCACCCGAAAGAACCACAAATACCACTGGAACCAACAGGCAGATGACTCTTTCAATGCTCTCAAACATAGTTTCATTACCGCTCCAATCCTACAATTCCCAGATCCATCGAAACAATATACATTAGAAGTAGATGCATCCGAATTTGCAATAGGAGCCATTCTGTCTCAAAGAGATTCTTCTACCAACATGCTTCATCCTGTCGCATATTATTCTCGGGTTATGAATTCTGCCGAAATTAATTACCCAATTGGGGAAAAAGAACTTCTAGCCATCAAGGCTGCATTTGAATTTTGGAGACATCTACTAGAAGGGGCAAGATTTCCAATCATCATATTTACAGATCATCGTAATCTACAATATCTAAAAACTAATAAAAGTCTTTCTTCCAGACAAGTCAGATGGAGTTTATTCTTTACTAGATTTGATTTTCTAATCACTTATCGTCCAGGAGTAAGAAATACAAAGGCAGATGCTCTATCTAGATATTCAACTCCATTAACTGAGAGTTCTGAACTAAACTCAATAATACCACCAGAAAAATTCATCGGCCTCTTAGTGGGGAAAACATCTATTCTCAAAGAACAACAACAGAATGATCCATTGATTAATGATTCCAGGATTCATAAAGGTAATGATGGATTTTTTTACCATGGTCATGCACTGTATGTTCCAGAATCTCTTAGGAATGACATTTTATCTATGGCACATGATATACCACTTTCAGGACACCCTGGTTTCAAGAAAACTCTTCATTTAATTCAAAGGGATTTCTGGTGGCCACATATGATTCAGTCTGTTAAACAATACATACAAGGGTGTGCTGTATGTACCAAATGTAAATCTCAAAGAATTCACCCTTATGGTTTACTTTTATCTCTTCCAATCGCTGACAGACCTTGGCAAGATATTGCCCTAGACTTCATTGTCGATCTACCTCCCTCTTCTAACAACACAGTCATCCTGGTTGTTGTGGATCTCTTCAAAAATGGCACATTTTATACCTATTCACACTTTACCAACAGCTTCAGAAACAGCTGAATTGTTCATCAAACATATTGTCAGATTGCATGGATTACCTAATTCTATTACGACTGACAGGGGTACACAATTTACCTCTCGATTTTGGACACAACTCTGTTCTAGTTTGCATATTGATCGCCGTTTGAGTTCAGCTTACCATCCTCAAACAAACGGTCAGACCGAAAGGACTAATCAGAGTTTAGAGCAATATCTAAGATGCTACTGTACATTTCAACAAGACAACTGGTCTTCTCTTCTACCTACTGCTGAATTCTCCTACAATAACACCATTAATTCATCTACCAATACAACTCCATTTTTCATTAACTATGGGTTTCATCCCTCTTATCATCTTCTTCAAAGATCAGAAAGTTCTTGTCCTTTGGTAAATGACACAGTGAATACGATTGCTGAAGGATTCATTCAACTAAAACAGATTTTATTACAATCTCAAGAAAAGCAAAAACGTTATTATGACTTAAGGAGAACGAAACCTCCTGATTATAAGGTGGGAGATCTAGTTTGGCTGTCTTCTAAACACTTGAAGCTTCATATTCCCAGTAAAAAGCTTGGTTCTCTGTTTATTGGTCCTTACAAAATTATTAGGATTGTTAATGCTAATGCTGTCACTTTACAACTACCGAATTCTTTTAAGATACATCCAACATTTCATGTATCCCTTTTGAAACCTTATGTTCCAGTCAGAGATCAAGTCTTGACAACTCAAGTTCCGACACTCATTGAGGATGAAGTTTCATACGAAGTTGAATCCATTCTAGATTCTAGATTCTATAAGAATTCTCTACAGTATTTAGTCCGGTGGAAAAATTATACATCTGAAGAGGATTCTTGGGAACCATCCACTAACTTATCAGCCCCTAGATTGATATCTTTATTTCATCGCAGACATCCAGACCGTCCCAAACCCTGATCTGCGGAGCAGATCGTTAAGGGGGGTGTCCTGTCATATCACAGTAATTCTCTCTCTATACTTCATGATTTCCCCATTTGACTGTCCCTTTAAACATAATATCACATGACCGTTATGCCTTTATAAGCCCTCCTCTCTAATTCAACTGTGCTTGGTAATTTGATTCGCATGAGGAGTGAACATAACTTTCAAGAAGCTCTCTCTATTTCATCAAGTGTTTGCTAACCTTCAATCTGCAAAGTTCTTTTCAATTACAGGACACCATTCTTTGTTCAGCAACGCTAACTGACATACAGCGTGTCTGCAGTAGTTCGGCGTCTGACGTCATCAGCACTCCGGGAGTCTGTGTCGCAGCTCCTCTCTTTTGTCGGATTCAACTCTGCTTCTCAGGACAACATATTTGCCAGCTAGCAAAGACTCCACAAGTACACGCTGGTCATGAAGTCATGGGTATCGTACTTTACATAAAGTTATTGCCGTAGTAATGCTAATATCATATTATTCCAAAGACTGCATATACTAACAAATCAATCCTCTACATTTACGTTACTACTGGAAAGTTTGTATGCTTAAACCCTGGTTATTTCTGCATACAATATAATGCTATAACAATCCTGCTGTATCTATAATTAAGTTTGCATATGAACTATACTACCCTAAACATTCAAGTTTTGTATCTGAGTGATATGCTACATTCCATATGAAGAGATACTAAATGAGCTTCAATTACATAAAGTTGATATTATTTCACATTCTCCAAAGAGATTATCTATTATTTAGCAATTAGCTATTATATTTACTTGGAGAGTATTAGCACATGCATAGTATTAAACTTTTTACACATTGTTGTGCATATCTCCTGCAACTAAAATTAGTTGTAATTTACTTTTGACCTAAACAGGTCACCCTCAGTCAATGAGCAAAATAAGGTTCCTAGTTTATCAAGGTACCTAGGTTTGGTGTGAGACTGAGTGGAGTAGATACAACTGGGTTCTCATTAATCATATAATAAATCCTCACAGGTGGTCGTTTGGGGCATAGATATTGCCTATCATGATAGGGGTATTGTGTATGTATCCCCTTATTATCAGGTATCTTCCCTCTTTGTCGGTTACGATTTCTTCCTCTTTAAAGTTTAAGGAACTGTGTAATAGAATTGACACTCCTCTATGCTTCTTATGTGTAGTTGTATGGTATTGTTGTGAATATGCTTTATCCCAGTATTTTGGTGTGCTTGCTTTTGTGAAATGTGTTTCTTGTAGTAACACTATATGTGTTTGCAGATTTTTATATTCCTGAAGTGCCTTTTTTCGTTTGACGTTAGAGTGCAAACCTCTAACGTTGTGTGTGATTACCGTGATTGGAGCCATATTTGGGTAAGAGTTGTGTATGTGCTGATATGTATATTTCTGTTGGCTCGTCTAATTTTTGTATTCATGCGGAGCACTGCAGATATCAATAGTGGAGATGAAAACTTTTGTTTGATATATCTTATGTGATAGGTTAGAAGTAGAGAATTGCCTATGGTGGTAGGAGCTTGTATTATAGGTTTTCTAGCTTTCCTTGTGAACTTTAGGAGTGATGCTATCTGTGATAAAGTGTGCATTGTAATGTACAATGAGTCGTCAACTATTAAGAACATTATAATTATAACAAACATAACAAACATAAACATGTCAAGTCAAATGAGTAGAGCAATTAAACAGTGACATTATTCATTTTCACAATAGTGCAAAAAAAAAAATCAACATTTATCTTAATGTTTAGAATATGAGAACCATGCTATAACTGGGGGGGTATGGGGAGGGAAGGAAGAGAGGGAAAGATAAGTGGGTAATCTGGTAGGGGGTGGGAGGGTGCTGGGTAAACAAGGATATGGGTGTGGGTTTGAAAGGGATAGGGTATGAATTATGAGGAACGTCTCAACGGTTTAGACAAGAGTGTAATGTCCGGAAACATTATGTAGGGTCAGTAAAATGCTGATCTATCCAACTCACAACCTTACCTTTTTTTTGTTATTGGAATAGGTACTAAAAATTAATATGCATTTTTTAAGTAACCATAATACCTTTACAGAACAGTGGATTGCCTATTCAGGTAGTTAAACAGCGATAGATAACAGGCCTGAAGAGTTTGTTTGTAAGTTCAGGTTTCTTCGTCCTCGGATTCTGAACTCTGATCAGTCCTGCTTGGGGTCTTTGAGTTTTTGAGCCCTTTTCGGGGGTTTTTCTGTTTCCTTGCAGGTGTCCATTCCCTTTGAAAGGATTGTCTCTGTGGTTTAGGTGGCTGATCCCTGCTTTGTATATCTGTTAAAAGATGTAGCTTCCTAAGAATTTCCTGTCCCTCTTCAACTGTCGTACAGGAGTAGGGGTTGTTTTGATAGGTAAATGATAGTTTGAACGGAAAGTTCCATCTATATCTTATTTGCATGTTATTTAATATGGATAAAATAGGCTTGAGCTCTCGCCTTCTGCGTAGGGTGATCGGAGCTAAATCTGCAAAGATTTGCAAAGAGTGTCCTTCATACGAGAGTGTTTGTGCATTCCTGGCTGCCGTAAGTATTTGATCTTTGATATGGAAGTAATGCATTTTTAAGATAATGTCTCTGGCCATGGAGGGCTGTGGCGGTCTGGAGAGAGCCCTATGCACTCTATCCATGAGTAGCATGGCGGTGTCCATTTCTGGTAAAAGGTGGCAGAATATCTTCGTGACTGTGTCTGGAAGATTAGTGTAGGTTTCTGGGAGGTTTCGGATCCTGAGATTCGACCTTCTCAACCTGTTTTCAAGGTCTTCTATTTGATCTTCCAGCCTTTTGATATGTGATGACTGCTCCTGAATGGCATTGTGTATTTGTGGTATTTCAACAACTACTTCATCAAGTTTCTCCTCCAGCTCCGCTGTACGCCCTCCAATTTCTCGTATGTCTTGTCTAAGTTCAGATATGGCCGTTTTCAATTCTTCCTGAAATAGCACCTTTATTTGACTTAGTAACTCTTTATTTGCGGGCACTGACGGGGCTGGTTCCGTCATATCTGATTGTGATGAGGGCGAATTGCTTATTGTTGGTGTTAAAGAATTTTCCAGATTTCTTTGCTTTAATTGTGCTCGTGATAGACAATCTTTGACCGTTTGTGATTTGTTTTTCATGTTGCAATGGTATGTTTGCGGCTCTGGCTGTTATGTACAGGCAATGCAAAGGTGTCAGCTACTGTATGACGTCCTCTAAGGATGCTTTGTTAGCTTATATTTAGCATGGATGTATTAAGAAATCATTAAGATGTGAGATTATGTTACATGTAGTTCTGTCACTGTGCAGCTGCTTCTTTAGTTAGCCCATACTACTCATATGCAGTGCAAGGTGCTATTTTATGCTGCAGTATAATGTTCAGGAGTGAAATCCCAACTCTGTATTGATGTGTATTCTTTACTGTAAAAATAAAACCCTTTCTGTTTAAATAAAGGGAGATATTTGTAATCAAGTGTCCTTTATAAGCTTTCCCAACCTTTGTCCCTTCAGTGTCTCTCTGACTTTCCTGACTAGGGTTGGGGGTCTTGGTACTTCTTAAAAGGACACAGTTGTGGGGTGCAGAGGGGCCAATAAACTTTGCAGAATGTTGCTAAAAATGGCGATTTTCCCACCTCCCTTTCTCCTCAGAGTTAAGCTATTTCCACTTGTAGCATGTAAAAAAACCTTTTATTTTAGGTAGTTTAGTATCTGGGGTATGTTTCTCTATTTTCTCCAAGCTAATGAGGTTATTTTGTGTTGTTTAACTCCTACCTCCGGATCCAGTGTAGGCCGCAGCCGGGGACTTTCCTGAATGGGCCCTGGAAGTCTGAACTGGATGGTTTTGTTTTTGCTGTAAAAGCCCAATTTTGGTCCCAGATCAATTGATTCCTTGTCCTGCTAGAGTGATCTGTTGTTTACCTCAGTTGATATAGGCTGATTTGAGGTTTTAATAAGGTTTTTAGCAGAGTTTGCAGAGGAGCTCTGACAAAGTGCAGCTTTCCTGTATGGCAGTTAGCTCCGCCCCCAATAAAGGTTAAATTTTTATCAAAATCACCTACTTCTTCCACCAATTGATGTTCTAATTATAATTCTACATGAGGAGAATGAAGTGCTAAATAGATGCATACTTTTTTCAACTTCTATGTTGATTTTGTCTTTCTTGTTAGTGTCAATATCTGATGAAGAATATTCTGAATGAGAAAATACACCATCAGAGAAGGATAATTCAGTATGTTGTTGGTCATTTGAAACTTCATCAACTAAATGAGAAGTTTAAAAAAGACCTAAAAATTTTATTAGAAGGCGGGATAGCAGACAAAGGCCTAGATTTAGAGTTTGGCGTTAACCGTGAAAACCAGCGTTAGAGGCTCCTAACGCTGGTTTTGGGCTACCGCTGGTATTTAGAGTCGTGTAGGTAAGGGTCTAACGCTCACTTTCCAGCCGCGACTTTTCCATACCGCAGATCCCCTTACGTCAATTGCGTATCCTATCTTTTCAATGGGATCTTTATAACGCCGGTATTTAGAGTCATGGCTGAAGTGAGCGTTAGAAATCTAACAACAAAACTCCAGCCGCAGCAAAAAGTCAGGAGTTAAGAGTTTTCTGGGCTAACGCCGGTTCATAAAGCTCTTAACTACTGTGCTCTAAAGTACACTAACACCCATAAACTACCTATGTACCCCTAAACCGAGGTCCCCCCACATCGCCGCCACTCTATTAAAATTTTTTAACCCCTAATCTGCCGACCGCACACTGCCGCCACCTACGTTATCCCTATGTACCCCTAATCTGCTGCCCCTAACACCACCGACCCCTATATTATATTTATTAACCCCTAATCTGCCGCCCCCAACGTCGCCTCCACCTACCTACACTTATTAACCCCTAATCTGCCGACCGGACCTCACCGCTACTATAATAAATGTATTAACCCCTAATCTGCCTCACTCCCGCCTCAATAACCCTATAATAAATAGTATTAACCCCTAATCTGCCCTCCCTAACATCACCGACACCTAACTTCAAGTATTAACCCCTAATCTGCCGACCGGACCTCACCGCTACTCTAATACATTTTTTAACCCCTAAAGCTAATTCTAACCCTAACCCTAACACCCCCCTAAGTTAAATATAATTTAAATCTAACTAAATAAATTAACTCTTATTAAATAAATTATTCCTATTTAAAGCTAAATACTTACCTGTAAAATAAACCCTAATATAGCTACAATATAAATTATAATTATATTGAAGCTATTTTAGGATTAATATTTATTTTACAGGCAACTTTGTATTTATTTTAACTAGGTACAATAGCTATTAAATAGTTATTAACTATTTAATAGTTACCTAGTTAAAATAATTACAAAATTACCTGTAAAATAAATCCTAACCTAAGTTACAATTAAACCTAACACTACACTATCATTACATTAATTAAATAAAATACCTACAATTAAACCTAACCCTACACTATCAATAAATTAATTAAATACAATACCTACAAATAAATACAATTAAATAAACTAACTAAAGTACAAAAAATAAAAAAGAACTAAGTTACAAAAAATAAAAAAATATTTACAAACATTAGAAAAATATTACAACAATTTTAAACTAATTACACCTACTCTAAGCCCCCTAATAAAATAACAAAGCCCCCCAAAATAAAAAAAATGTCCTACCCTATTCTAAAATTAAAATAGAAAAGCTCTTTTACCTTACCAGCCCTGAAAAGGGCCCTTTGCGGGGCATGCCCCAAAGAATTCAGCTCTTTTGCCTGTAAAAACAAACATACAATACCCCCCCCCAAACATTACAACCCACCACCCACATACCCCTAATCTAACCCAAACCCCCCTTAAATAAACCTAACACTAAGCCCCTGAAGATCTTCCTACATTGTCTTCACCACACCGGGTTTACCGATCGGTCCAGAAGAGCCTCCGATGTCTTGATCCAAGCCCAAGCGGGAGCTGAAGAGGTCCATGATCCAGCTGAAGTCTTCTATCAAGCGGCATCTTCAATCTTCTTTCTTCCGGATCCATGTTCATCCCACCGACGCGGAACATCCATCTTCACCGACGACTTCCCGACGAATGATGGTTCCTTTAAGGGACGTCATCCAAGATGGCGCCCCTCGAATTCCCCCAAATTCGGGTCCCGATCGGTCCAGAAGACCCGCCGAAGTCTTGATCCAAGCCCAAGAGGGGGCTGAAAAGTGACGTCCATCCTCCGGCTGAAGTCTTGATCCAAGCGGCGGCTGAAGAATTCCATCTTCGGGCAGAAGAGTAGATCAGGACCGGCAAACATCTTCATCCAAGCCGCATCTTCTATGTTCTTCCATCCGATGACGAGCGGCTCCATCTTGAAGACCTCCAGCGCGGATCCATCCTCTTCTTCCGACGACTAGACGACGCTAAGATGGCGTCCCTCGAATTCCGATTGGCTGATAGGATTCTATCAGCCAATCGGAATTAAGGTAGGAAAATTCTGATTGGCTGATGGAATCAGCCAATCAGATTCAAGTTCAATCTGATTGGCTGATCCAATCAGCCAATCAGATTGAGCTCGTATTCTATTGGCTGATCGGAACAGCCAATAGAATGCAAGCTCAATTTGATTGGCTGATTGGATCAGCCAATCGGATTGAACTTGAATCTGATTGGCTGATTCTATCAGCCAATCAGAATTTTCCTACCTTAATTCCGATTGGCTGATAGAATCCTATCAGCCAATCGGAATTCGAGGGACGCCATCTTGGATGACGTCCCTTAAAGGAACCGTCATTTGTCGGGAAGTCGTCGGTGAAGATGGATGTTCCGCTTCGGCGGGATGAACATGGATCCGGAAGAAAGAAGATTGAAGATGCCGCTTGATAGAAGACTTCAGCCGGATCATGGACCTCTTCAGCTCCCGCTTGGGCTTGGATCAAGACATCGGAGGCTCTTCTGGACTGATCGGTGAACCCGGTATGGTGAAGACAAGGTAGGAAGATCTTCAGGGGCTTAGTGTTAGGTTTATTTAAGGGGGGTTTGGGTTAGATTAGGGGTATGTGGGTGGTGGGTTGTAATGTTGGGGGGGGTATTGTATGTTTTTTTTTACAGGCAAAAGAGCTGAATTCTTTGGGGCATGCCCCGCAAAGGGCCCTTTTCAGGGCTGGTAAGGTAAAAGAGCTTTTCTATTTTAATTTTAGAATAGGGTAGGGCATTTTTTTATTTTGGGGGTCTTTGTTATTTTATTAGGGGGCTTAGAGTAGGTGTAATTAGTTTAAAATTGTTGTAATATTTTTCTAATGTTTGTAAATATTTTTTTATTTTTTGTAACTTTAGTTAGTTTATTTCATTGTATTTATTTGTAGGTCATGTATTTAATTAATTTATTGATAGTGTAGTGTTAGGTTTAATTGTAATTTAGGTTAGGATTTATTTTACAGGTAAGTATTTAGCTTTAAATAGGAATAATTTATTTAATAAGAGTTAATTTATTTCGTTAGATTTAAATTATATTTAAGTTAGGGGGGTGTTAGTGTTAGGGTTAGACTTAGCTTTAGGGGTTAATAAATTTATTAGAGTAGCGGCAAGGTCCGGTCGGCAGATTAGGGGTTAATTATTGTAGGTAGGTGGAGGCGACATTGGGGCGGCAGATTAGGGGTTAATAAATATAATATAGGGGTCGGCGGTGTTAGGGGCAGCAGATTAGGGGTACATAGGTATAATGTAGGTTGCGGCGGTGTACGGAGCGGCAGATTAAGGGTTAAAAAAATATGCAGGTGTCAGCGATAGCGTGGGTGGCAGATTGGGGGTTAATAAGTGTAATGCTAGGGGTGTTTAGACTCGGGGTACAAGTTAGAATGTTAGGTGCAGACATAGGAAGTGTTTCGCCATAGGAAACAATGGGGCTGCGTTAGGAGCTTAACGCTGCTTTTTTGCAGGTGTTAGTTTTTTTTTCAGCTCAAACTGCCCCATTGTTTTCTATGGGGGAATCGTGCACGAGCACGTTTTTGAAGCTGGCCGCGTCCGTAAGCACCGCTGGTATTGAGAGTTGCAGTGGCGGTAAATTATGCTCTACGCTCCCTTTTTGGAGCCTAACGCAGCCATTCTGTGAACTCTAAATACCAGCGGTATTTAAAAGGTGCGGGGGAAAAAAAGCATGGTCGTTACCGACAAAACTCTAAATCTAAGCGAAAGCCTTTATACTAGAATCAGAAAAATATTCTTATAAATTCCTAAATATATCTTGTACATAAGATGTAAAAAGAATAGCAATAGATAATGCATAAATACTAATGGACTCTGCATGTAAAAGTTTAACATAAAAACTTATTGCAAACCATAGCTAAATATAAACATTCATAACATTAAAATAAATGAACTTAGCTTTGGTAGGACTGATATCAGTCATCAGAAATCCCTCAGTATTTTCTGACTTAGGAACAGCTTTTAAAATATCTTGCAATATGTAATAGAAAAAAACAACATATAAAGCAAAATTATCAAATTCCTTAAATGACAGTTTCAGGAATGGGAAAAAATGCAAAACAAACAAGCCTCTAGCAACCAGAAGCAACAAAAAAGTGAGACTGAAATAATGTGAAAAAAATGGCGCCAAGTATGACGCCCACATTTTCTGGCACCAAGTAAGACGCCCACATTATTCGGCGCCAAGAATAACGCCCATATTTTTTGGTGCCATAAATGACGCCCACATTTTTTGGCGCAAAAAAAACGTCTGTAACACACATGCGTCAAAAAATGACTCAACTATGTGTAAACTTCCGGTGTCAACTATGGCACCAGAAATGACGAAATTTTGCGCCAAAAAAGTTTGTGCCAAGAATAACGCAATAAATTGAAGCATTTTCTGCCCCCGCGAGCCTAACAGCCTGCAAGGAAAAAAGTCAATTTGAAAATTTTTGAAGGTAAGAAAAAATATTTATTCATATGCATTTCCCAAAATAATGAAACTGAAAGAAGGAATACTGATTAACCTGAATCATGGCAAATATAAGTTTAAAACATATATTTAGAACTTTACATATAAAGTGCCCAACCATAGCTTTGAGTGTCATAAATAGAAATAAGATTTACTTACCCCAAGACACTCATCTACATATAGTAGATAGCCAAACCAGTACTGAAACGAGAATCAGTAGAGGTAATGGTATATAAGAGTATATCGTTGATCTGAAAAGGGAGGTAGAAGAAGAGATCTCTACGACCGATAACAGAGAACCTATGAAATAGATCCCCTAGAGGAAGACCATTGTATTCAAATAGGCAATACTCTCTTCACATCCCTCTGACATTCACTGCACTCTTAGAGGAAAACCGGGCTTTAGCCTGCTGCGAAGCGCATATCAACGTAGAATCTAGCACAAACTTACTTCACCACCTCCATGGGAGGCAAAGTTTGTAAAACTGAATTGTGGGTGTGGTGGGGGTGTATTTATAGGCATTTTAAGGTTTGGGAAACTTTGCCCCTCCTGGTAGGAATGTATATCCCATACGTCACTAGCTCATGGACTCTTGCTAATTACATGAAAGAAATCCAGGCAAAGGTTGATGATCTAGAGAATAGGTCGAGAAGGAACAACCTCAGAATAGTGGGCTACCCAGAAACTACTCAGCAGGAGGATCTTATGGAATTCATGACACATTTACTGCGCCAACTGCTAAATATCCTCCCACCCCAGGTACCTGTCATTATTGAAAGATTCCACAGATTAGGGAGGCTTAGGGATAGCTCAGAAAACCCTACTAAACCTAGACCAATTATTGCAAGGTTTCTGAACTTTCAAGACAAAATGCTATATTTACAATACTACCGCAAGAATCAACCTATTCTCTATAACAATACAAAAATTTAGCTTTTTCAAGATTTCTCCATTGAGACTTCCGCAAGAAGGAGGGAACTCTCTCCAATTTGCAGCAAGATGATAAAAGCTGGGTGGCAGGCCACGGTCATTTATCCTGCTAGACTTAAACTGTCACTCAAGGGTCAATTTTTTTTTTGATTCTGCGGTAGAGGCAGAGAGAAAGTTAGCTGAGCATGGGATTAAATGATAATTATATTAAATTTAGGTCATGGTTTCAATTATAATTACAATGCTACTAGTAGGTAAAAAGATACAACTAATGAGTTGCCCTTTTGTTTACCTGGGGCACTCCCCCCCTTTTTTTATTTTTCTCCCTCGTCCCTTTTCTCCTCCTTTACCTCTCCCCGGGTCTCTCCCTCAGTTTCCTTTCCCGAATAAATAGTTATGAATAAAGATGTTAGATTTACTTCATGGAACATAGGAGGTATTGCTCAGCTCAGCTTCAAATGCTTAACACCTCCATTGCATTATTACAAGAAACACACTTAAATACGGAAGAATCTTTGAAATTAAAATCTTCTTGGGTGGCAGAAGTACTATTTATCCCATCGCCAAATAGGAAAAAAGGAGTTGCTATCCTTTTGGGGAAAAAAATAGTTTATGATAAACTACTTACAATTTCTGACCCTGATAGTAGATATTTCATATTAAAATTGAAAATAGCAAACTCAATATATACCATATGTAATCTCTATGCACCTAATATAATAGATGTTAATTTTTGGGACTCTATGTCCACCTTGATACCCCTTAGATAGACTTAGACAAGGTGCAGCTCAGAAGAAGACAAAAAAAGATAACTTAGAAACAAAATTATTTAACTCCATCTTTCAAAATTTGGCAGTCAGGGACATATAGAGAGCACAGAACTCAGATATTAGGAACTTTACGTGTTACTCTAAAGTATTTAAATTACTCTCAAGAATTAATCTTATCTTAACAAGCGATAGCCTTCTTCAAATTGGAGCTAAAGCTTCAATATCTGAAATATCTATCTCTGACCATGCCCCTATAATGCTTGACATTCCATACGAAAATGCTTGCTTACGAGCATCACGTTTTTTTATCCAAAATATCTTAGTAAATATTTAAAATTTAAAAACTGGTTAAAACTCAGATTGGAAGAATTTTTCCAATATAATATTGGCTCAGTTCCCAGTTTGTCTATCATTTGGGAGACGGCGAAAGCAGTAGTAAGAGGGGAAGTTGTCGCTTACCTGGCAAAAATGAAGCGAGATTCTCGGTTAAAGGTGAGACAGGTAACAGCCGCTGTAACTAACACATATAATAGATATCTAAGTCTTGCCTCGGAGGATAATTGGAAAAGATATATTAGGGCAAAGAGAGAACGAGACACTTTTTTAATCTCCCAGTCAGTACGCACAGATCTAAAATACCAAGCAAGGTTATACAAATTTGGCAATAAATCAGGTAAATTATTATCTAAGTTAGTTAAAAACTCAATCTTCGAAAATTGAATATTTACAGGTTAACGAGGAGATACTTACTTCACCCGACGGAATCTCTGAATCTTTTTATCAATACTATAAAAAAATATACTCTTCCTCCCCGTCGGATATGGCAGCAAGTGCAAAACTTTGGGAAGGCATTGCTCTCACAAGCTGTACCCCTTATTCTTAAACTAAACTCCCCAATATCAGAACTGGAAGTTAAACAAGCCATTCAATCACTAAAGTTGGATAAAGCCTCAGGTCCGGACGCACTGCCAAATGAATTTTACAAAAATCTGGAGCCTTTACTCACTCCTCATTTAACTAAACTTTTTAATTTTTATTATAGTGAGAACGCTCAAATTCCTGCCAATTTTGTAGCATCATACACAACCGCAGTTCGACCTCTAAATCGCAGTTCGACCTCTAAAATCAGACAGCTTCTCTTGCTCATTGATTACTTCAAGAATACTGAGAGTAGTTTTTCAAAGGACTACCCTGACGCCGCAGTTTGGGTTTAGCAATAATTTTCTTAAGTAAGTTAAAAATATTTGTGCCCAGTCTTCTACTAGTTTACTTATAAATGGGCGGGAATCCAATGCAATTAGATTAGAAAAAGGTACTCGCCAAGGCTGCCGGCTCTCGCCGCTATTGTTTGATCTTGCAATTGAACCTCTAGCCACTAAAATTAGGTATCAGATTGAAGGTATACAAGTTAAAAAAAAGAGGTGAAACTGGCTCTATATGCAGATGATTTATTGATATACATGTCTAACACTGCCTCTAATATTCCTAAGCTCATGGATATAATTGAAGTATTTGGCCAATTTTCAGGTTATAAAGTGAATAAGCTGAAGTCTGAATTGCTATGGTTATGAAAAACAGAAAACTCTCTGGTTGATAATTCTTTTAAGACAGTTCTTAGCTCATTTAAATATCTAGGGATTATTGTGTCGGCTGACCCTCAGGACTGGTATACTTTGAACATCCACCCGATTCTTCTACAAGCTATTACTTACATGAAGAATTGGCAGAACCTTCCCCTTTCGGTATCAGGTCGTATTGCCCTTTTTAAAATGGTGATTCTACCTAAAATCCTTTATATATTGCAGAATCTTCCCATTATGCTGAAATCCTATGATATTAAGAAACTTAACACTGCACTGCTTTATTTGGCAGTCAAACCCCCCCCCAGAATATTTCTTCAGAAGTTGTCTCTTCCTAAACAATCTGCTGGCCTTGCTCTGCCTGATTTATATCTTTATAATCTAGTCTTTCTGGGCCGTATCGCAGTTGACTGGATCACTGAGTCAGATCATTTTACAGATAGTGGATTAGAACTCAGTATGATGTACCCATTTTTACAGGTGTCTCTGCTCCACGTTCCTTCCCATTCAATTTCTAAACAGGCAAAATTATATAAAACCATTTATACGATAATTCAGGCCTGGAGTAAGATTGGAGCATGAGTTGAAATAAATACTAATATTCCCAGATTTCAAACATTTTTAGGCAATCCAGAGTACCAAGAAGGTACGTATTCTCTGTTACTGCAGAATTGGCATAGACAAGGACTATACTTGGTCTCACAGCTTATTAACTCACAGGCAGGAAACATCAAATCTTTTGAAGAGCTGAGACAAGAGTTTGACTTTAATAACCGTGATTCTTTTGCCTATTTGCAAGCCAGGCATTATGCTATACAATTAGTCAATACATTTTCTTGGAGATGGTCCTGGGGCAAACTTGATAATTGGCCTGCTTTGGTTAAAGCAGGCCATTTCTCTATCTTAACATGGTACTCATATTTGACCTCACATAAGGGAGGATCTAATATGGAAAATATTGCCCAGAAATGGACAAATCTTATCTCCGTTAGTATCGATCAAGAGACACATGTATCGCTCTCTTTGTCCTCGCTCTTTTCTGCCACTATGGCTGAGACCTGGAGAGAGTCTCATATAAAACTAATTTATCAAACTTATTATATCCCAGATAGAGGCTACAGATGGTATAACAGAAACTTTAATAAGTGCCCGGAATGCAGTTTACAAGCTGCAGATCAATTACATATGATCTGGGCTTGTCCTAAACTTCAACAGTTCTGGAGCAAAATAGAGTTTTGGTTGGTTAAGGTGCTGAAAGTAACCCCCCTTAAGTTTACGGTAAAAGACATTATTTTCCTGACAGACTGGGAATTAGCCTTAAATGATGCCAAGATAGTAAATCTGGTCATTCTTGCAGCTAGGAATTTGATTTTCAAGAATTGGAAAAGCAAATTTTCACCGTCAATCACAGAAGTAAAGAATTATCTTAAAAAGCAATATCTAATTGAGCAAGTAGCTACAGACTTAAACTCAGATCAAGAAATAATATTTTTCTTCAAAAAATGGTCTAAATTTATTAAAATATTTTTACCCAGTGAAATTGATAATCTGATATTTCCCTTCAGAAACACTGAAATAGTCTTGTTAGGTATATGGTAAAGGGTTAAAGAACACTTTCATATACACCCTCTGCAGCTTAAAGGAGATAGAGGGGGAAGATAAAGGGGAGGGATGAGAGGGAGGAGAAGGGGGGGGGGTGAGTTACTTTAAAGGGGAATTTTTCCTTTTCCCCATTTGGGGTTTTGTCCCCCCCCCTTTTTTTTGTTGTTGTTGTTTTTTTAGCTTAATGAGATGTATCATTAGTGTTCTGCTAATTACAATGTTAATTACCATTATTTTTGCTACTACATTATAATTAGGAAATCTCCCACAATGTACCTGGTTAAGGTGGAGAGAAGGAAGCTCAAGTTTAACCCCTTAACGACCAAGGACGTACGCCACACGTCCTCAAAAAAAAGACAGTTAATGACCGAGGACGTGTGGCGTACGTCCTTGGTCTGGAAAGCAGCTGGAAGCGATCCTGCTCGCTTCCAGCTGCTTTCCGGTTATTGCAGTGATGCCTCGATATGGAGGCATCCTGCAATAACCCCCCTTGGCCATCCGATGCAGAGAGAGCCACTCTGTGGCCCTCTCTGCACCGGACATCGATGGCCGGTATCGTTGGTGGGAGCTTACGTGGGAGGCGGGTGGGCGGCCATCGATGCTCTGTATGCAGAGGAGGGGGGCGGGATCGGGGGCGGGAGCCACGGGGGCGCGCACGGGAGCACGCGCGTGCACGGGGGGTGGTGGGCGGGCGCGTGCACGGGGCGGGAGCGGGTGGGAACTGCTACACTACAGAAAAACAAAGTTCAAAGTAAATAAAACTAATAAAGTTTAAATACTACAATTATAATCTAAGGGATATGGAAGGGTTTGGGGGTTGGTCTTGGTGGGGGGGAAAGCTACACTACAGAAAAGGGCTTTTTTTTAAAAAAAATAAGGCACATTTTTTGCAAAACTGGGTACTGGCAGACAGCTGCCAGTACCCAAGATGGCGCCCATTAAGGCAGAGGGGAAGGGTTAGAGAGCTGTTAGGTGGGGGATCAGTGAGGTTGGGGTCTAAGGGGGCATCATACACATCAGCATATGTAAATATGCTTTTTTTTTTTTTTTTAAAAAGGGCCAAATACCTTTTATTTTAGTACTGGCAGAGTTTCTGCCAGTACTTAAGATGGCGGGGACAATTGTGGGGTGGGGGAGGGAAGAGAGCTGTTTGGGAGGGATCAGGGGGTCTGATGTTTCAGATGGGAGGCTGAGCTCTACACTAAAGATAAAATTAACCCTGCAAGCTCCCTACAAGCCACATAATTAACCCCTTCACTGCTAGCCATAATACACGTGTGATGCGCAGCGGCATTTAGAGGCCTTCTAATTACCAAAAAGCAATGCCAAAGCCATATATGTCTGCTATTTCTGAACAAAGGGGATCCCAGAGAAGCATTTACAACCATTTGTGCCATAATTGCACAAGCTGTTTGTAATTAATTTCAGTGAGAAACTTAAAATTGAGAAAAATTTAACTTTTTTTTTAATTTGATCGCATTTGGCGGTGAAATGGTGGCATAAAATATACCAAAATTGGCCTAGATCAATACTTGGGGTTGTCTACTACACTACACTAAAGCTAAAACTATCCCAAAAAGCTCCCTACATGCTCCCTAATTAACCCCTTCACTGCTGGGCATAATACACGTGTGGTGCGCAGTGGCATTTAGCGGCCTTCTAATTACCAAAAAGCAACGCCAAAGTCATATATGTCTGCTATTTCTGAACAAACAAAGGGGATCCCAGAGAAGAATTTACAACCATTTATGCCATAATTGCACAAGCTGTTTGTAAATAATTTAAGTTAGAAACCAAAAGTTTGTGAAAAAATTTGTGAAAAGTGAACGATTTTTTGTATTTGATTGCATTTGGCGGTGAAATGGTGGCATGAAATATACCAAAATGGGCCTAGATCAATACTTTGGGTTGTCTACTAAAAAAAAATATATACATGTCAATGGATATTGAGAGATTCCTGAAAGATATCAGTGTTCTAATGTAACTAGCGCTAATTTTGAAAAGAAATGGTTTGGAAATAGCAAAGTGCTACTTGTATTTATGGCCCTATAGTTTACAAAAAAAGCAAAGAACATGTAAACATTGGGTATTTCTAAAATCAGGACAAAATTTTGAAACTATTTAGCATGGCGTTTTTTGGTGGTTGTAGATGTGTAACAGATTTTGGGGGTCAAAGTTAGAAAAAGTGTGTTTTTTTCCATTTTTCCTCATATTTTATATTTTTTTTTATAGTAAATTATAAGATATGATGAAAATAATGGTATCTTTAGAAAGTCCATTTAATGGCGAGAAAAACGGTATATAATATGTGTGGGTACAGTAAATGAGAAAGAGGAAAATTACAGCTAAACACAAACACCTCAAAAATGTAAAAATAGCCTTGGTCCCAAACGGACAGAAAATGGAAAAGTGCTGTGGTCATTAAGGGGTTAAAGCGACACTGGACCCAAAATTTTTTCTTTTGTGATTCAGATAGAGCATGCAATTTTAAGCAACTTTCTAATTTACTCTTATTATCAATTTTTCTTCGTTCTCTTGCTTTCTTTATTTGAAAAAGAGGACACATAAGCTAAGGAGCCAGCCAATTTGTGGTTCAGAACCATGGACAGCACTTGTTTATTGGTGCTGTCCAATCAGCAAGGACAACCCAAGTTGGTTGTTCATCAAACATGGGCCGGCATCTAAACTTAAATTCTTGCTTTTCTAATAAAGATACCAAGAGAATAAAGAAAATTTGACAATAGGAGTAAATTAGAAAGATGCTTAAAATTGCATGCTCTATCATGAAAGAAAAAATTTGGGTACAGTGTCCCTTTAATATTAATCAATATATTTTACAATGATAATGCAATGCTTTGTTTTGTTTTTTTCCTATTTTGTATGCTAATTTTGTGTGTGAGCATCTAACATTGTATTGTTTGACATTTTCTGTGTTTTTCATAGTATTATTCCTCCTACTTAAGTTTTATCATTGTTCAGGTTACATTGCTAGTAAAAAAAGATCAATAAAAGAAAAATTACATGCTCTATCAGAATCACAAAAGAAAAAAATTGGGTTCATTGTCCCTTTAAGAACAAATTAAAAATGAATAAAAATAATATTGCATGTTTCAAGGTATTTGACTGGGAAGGGCTTAAAGTAACTTACTAGTGATACAACTATTAATTTTCTATTGATAATCAGGTCTAAGGACAAAGTCCAGTAACTTTCAAGAGAGCCAGAACTCACAATTTCTATATTCAGTGAGAATACAACCATCTTTACTTAGCAAAGGTTGCACAGTTTGTGTGAATTTAACTTCACTGGTGACCATGGTCTATACAGTGTTCTGCTTAATTTTCCTCCTGGTGCTTTCTGAGCTCAATGCTCGGCCTTTGTCTCTTAAACCAAGAGGAAACTTAGAGAAAGTGCTGATGAGGATATACATCATACTATCATTGCAAAAGCAAAACAGATGAAAGAAACAATGAAAAACAACTAGCAAAATGGATTGCAATGGGAGCAGGAGGATAACAAATGGACACGAAGTGTTGGAAATAAGATGGATGTGTCAGCTGGAGAGCTGATGGGTGAAACAGAGGATTTATAGAATGAGGTTTGAAGCTGATGGATGTGTCAGAGAGCTGGTGGCAGAAACAGAGGATTTACAGAAAGTCGTTTAGAAGCTGAAAGGAGACACATGGAAGCGCTGATGGCTGAAACAGAGGGCCTACAGAAAGAGTGTAACAGGAAAGCAGAAACGGAACCCAGTGGCAGAGAAAAATAAATAGACTAAGTCCAAGGCGTCACAGCAGGCAAGGGTTGAAGCAGAGATCAAAGTCAGGAGTATCCAAGGTCAGGGCAGGCAGCAAAGAAACAATGTCAAAAAGAAGTCAAAGGTCAAAAGCCAGGGAAATCCAGAAAACAAGGTAAGAGAACAGGATAAGTGCTTTAGTATCTGTGAATCAGCCAGCAGAATAACTCCGCAATGAGGGAGGGGGCTGTCCAGACTTTAAACCCTGCAAGGGCCAGGAATGCCCCCGTTGCTCAGGTAACGCAAGTGCAGCAGTCACCTGAGCACCTATGGGAGACAAGGGTGTAGCCACAGAACACTCCCCCTGTCTGTAAGGAGCTGGGAACGTGTCATGAATGTAAGCACCCGCAAATTCGTTTGCGCATACCTGTGCAGAAACTCATGAATTAGTGCGCGCAGCCATACAAACTCCCACAAATGCCATGACAGTTACCGGGGGGGGAAATGCCGCGACCGCACCCGCTGAGCCCCCATTGGTGCCCAGGTAAGAAGGTATCCCTGGTACCACGACAGAGCCCACCCCCACCAAGGAGCGGCCTCTGGTCTGTACCTTTGCATTGGCATGGAGATTACCCACAGGCTCAAAGGACCATTCCTCAGGACAATGTACTCCATCCTGCTGCGTCGTCTGGAATATAGGATCTCTTATACCTCATACTCTTCAATACCTTCTAGTTTGATAGGTGAAGAAGGAGCTGCAGTCCTACCAGGAAATGGGTTATGGTATGGTTTCAGGAGAGACACATGGAACACTGGATGGTTCTTGAGTATGTGAGGTAGACTCAAACTGCCACAGGGTTCACTAGTTGTCACTGAGAAAGGACCTAGGAATTGTGGTCCCAGTTTCTCAGAAGGACAGGTCAAGTGGAGATGTTGGGTAGAGAACCTCACCTTGTCCCCTACATGATAAAGTGGAGACAACCTCCGTCTATCTGCTTGTTGTTTTTGTTGTGCCTGGGAAGCGATCAACTGTGTCAAGGTGTGAAGCAGTGAGCGGAGGTTGCGTAGACGTGTGGAGACCTCTGGAACGGGGATAACAGGTGGTAGATCAGGTAGGGTATTATGATGGTAACTGTAGTTAGCATAAAAAGAGGTCATTCCACTAGAATCATGTTTTTGGTTATTGTATTCAAACTCTGCAAGGGGTAGCTGCTCTTTCTAGTTGTCTTACAGATGAGTAGAAAAGCAGCAGAGGTACTGCTCATGGATCTGATTAGTCCTCTCTGTTTGCTCATTTGACGGAGGGTGGTAGGCAGTGGACAGGCACCGGGAGATACACAGGCTCCGGCAGAACTGGGTGCCATGGTCAGATACAATAGATTTGGGTACACCATAAAGCTGGAATATATGTTGGATGAATAGCTCAGAGATCTGGCATGCTGTAGGGAGACCATCAGGTGGGCTAATACGGTCTTCACATGTCTCTAGTGTACGGCCAATGAAGGGAAGAAGATGAGGATGTCATCCAGATACACCACAAGAAAGATATCCAAGAGATCTCTGAAGACATTATTGATGAAGTATTGGAATGTTGCCGGGGGGGTTACAGAGCCCGAAGGGCATGATGGTATACTCAAAGTGGCTGTAAAGGGAACAGAAGGCAGTCTTTCATTCATACCCGTCCTTCACTCTGATGAGGTTGTAGGCCCCCCTGAGGTCGATCTTAGTGAAGATCCGTGCATCCTTTATTCTGTCGAGCAATTCAGGAATAAGAGGTAACAGATAGCGGTTCTTTACCGTTATGGTATTGAGAGTCCTTTAGACCACGCCGGGTGTGAGACCAACGTCTTTCTTCCCTACAAAGAATATGCCGCCACAAACAGGTGATATAGAGGGTCGAATTAACCCTTTGGCCAGGCTCTCTATGTATTCTTTCAGTATCTTGGATTCTGGCTCCGACAGGGAATAGAGACGTCCATAGGGCAAGGGTGCTCTAGGCAAAAGGTCAATAGGACAGTCATAAGGCCTGTGAGGCGGTAGCTTATCAGCCCCATTTTTCTCAAAAACATCCGCATAGGCCTTATAATTTGAGGGCAAGGTAGATCCTACGGGAGCAGCGATATGAGCAGGAGTTGCAGAGGAAGGACGTAGACAGGAGGTGACAAGAAGGTGAGGAGAAGGTCAGTTTACCGGTTACCCAGTCCACAGATGGGTTATGTTTCTTTAGATAAGTGATTCCCAAGATAACCAGGAACAAAGGAGAAGGAACAATGTCCGTTATAATGTGTTCTTGATGTTCCTTTTCAATTCGGAGCAACAACGGATGTGACTCCAAGATGACAGAACCGGTCTTCAGTGTGCTACCATCCACCATATGTAACAGAGAAGGGTGTTGTTACGGTTACCCTTAGTCTCGCTGAGAGATGGACCGCTTAGTAGCCTGGATCCCTATTGCTAAAGAGGGGAGAAGCTGCTTTCCATAGTATTCTATATGAGTCTCGCAAATATAGAATAATCTCCCTTAGCTGCAGTACAGCTAGGATACCCTTCTGCCCACAAAAACGAGTCAACGCTGCGATTGAGGGTCAAACAAGAACTCAGGACTGGGATGCCCAGCCTGCTTTTTATTAAGGTTACATGCACACAGGGCACTCCCAGGGGGAGAGGGGGGGAAGCACAAAATCCCCCATCACACATTTAGATAGAGAGCACTGTCCTTTGACAGGCCACAATAGGATTACAGTACTTAAGATAACAAGTTTACAAGTTCATCTTATCAATTAGCAGTCTGGCTCCAGAGGTGATTAGACAATAGTTTCTAAAAGCTGAAAAAAAAAGAGTTAACTCTTTATGAAATGATACTTGTTACGGTTTTCTTGGAGCCCTTCTTAAGCGCTGGCTTGCTGGGTCAGGCATTGCTGCTGGGAAATAAGCTCTTCACAACAAAATAACTAATGCTTCTGTAACAGTGCTCCCTTTCTGTGGAACACTCTGGCAGACACGGTCTGACCCCTTTTCGGGGCAGACTAAGGCTGTCCAGACCGCTGGTTATGCGGGGCTGAGGTTGGTTTGTCTGGACAACCCGTCGGCGTTGCCATTCTGTTTCCCAGGTCTGTAAGTAATGGTGAAATTGAAGGGTTGCAACGATAAGCTCCAACGTAATAGCCTGCCGTTATCTCCAGAGACCCGGTTCAGCCACACCAACGGGTTATGGTCGGTGACCAGAGTGAACTCCTGACCATATAAATAGGGAGTCAATTTCTTTAATGCCCACACCAAAGCCAAACACTCCTTTTCGACCGCTGCATAGCTGACTTCGCGGGGCAGGAGCTTCCGGCTGATGTAGGCAACTGGATGCTCCCCTCCATCTTCGCCTACTTGGCTGAGGACGGCTCCCAGCCCGAACATGGAAGCATCTGTATGGACGATAAAACGTTTGTTAAGGGCTGGGGCCGCCAAGACAGGAGCGTTAATTAGAGCATTTTTGAGAGCCTGGAAAGCCGTTTCACAGTGGGGAGACCACAGGACCTGTCGAGGTAAGTTCTTCTTGGTCAAGTCAGTCAGGGGTTTGGCAAGTGTGCTGTAGTCTGGTACGAACCGTCTATAGTACCCTGCCGTGCCCAGGAAGGCTAGGACCTGAGTCTTAGTGATGGGGGTGGGCCAATTGGCGACAGCTTCTATTTTGGCCGGCTCTGGTCGCTGCTTTCCACACCCCACCCGGTGACCCAGGTACTGTACCTCGGCCATCCCAAAGTGGCATTTTTCTGGCTTCAGAGTCAGGCCAGCAGCCCGGATCTGATCCAGAACCATTCCCACATGAGCTAAGTGGTCCTCCCAGGACTCACTGTGGATCGCTATGTCGTCCAGGTAGGCGCAAGCAAAACTCTGGAAGCCATCCAGGAGCCTATCCACCAAGCGCTGGAATGTAGCTGGGGCATTCTTCATCCCAAACGGCATTACCCTAAACTGATATAAGCCGAATGGGGTGACGAATGCCGACTTGGGGATAGCCTCCGGGGCCAGGGGAATCTGCCAGTAACCTTTGCAGAGGTCAATAGTGGTCAGGTAATTTCCCCTGGCTATACGATCGAGTAGCTCGTCTACCCTGGGCATAGGGTAAGCGTCCGTCACGGTATTTTCATTGAGCCTCCGATAGTCTACGCAGAACCGGGTGGTCCCATCTTTCTTGGGCACCAAGACAACTGGGGAGGCCCAGGGACTATCGGAGGGCTCAATTACCCTGAGCTGGAGCATCTCATCGATCTCCTTCTTCATTCCTGTCCTAACTGCTTCGGGGATTCGGTACGGAGCCTGGCGCAAGGGAGCTTGTCCCGGAGTATCTACCTGGTGGGTGGTTAAAGTAGTGTACCCTGGCTTCGGGGAGAAGGTGAGGTGTTTGGACTGGAGGAGTTGGTTGAGCTGCTCCCTTTCAGTGGGGCTAAGTCGGTCCCCTATCTGAACCTGCGCCACTATACCTGTGGGGAGGCTCTTTTCTAATAGGTCTGGAATGGGTAAACTGTCGGGGTCTTCCTGAGGGGAACAACATACGGCCGTCACATTCTCTGGTCGCTCAAAATATTCCTTGAGCATGTTTACATGGAATGTCTTTCTAAGATTGTTGTCGTGGCAGCTAGCTATCACATAAGTGGTGTCTCCCCTTTTCTCTACGATCTGGTAGGGACCCTGCCAGGACGCCTGCAATTTGTCTGTCTTCACCGGCTTAAGTACTAACACCTTTTGTCCTATGGTGAAGATTCTCTTTCGGGCCCCCCGATCGTACCATACTTTCTGTCTTCTCTGGGCCAACTGGAGATTAGCCCGCACGGATTTGGCTAATTGCTCCATTCGGTCCCTGAGTTCCAGCACGTATGGCACAATGGGGACACCGTCAGCCTCCATCTCTCCCTCCCAGTGCTCCCGGATCAGGTTTAGGGGTCCCCGTACCTTTCTTCCGTAGAGCAACTCGAAGGGAGAGAACCCTGTCGTTTCCTGGGGCACCTCCCGATAAGCAAATAGGAGGTGCGGCAGGAAGCGTTCCCAGTCTCGGTATTCCTGAGTGAACGTCTTGAGCATTTGCTTGAGGGTCCCATTGAACCTCTCACACAGCCCGTTCGTCTGGGGGTGGTATGGGGAGCTCAGGAGGGACTTAATTTTGCAAACCTGCCAGAGTTGTTGGGTCAATTCAGCCGTAAATTGGGTGCCTCGGTCGGATAGGATTTCTTTTGGAAATCCTACCCGGGAGAACACCTGTACTAGTGCATTCGCTACCGTATCCGCTTGTATGTTGGATAGGGCGACAGCCTCTGGGTACCTGGTAGCGTAGTCCACTACGGTAAGAATGTATCGCTTACCGGAGGGACTAGGGGTAGCCAGTGGTCCCACTAGGTCAATAGCAACCCGGCTGAAGGGTTCCTCTACAATGGGCATATTTACTAGCTGGGCTTTAGGGTGATCGCCTCGTCTTCCTACTCGTTGACACACATCGCAGGTGTTACAGTAAGTTCTAACGTCAGCGTGCACCCCTGGCCAAAAGAACGTGTGAGTAATGCGGTGTAGGGTACGGGTAACGGCTAGGTGGCCGGCTAAGGGGATGTCGTGGCCTATTTTGAGGATTTCTTGACGGTATTTGTGGGGCACTACCAGCTGTCGCCTACGCTGTCCCCTTTTCTCTGTCCAGCGGTATAGTTTCCCTTTTTCCCATAAGAATGTTTCGTTATCTGCCCCGCCCCCTCCGGTCTCTGCTCGTTCCCGGTACTTTTGTAAGGTCGGGTCAGTCTTAGACTCTGCCTCGAAAGCATCTGGGGTGTCCCAGGGTATGGGGCCTAACCTGTCAGGCAAGGTCGGGGTAGGTCTTACCTGTGTCTCCCGCACTGGTGAGAGCTCTCGCTCCGTCCGGGCTTGGGCCCGTGTAGTCACTGGGTCCGCCTCGTTGTTGCATACTGGAGCATAGGCAGAAGTCATGGGGCCCAAATCGTTGCCCAGTAGTACTTCGGCAGGTAAATTATCCATTAGGCCCACGTTCACAGCCCCCTTTCCCGCTCCCCAATCAAGATGCACTTTAGCTGTTGGAATTTTGTACACATCCCCCCCCCGCCACTCTAACGGCCACAGTCTGTCCGGATCGCTTGTGCTCTGGCACCAAATGACTCTGTACCAGCGTGATAGTAGCCCCTGTGTCTTGCAATCCCTCGGTAGATCGCCCCTCGAGCCATACCCTCTGCCGATGGTGCTGGCGGTTATCTGAGGCAGCATATACAGGGTCTGCCTCGTGAAGTGGCCCCACATATCCCTCCATAGGGGCCTCTTGGTTAACACAGAGGGCCCGGGCCGGACGAAAGGACCCAGAGGGGTAATTGTAATTCCTGGGTGTCTGGTGCGTATTAAGGGGGCAGCTAGCCATGAAATGCCCTGGTTGCTTGCATCGGTGGCAAGTCGGTCTGGGACGCTCAGAGCTGTTATTGGGTGGTCCTGAGTGTCGGACGGGCCCTGTGGGCACCGGGGCTCGGAATTCAGCACGAGGGGGTGCACGGTAAACCTCTCTGGGTTCGACCCGTGCTGGAGCTCAGTAGTTCATGGGTTCGTGAAGACGGGAGTCATAATGTTCATCGGCCAATTTGGCTGCTTCTTCTAAGGTAGAAGGCCGCCTGTCTCGCAGCCATTCCTTCCCTTGCTGTTCCATGCCATTATAAAAATGTTCTAAGAGAAACAATTGTAAAATTTCCTCCCCAGTCACCGCTTTACTTCCGCTCAGCCAGTGATTTGCCGCTCTCCGCATTCGGTGCGCCCATTCCATATGGGTATCGTTAGGCTTCTTTTCCGTGCCCCGAAACTGTCGGCGATACGTGTCCGGAGTTACAGCGTACCGTCGCAACAGTGTCTCCTTAACTAGCTCATACTGTGTCACTTCCTCAGCACCCAGAGTACGAAAGGCTTCCAGGGCTCGCCCGGATAGTTTCCCAGACAATATCGTGGGCCACTCTCTGTTGGGAATCTGGTGCAGGGCACATTGCCTTTCGAAGTCCGCCAAATATTCATCAATCCCTGTCTCGCTCTCTAGGAAGGGTCGAAATGCCGCATAGGATATCTTGGGCCTCCCAGCATTTTCGACAGGGATGATTACCTGCGGGGCTTCAGCATTGCGGTGTGCGTTCGCTAGGTTGAGTTCGTGGGCTCGAGTCTCTCGTATATCCTCGTCCGCCTCCGCCATCAACTGCTGTACCAATTCCATGGAGGGGTTCGGCCCGTATAATGAGAGCCTTTCCCGAACAATCCTGTTTTTTTCGTCACTAATCGTGGTCGGTGTTTCCGCCATTGTGAAGCTCTGATCCAGTTCGGTCAATTCTGCGATCAGCTCTCTCCTCGGCCGGATGCTGGCGTACCCCCCTCTGCTTTCAAGTAAATCCTTTAGGGTTGTACGCTTCAATTTTTCGTAAGCGCTCTCCATCCGTTCTGTACCTCTCCTAGGAAATCCAGGAAAATCCCGCCGCTGACGCCAAATGTTACGGTTACCCTTAGTCTCGCTGAGAGATGGACCGCTTAGTAGCCTGGATCCCTATTGCTAAAGAGGGGAGAAGCTGCTTTCCATAGTATTCTATATGAGTCTCGCAAATATAGAATAATCTCCCTTAGCTGCAGTACAGCTAGGATACCCTTCTGCCCACAAAAACGAGTCAACGCTGCGATTGAGGGTCAAACAAGAACTCAGGACTGGGATGCCCAGCCTGCTTTTTATTAAGGTTACATGCACACAGGGCACTCCCAGGGGGAGAGGGGGGGAAGCACAAAATCCCCCATCACACATTTAGATAGAGAGCACTGTCCTTTGACAGGCCACAATAGGATTACAGTACTTAAGATAACAAGTTTACAAGTTCATCTTATCAATTAGCAGTCTGGCTCCAGAGGTGATTAGACAATAGTTTCTAAAAGCTGAAAAAAAAAGAGTTAACTCTTTATGAAATGATACTTGTTACGGTTTTCTTGGAGCCCTTCTTAAGCGCTGGCTTGCTGGGTCAGGCATTGCTGCTGGGAAATAAGCTCTTCACAACAAAATAACTAATGCTTCTGTAACAGGTGTGTTTTGGTATGAGTAGGTACAGAAAGCTTGGAGGCAAGGGTAGCATCCAGGAAACAGCTACTGGCTCTGGAATCCACAATGGCAGTCAGCTCGATGGACTTATATACCAGTTGTAGGATGACAGGAATGGTAAGGTGAGAGGAGGTATTATATATAGATAGTTTGAGACAGATGGCTTGAAGTCGTGACATACCCATCTGAGGTCTTGCAGGACAGTCTTTTAAAACATGGCCAGGCTTGGCAAAGTAGAGGCAGAGGTGGGATGAACGTCTTCTGGCCCTCTCTATAGCTGTCAGTGGCCCAAAGTGATCAGCATAGGGTCGCCGAGCTCTTGAGTCCCAACTGAAGGGGATGTAATGCTAGCAGAAGGAAGAAAGGAGTCAGAACATCGAGGCAGTGGTGGTAAGAAACCTTGTTTTTATTGCCGTCTCTCACAGAATTGACGATCCAATTGTGTGACAGTCAGGAATAACCCCTCTAGGGTGGCAGGAACTCCAATCTGCCCTAGCTCATCCTTCAGGTGATCATTCAATCTGAGGTGGAACTGGTCAATGAGGGCCACGACTTTAAGGGCAGTATCAGGTGTGACTTCACGGAACTCCATTTTGTAGTCCTCTACTGGTCTTTTTCCCTGTCTCAGGGATCTGAGGGTGTTCCCTGCTGTGACGGAAAGTAATGGATCACTGTAGAGGGTTTTCATTGCTGTTATGAAGGACTCCCAAGTCTCCAAGATAGGACTTCTAGTATGCAGCAATTGATGAGCCCATGTCTGTGGATGACCAGACAGCAGGGAGATGGCAGTGTGCACTTTGACAAAGTCCGTGGCATAGGTACGAGGCTTGAGTGAAAAAAGTAGTTCACAAGAGGCGACAAAGGCACGGTAGTCAGAGCACTTGCCTGTGAACTTCTCAGGTAGGGCGATAGCGGGCTCAGGTACAGAGGCCTCACACAGGGGAGATGGTTGAGGAGGAGAGGGGGGGTAAAGCTGCTGCTGCAGCGGATTGCTGCTCTCTGTCTCACTTTCTCTGCAACAGGCTCTCCTGGCTTGCTTGTAACTCCTGAATGGCTTGTGTCATAGCGGTCAGCTAATGGGTAAGCGCAGCCAGTGGGTCAGGTGTTCTTGAGGGTTCCATGGTAGGGCTGAGTTATGTAATGGGAAGAGAAACTTCCTAAAGCAGGAACGGAACCCTGTAGCAGAAAACAATAAATAGAAAAAGTCCAAGGCGTCAAACAGGCAAGGATTGAAGCTGAGATCAAAGTCGGGAGTATCCAAGGTCAGGGCAGGCAGCAAAGAAGCAATGTCAAAAACAAGCCAAAGTGCTTAATCTCTGGGAATCAGCCAGCAGAATAACTCAGCAATAAGTGAGAGGGCTGTCCAGGTTTCAAACCCTGCAAGGGCCAGGAACGCCCCCGTTGCTCAGGAAACGCAGGTGCAGCAGTCACCTGAGAACCCATGGGAGACAAGGGTGTAGCCACAGAACACTTCCCTTGTCTTTCAGGAGCCGGGAACGTGTCTTGCATGGACACCCGCAAATACACGCAGCCGCACAAACACCCGGGAAAGCCATGACAGTCATGGGGGGGGTGCCACAACCGCACCTGCTGAGTCCCCATTGGTGCCCAGATAAGTGGGTACCCCTGGTACCACAACAAAGAGGTTTAGAAGCTGAAGGATGACACACGGAAGTGCGGAGGCTTGAAACAGAGGAGCTACAGAAATTTGTTTAGAAGCCGAAGGATGACACATGGTAGAGCTAAGGGATAGGGGGGGGAAAAAAAGTTAGAAAAAAAGTATAGGTATTAAGGATTGGTATTTAGTATAGGTATTAAGTATTGAAAAGCTTGAGCATAAAAAAACAAAGTATAAAAAAATTGTTTGTATACCTCTTTGTCTTTTAAATACAAATTAGAAAAATGCAACTGATGCAATTTTATTTTTCATGAGGCACAACATAATGTATATAAAGTAGTTTCTAGTGATATACCACTATTAATTTTCTATTGATAATCAGTTCTTAGGACAATGTTCAGTAACTGTCAAAAGAGAAGCCAGAACTTACAATTTCTGTATTCAGTGAGGATACAACTATCTTTACTTAGCAAAGTTGCACAGTTTGTGTGAATTTATCTTCACTGGGGACCATGGTCTATACAGTGTTCTGCTTGATTTTCCTCCTGGTGCTTTCTGAGCTTAATGCTCAGCCTTTGTCTCTTAAGCCAAGAAGAGACTTAGAGAAATAAAGTGCTGATGAGGATACATTTCATACTATTGTTGCAAAAGCAAAACAGATGAAAGAAACAATGAAAAACTAGCCAAATTGATTGCAATTGGAGCAGGAGGATAACAAATGGCTACATAGTGTTGGAAACAAGATGGTTGTGTCAGAGAGAGCTGATGGGTGAAACCGAGGATTTATAGAATGAGGTTTGAAGCTGATGGATGTGTCAGAGAGATGGTGGCAGAAACAGAGGATTTACAGAAAGTTGTTTAAATGCTGAAAGATGACACATGGAAGTGCTGATGGCTGAACCATAGAGGACCTACAGACAGAGGTTTAGAAGTTGAAGGATGAAACACAGAAGTGCTGAGGCTTGAAATAGAAGAGCTACAGAAAGTTGTTTCAAAGCTGAAGGATGACACATGGAAGACCTGAGGGATGGAGAAAAAAAAAGAAAAAAAGTGATAAAAAAGAAAGAAAAGTATAGCTATTAGAATAGGTATTTAATTAATGTAATTAGTATAGGTATACGCTATTAGGTTCCGGTAGGAGGAGCCAGTAGCAGGAGTTGCTGGTGTATCGTTCAATGTGAGCGTCCTAGAAGACCCCGATAAAACTGCCTGATTCTTGTGTGCCTGAAAACTGCACCCTGGAAAGGGTAAGCAGTAGTGCGCAGTTGGAACCCGTATTACCAGGCTATTGTGTCTATTGGCCCAGACACCCCCCTTGCACATTGCCTATCACTACGCTAAGACGGATATAATCTGCTCGGGACACTTGTGTGCTTCATTTCCGATGAGACGTGGGAGCCATGTTCAGCAAAACTGGGCAGCAATAACATTGTGGGGAGAAATTGGTCACAGCCAGGAGATCAAAACAGCCTGAAGCCGTGAGCTTGTAGTCCTTTTTGGAGTATCGAAAGTTGGAAAACAGCAGAGAGTCGAACCCACAGGCTGGGAAGCGACATGTCGATACAAGCTCAAAATGCAACGGAAACGCAAGTATAAGATTACCGCTGGCAGCAGGCTGTGTTCCTTTTGTTAAGAGGCTGCATATTATCTATACAGTAGAGAGCCGAACCCACAGGTTGGGTAGTGACATGTTGATATAAGCTCAAAAAGCAAAGGAAACACAAGTGTAAGAATACCGCCAACAGTGGGTTGTGTTCCTTTTTTTTTTTTTTTTTTTTTTTAAAGGCTGTGCATCACCATTTATACAGCAGAGAGTCGGACCCACAGGCTGGGAAGCAACACTCTGATATAAGCCCAAAAAAGCAACGGAAATGCAAGTATAATATTACCGTTAACAGCAGGCTTTGTTTTTAAGAGGCTGTGTATGACCACCTGAAGTAACATTGATAGCTGAAGGAGCCGAAGGAGCATTAACTGAAAATTAAGGGACACAGTGCAGGAGAAGGTTATTCAGTTAAGGCTGGAAAGTTACATATGGCCTAAAAGGTTTTAAAGGCTACAATCAACGTTAGCATAAGCACATATTTAGTCCTGATATAAGTCTATGTTTTTGAGAGACTATGTTTAGCTACCTTAAGATATAATGGATATCTGAATTTGGAATACATGACACGGCATATGGTCATGTTATGACGGTATCTGAAGTACTTTATGAAATATAGGAAAATGGCTATTTGTTTTGAGTGGAAGTTTATTACAATCAAAGGCTGAGAGATCGCAAAAAAGAGAGGTTATTGTGGTGGAGCCATCAGGATAGAGGCTTCATACAAGTATATATACTAAGGTCAAAGGATTTGTTACCGAAAAGAGGATTTAAGAGGGAAAGAAATAGCTATTTTTTGAAATAGGTGTTCATACGTTTGTTTTATTACAATAAAATATAAAATACGTTATGTGTGTTTATTATTACTAAAGCCCTAGCTAAAGGAAATTGACTCTATGCACAAACTGGAATCTGTTGAGTTCTAACATTTAATGAGAGTTCAGGATTTCCATTTAGGATAAATTATTCAATGGTTTATGTTTAGGGAGAGTAGCCATTTTTTTTTTTAACCGCTCAATCATAAGGTGATATTGTTGGAAATAACTAGCAAGTTCTTACACATTACAAGAAGGGTTTTTCTCTGTTAATATATATAGCTCTACAAGGTGATTGGATGGTATATGAGTAGAGGAAAAAGAGAAAAGAAATATATATATATATATATATATATATATAAATATATATATATCTTTAGAAATATAGAGTCTATAAGAAAGTTTAGCTCATAAGCAGGATATGAATAGTATCAACCATCTTTTAAACATAAGTTGGGATTCTTAGAGATTCTTTTGAGAGCACTAAATAAGATTTTTTTCACCCTGAATTAATTCCCCAAGTAGGGATAATTAACACATAAAAGAAGTAGAAGTTTTATATATAATTTCACAAATATAAAAGGGATATTGAAGTGTTTGTTTTTCTTATTGTTTTTAAATATTCCTGTTCCATATATGGATAAATACATTACCAACACACCAAGTAGCACAATGTCTAAAAGACAAAAAACACAAGAGAAAAAACAGAATGTCACTAGGAAGTCACAGAGTGAAATCTCCTTAGATGGAGGAGGTGAAGAGGGCTCACTCTCAGGGGAAGGAGATTGGGTGGTTAGGAAACTTTCAGAGATGTTTATCCCGCGTTTTGATAAGATTCAATCTGAAGTCTCTAAATTAGCAGAAGATTTAAAAAGAATTTCAGGGAGAATGCAGGAAGCAGAGGAAAGAATATCTGAGCTAGAAGATAATCAGAATAGATTAAAACAGATACAAAATAAGAACAGTACTCATATTTTGGATTTATGTGCAAAAATTTAAGATTTAGAAAATAGAGCACGTAGGAACAATGTAAGAATTATAGGTTTACAAGAAGGTGGCATTGATAAAAATATACAAGAATTTATGTCAATACAGTTACCCAGGATACTAGGGGTTGAAGAGAATGATTTACCATTGAGGATAGAAAGAATTCATAGAATAGGAACAGTAAGGCAGAACTCCATTGAACAAAAACCTAGATCAGTAATTGCTAATTTTTTAGACTTTGAAGATAAAGTTAAACTGATAAATTTATATAGGAAGAAAGGTAGCCTGGAATATGAGGGGAGAAAGTTGTTAATGTTCAGTGACTAATGGAAACATTAAATAAGAGAAGAAAGATGACCCCATTGTGTTCAAGCCTAATAGCAGCAGGACATAAAGTGGTGGTTATATACCCAGCTAAACTGAAATATGTGGGTGAAGAAGGTATAAAAATCTTTGAAGACCCGGAAGAAGTTAAGCACTTTTTTAAAATAGTTTAAGATGGGGGCGGAGTTAGCTGCAGAAGCGGATGGTCGCATCTCTATTGAGCTCCCGGCTCTGGATATACTAAAGGGATTCCTATACTTTATTTTTTGGTTCAAAGTTACTTAGAGACGATTCCCAGCCACACATATTTCTCAGGCATGAGTCCGGGAGCATACAAAAGCTCATTATCACTTGTTTACTAGACAAACTGCTGAGCAAGCTGGTCATCCGAGAACTCCAAGATGGAGGTGATCTCATGGGAGAATGAAGTCATAGCACTTGTGGATACTCATTTCTGCAACTTAATGCACGTACTCGCAGATGCATTTGAGCACGTACCGCCTGCTACCGTGCACCCAGACCTATATGGAGGATAATACTCGCATTTGCCCTAAAACATCTTTGTCCGAGATCACGCACACCAATTTCATACAAGCTGAAGGGATCCTTCCTGTGCAAGGCACCCAGCTACCGGCCGCCACTACAGTCACCGCTTTAGGCTTTACGGCGTCCCAACATGTGCAGCAGTTTTCCCAACTGCTGATACCTACCAGATTTGTGCTGCCGCCGGAATCTAGCTCGGGTCCGCAGCATGGAGATCTTCTTCCTCCGCCTGCTCTCTCCTCGGTCTGGGAGTTGTGCGGCGATGTGGTCATACCGAGTGCTTGCCTACCTTCTTTGAGCACTGTGCATGTAGCCTCCGCTGATGGCTGCAGAGTCATGGACGTTCTCCCCTTGCTGTGCGGCTCTGGTGCTGGTCTAGGGGTGACAAAGGAACAAACATCGGCTATGGTCATGCTGCTATGTGGTTGCGGTACTTCCTATCCTTGTTGGGACTCTCCTGCTTGGGCTCCTGGCTCTCTGTGCAAAGCGAACTTATTGTCTCTCACTTGGGATCCAGGAGGTGTGCTTTTGCGAGTGGTGCCATTGGCAGGTCCCTGTAAGAGACTGAATCCTATTCCTACAAAGTCTGGTATTGGCTAGAGAATCTTCACCAGGCCATGCACTTTGCGACAGTTATAGTATTTGAGGAATCTGAACATTTACCCTCTCATTGACTAGTGGGACTGCTTGTCGTACTAATATATATATCTTGCATGCCACTGCTATACTATAGCAATAAGACTTCTTGTTTTCTTTTCTACAATAGCTCTATAATTATGTTTTCAAATGCTGAACTGAAGTACTATGTGTTTATAGATTAACATAAGCTGCTCTCTTGAAAATTTGTATGTTCCCTGTTATGTCTAGTTTAATTTTATATATCTCTCAGCGAAAGGTTTTCTTTATGAAAATATTCTTTATAAAGGGGACAAGAATTATAGTACACCCTTGTTTAAGGCTAATATCAGGTTAGTCAGGCCAGCGCTTCAGCATGTACAGTGGGGGAAACTTTTGCAGCGATAGTGACATTTCGAGTTTCTTGAACTATACAATGTTCCTGTGTTTGAGGAGCGAGCCACTCCCCACTACTATGTCTGTCTCTTAGAACGTTATCTATGCACTCCTAATACCAATTAGTTGTAATATAGTAGTATGTATGCTTATTTGCTATTATAGGCCAAATATGTGTAGCTTTTCAACCATGATGATAATCGTAAGATATAGGTTTGCTTTCCCAGAATATGTCCTATCTATAGCCTAACTTTTACTAGCCTTGGTCATGGTCATACTGTGAGAAATCTTAACCAACATTCAACCGTCCCAGTCTCCTAACAGCCTAGTATAAATATTGAACTACCCTTCAGGAGGTCTTTAAGTTAAAATGATCATATGTTATATAGCTATAACAGTCCCTAGAGGTATATATGTGTGGAGGCAATGCTTATCTTTTCATGTTATAGATATACATTTATCTTATACATCCCTAGTAAACATAGGTGGCTATCCCTTGGTCAACGGCCGAGACCAAGGGGTACAACTAATTACTGTTTGGGACTCCTAGAATAAAGACATTTCTATATTTAGTGAAATAGATATTGGAAAATGAAAGCATTGAAACGGCACTGCAAGTGTAAATTGAACACACATCCACCTTAACTTCTAGGGGGGATGGTTTTAGTATCTCATATAGTTCTGCTATCATAGAAATAAAACCAATGCCTTACATTCTATAGTTGGAAAAAACAGGTTCCGTCCTGTCTAGTTTGGCATACGTTTATGCCATCTCACTTGTGAGTATCCTGCTATCTGTGTGTGCTGTTCGCTCTATCCTGCTTCTTAGTGACACCACGATACTGTCCCATAAGGCGCCTCTCTTTATCTTCTGTTCCCACAGATACATTCTATAGTTACACTTTGAAGGTAGAGGCTTTAACGTACTATTCTTATTTTTTAATAGAGAGGCTGACCCTAAGAAATTAAGATATTAAACTATTACACTGATAGACATAGTAAAGAGAGTATCCTAGAGTCTATATCTCATGTTAATTTTCATATAGTTCTGCTATCATAGAAATAAAACCAATGCCTTACATTCTATAGTTACACTTTGAAGGTAGAGGCTTTAACGTACTAGTCTTATTTTTTAATAGAGAGGCTGACCCTAAGAAATTAAGATATTAAACTATTACACTGATAGACATAGTAAAGAGAGTATCCTAGAGTCTATATCTCATGTTAATTTTCATTATTAATTAACTAAACCTGCCATATATAGCATTCCACTGATAGGACCTATTCATTTACTAATGGGGCAGGCCTGCCACTGGGTATAGGGCCCGTACCCAGGTGGCGAAGTTAAAACATATACAAAAAAGAGGAAAATAATCTTCTAATATTATAGTTCTATTACAATTACACTTCATTTGGAGCCAACATAACTTTTGTTACCCCTCACTGCTGCAGAGATGACTGCATAACCAACATTTTTATTTAATTTCTGTTGTTGAATTTTCATATTCCCTATAACGGTACACTAGTAATAGGCTGGATTCCTTAATATGTGATTAATTTTAGATATATATGTGCCAGAATAAGATTGCAAATGACCATGCATTAATACATTTTACAAAGATATCTGGTGATATTATTTATGTGGTGGACATGTTTCCCCCCTTCCACCTCATATAGTACTCTGATGTCCTTGATTGGAACCTCCCTACTTGGAGAATTCATAACTTTCCATATCTCCATTTAATATCTCCTTAAACACCCAGAATTAGGTGGCCTAGGTTCCATCTTGCTTACCAATCTTAAACATTGTATATTGAAAGCCTATCTATTATATTACAATGGGTTTCAAAAACAAAATTTGAGAAAGCTTAAAAACATAATTTATGCTTACCTGATAAATTTATTTCTCTTGTAGTGTATCCAGTCCACGGATCATCCATTACTTGTGTGATATTCTCCTTCCCAACAGGAAGTTGCAAGAGGATCACCCACAGCAGAGCTGCTATATAGCTTCTCCCCTCACTGCCATATCCAGTCATTCGACCGAAACAAGCCGAGAAAAGGAGAAACCATAGGGTGCAGTGGTGACTGTAGTTTAATTAAAATTTAGACCTGCCTGAAAAGGACAGGGCGGGCCGTGGACTGGATACACTACAAGAGAAATAAATTTATCAGGTAAGCATAAATTATGTTTTCTCTTGTTAAGTGTATCCAGTCCACGGATCATCCATTACTTGTGGGATACCAATACCAAAGCTAAAGTACACGGATGATGGGAGGGACAAGGCAGGAACTTAAACGGAAGGAACCACTGCCTGTAGAACCTTTCTCCCAAAAACAGCCTCCGAAGAAGCAAAAGTATCAAATTTGTAAAATTTGGAAAAAGTATGAAGGGAAGACCAAGTTGCAGCCTTGCAAATCTGTTCAGAGGCCTCATTTTTAAAGGCCCAGGAGGAAGCCACAGCTCTAGTAGAATGAGCTGTAATCCTTTCAGGAGGCTGCTGTCCAGCAGTCTCATAGGCTAAACGGATTATACTCCGAAGCCAAAAAGAAAGAGAGGTTGCCGAGGCCTTCTGACCTTTCCTCTGTCCAGAGTAAACAACAAACAGGTTAGATGTTTGGCGAAAATCTTTAGTAGCCTGTAAGTAAAACTTCAAGGCACGGACTACGTCTAGATTATGCAAAAGACTTTCCTTCTTTGAAGAAGGATTAGGACATAATGATGGAACAACAATCTCTTGATTGATATTCTTGTTAGAAACCACCTTAGGTAAAAACCCAGGTTTTGTACGCAGAACAACTTTATCTGAATGAAAGATCAGATAAGGAGAATCACAATGTAAGGCAGATAACTCCGAGACTCTTCGAGCCGAGGAAATAGCCATCAGAAAAAGAACTTTCCATGATAGAAGTTTGATATCAATAGAATGAAGGGGTTCAAACGGAACCCCTTGAAGAACTTTAAGAACCAAGTTTAAGCTCCATGGAGGAGCAACAGGTTTAAACCCAGGCTTAATTCTAACTAAAGCCTGACAAAATGCCTGAACGTCTGGAACTTCTGCCAGACGCTTGTGTAAAAGAATAGACAGAGCAGAAATCTGTCCCTTTAAAGAACTAGCTGATAATCCTTTGTCCAAACCCTCTTGGAGGAAGGACAATATCCTAGGAATCCTAACCCTACTCCATGAGTAATTCTTGGATTCACACCAATGAAGATATTTACGCCATATCTTGTGGGAAAATTTTCCGGGTGACAGGCTTTCGTGCCTGTATTAAGGTATCAATTACTGACTCGGAGAAGCCACGCTTTGATAGGATCAAGCGTTCAATCTCCATGCAGTCAGTCTCAGAGAAATTAGATTCGGATGATTGAAAGGACCTTGTATTAGAAGGTCTTGTCTCAGAGGCAGAGTTCATGGTGGAAAGGATGACATGTCCACTAGGTCTGCATACCAGGTCCTGCGTGGCCACGCAGGCGCTATCAATATCACCGATGCTCTTTCCTGTTTGATTTTGGCAATCAGACGAGGGAGCAGAGGAAACGGTGGAAACACATAAGCCAGGTTGAAGAACCAAGGCGCTGCTAGAGCATCTATCAGTGCCGCTTCTGGGTCCCTGGACCTGGATCCGTAACAAGGAAGCTTGGCGTTCTGGCGAGACACCATGAGATCCAATTCTGGTTTGCCCCAACGGAGAACCAATTGAGCAAACACCTCCGGATGGAGTTCCCATTCCCCCGGATGAAAAGTCTGACGACTTAGAAAATCCGCCTCCCAGTTCTCTACACCTGGGATATGGATCGCTGACAGGTGGCAAGAGTGAGTCTCTGCCCAGCGAATTATCTTGGAGACTTCTGACATCGCTAGTGAACTCCTGGTTCCCCCTTGATGGTTGATGTAAGCCACAGTCGTGATGTTGTCCGACTGAAATCTGATGAACCTCAGTGTTGCTAGCTGAGGCCAAGCCAGAAGAGCATTGAATATTGCTCTTAACTCCAGAATATTTATTGGGAGGAGTTTCTCCTCCTGAGTCCATGAACCCTGAGCCTTCAGGGAGTTCCAGACTGCACCCCAACCTAGAAGGCTGGCATCTGTTGTTACAATTGTCCAATCTGGTCTGCGAAAGGTCATACCCTTGGACAGATGGGCCCGAGATAACCACCAGAGAAGAGAATCTCTGGTTTCCTGATCCAGATTTAGTAGAGGGGACAAATCTGTGTAATCCCCATTCCACTGACTGAGCATGCATAATTGCAGCGGTCTGAGATGCAGGCACTATGTCCATCGCCGCTACCATTAAGCCGATTACTTCCATGCACTGAGCCACCGTGGGGCGCGGAATGGAGTGAAGAACACGCCAAGCATTTAGAAGTTTTGATAACCTGGACTCCGTCAGGTAAATTTTAATTTCTACAGAATCTATTAGAGTCCCTAGGAAGGAAACCCTCATGAGAGGAGATAGAGAACTCTTTTCTTCGTTCACTTTCCACCCATGCGACCTCAGGAATGCCAGAACTATCTCTGTATGATATTTGGCAATTTGAAAGCTTGACACCTGTATCAGGATATCGTCTAGGTAAGGAGCCACCGCTATGCCTCGCGGTCTTAGGACCGCCAGAAGTGAGCCCAGAACCTTTGTAAAAATTCTTGGGGCTGTAGCCAACCCGAATGGAAGAGCTACAAATTGGTAATGCCTGTCTAGAAAGGCAAACCTCAGGAACTGATGATGATTCTTGTGAATCGGAATGTGAAGGTAGGCATCCTTTAAGTCCACTGTAGTCATGTACTGATCCTTTTGGATCATGGGTAAAATGGTTCGAATAGTTTCCATCTTGAATGACGGAACTCTGAGGAATTTGTTTAGGATCTTTAAATCCAAAATTGGTCTGAAGGTTCCCTCTTTTTTGGGAACCACAAACAGATTTGAATAAAACCCCTGTCCTTGTTCCGTCCGCGGAACTGGATGGATCACTCCCATTACAAGGAGATCTTGTACGCAGCTTAGGAATGCCTCTTTCTTTATCTGGTTTGCAGATAATCTTGAAAGGTGAAATCTCCCTTGTGGAGGAGAAGCTTTGAAGTCCAGAAGATATCCCTGAGATATGATCTCCAACGCCCAGGGATCCTGAGCATCTCTTGCCCACGCCTGGGCGAAGAGAAAGAGTATGCCCCCTACTAGATCCGTTGTCGGATAGGGGGCCGCTCCTTCATGCTGTCTTAGAGGCAGCAGCAGGCTTTCTGGCCTGCTTGCCCTTGTTCCAGGACTGGTTAGGTTTCCAGGCCTGCTTGGATTGAGCAAAAGTTCCCTCTTGTTTTGAAGCAGAGGAAGTTGATGCTGCACCTGCCTTGAAATTTCGAAAGGCACGAAAATTAGACTGTTTGGCCTTTGATTTGGCCCTGTCCTGAGGAAGGGTATGACCCTTACCTCCAGTAATGTCAGCAATAATTTCTTTCAAACCAGGCCCGAATAAGGTCTGCCCCTTGAAAGGAATGTTGAGTAATTTAGACTTTGAAGTCACATCAGCTGACCAGGATTTGAGCCATAGCGCACTACGCGCCTGGATGGCGAATCCGGAATTCTTAGCCGTTAGTTTAGTCAAATGAACAATGGCATCAGAAACAAATGAGTTAGCTAGCTTAAGAGTTCTAAGCTTGTCAACAATTTCAGTCAATGGAGCTGTATGGATGGCCTCTTCCAGGGCCTCAAACCAGAATGCCGCCGCAGCAGTGACAGGCGCAATGCATGCAAGGGGCTGTAAAATAAAACCTTGTTGAATAAACATTTTCTTAAGGTAACCCTCTAATTTTTTATCCATTGGATCTGAAAAAGCACAACTGTCCTCAACCGGGATAGTGGTATGCTTTGCTAAAGTAGAAACTGCTCCCTCCACCTTAGGGACAGTCTGCCATAAGTCCCGTGTAGTGGCATCTATTGGAAACATTTTTCTAAACATAGGAGGTGGGGAAAAGGGCACACCGGGCCTATCCCACTCCTTACTAATAATTTCTGTAAGCCTTTTAGGTATTGGAAAAACATCAGTACTCACCGCCACTGCATAGTATTTATCCAGCCTACACAATTTCTCTGGCACTGCAATTGTGTCACAGTCATTCAGAGCAGCTAATACCTCCCCAAGCAATACACGGAGGTTCTCAAGCTTAAATTTAAAATGAGAAATCTCTGAATCAGGTCTCCCCGATTCAGAGACGTCACCCACAGACTGAAGCTCTCCGTCCTCAGGTTCTGCATATTGTGACGCAGTATCAGACATGGCTCTTACAGCATCTACGCGCTCTGTATCTCGTCTAACCCCAGAGCTATCGCGCTTGCCTCTCAATTCAGGCAATCTGGATAATACCTCTGACAGGGTATTATTCATGATTGCAGCCATGTCCTACAAAGTAATCGCTATGGGCGTCCCTGATGTACTTGGCGCCATATTAGCGTGCGTCCCTTGAGCGGGAGGCGAAGGGTCCGACACGTGGGGAGAGTTAGTCGGCATAACTTCCCCCTCGACAGACCCCTCTGGTGACAATTCTTTTATAGATACAGACTGATCTTTACTGTTTAAGGTGAAATCAATACATTTAGTACACATTCTCCTATGGGGCTCCACCATAGCTTTTAAACATAATGAACAAGTATCCTCTGTTTCAGACATGTTTGTACAGACTAGAAATGAGACTAGGAAGCTTGGAAAACACTTTAAAGCAAGTTAACAAGCAATATAAAAAACGTTACTGTGCCTTTAAGAGAAACAAATTTTGACAAAATTTGAAATAACAGTGAAAAAAGGCAGTTACACTAACAAAATTTTTACAGTGTATGTAACAAGTCAGCAGAGCATTGCACCCACTTGCAAATGGATGATTAACCCCTTAATAACAAAAACAGAATAATAAATGACAAAAACGTTTTTTAAACACAGTCACAACAACTGCCACAGTCTACTGTGATTGTTACCCTCCTCAAACACGACTTTGAAGCCTTTTGAGCCCCTCAGAGATGTCCTGTATCATGCAGAGGGAAGCTGAATGTCTCTGTCAGTATTTTTATCTGCACAGAAAAGCACTAAAATAGGCCCTTCCCACTCATATTGCAACAGTGGAAAGCTTCAGGAAACTGTTTCTAGGCAAAAATCAAGCCAGCCATGTGGAAAAAAACTAGGCCCCAATAAGTTTTGTCACCAAACATATATAAAAACGATTAACATGCCAGCAAACGTTTTATATTACACTTTTATAAGAGTATGTATCTCTGTTAATAAGCCTGATACCAGTCGCTATCACTGCATTTAAGGCTTAACTTACATTAATCCGGTATCAGCAGCATTTTTCTAGCAAATTCCATCCCTAGAAATATATTAACTGCACATACCTTATTGCAGGAAAACCTGCACGCCATTCCCCCTCTGAAGTTACCTCACTCCTCAGAATATGTGAGAACGGCAGTGGATCTTAGTTACTTCTGCTAAGATCATAGAAATCACAGGCAGATTCTTCTTCTAATGCTGCCTGAGATGAAACAGTACACTCCGGTACCATTTAAAAATAACAAACTTTTGATTGAAGTTAAAAAACTAACTATAATACACCACTCTCCTCTTACTACGTCCATCTTTGTTGAGAGTTGCAAGAGAATGACTGGATATGGCAGTGAGGGGAGGAGCTATATAGCAGCTCTGCTGTGGGTGATCCTCTTGCAGCTTCCTGTTGGGAAGGAGAATATCCCACAAGTAATGGATGATCCGTGGACTGGATACACTTAACAAGAGAAAAACTCATATATATTTGTAAGATGTGTATCCATGTGCATTGTGCTCCTTTAATGTTGTTGTATACATACTATATTTTAACAAATCAGAGTACCATTTGCTTTTCCTTAGTCTACTCCTTCATTCATTCACTTAGTCATATACCCATTCATTCCCTCATTCATACACTTACTCATCTATTTACTCAGTAACTAAACCACTTCTTTAGTTACACATTGAAGTTTTGATTCAATTTTCTATAGACTATTGTTCCCTAAATACTGTTATAGATCTCTGGTGAGTTGTATACCAGAGACCTCTAGCGCGGGTTATCCTCGAATATACAGCACAATTAATTACAGTTCTTTAAAAATCTGTGACAACTTTGTATATGTACTAAAATGTTGGTCTTTCTTGCTTATCTTTCAAAGTTCATTATCTCTGTATATCTTGGTATACATGTTTATATTATGCTTATATGTTGTTTACTTACTGAAGAAAAGATGTAAAGCAAGAAAAAAAAAAAAAAATTTGAGGTCTACTTTGGACTTGGAACTCTGAATATGACATAATCTGGACTACTATTATCCTGGAAATGGAATATACTGTATGCTTTGCTATATTTTAGTTCATTATGTGATGTTATGCTTCTCATGCTTATATGTCATATCAATATAAACCTCAATAAAAATTATTTAAACAAAAAAAAAATAGTTTAAGATATAGTGATGAGATGGAATAAATATAAGAAGTTAGGGGTTTTGAAGACCTTGGTTATATATTGTAAGAGTTTGAATCATAAAGTTAATAGGAAACAAGTGATGGGTAAAAATATTTATTATATTAGAGCTTTTTTTCTTTCTTTTTTCTCTCTTCCAGTTTCCCTCCCTCCTTTTCCACCTCCTATGCTTATTGGCTGTCTCGGATGCCTTTAGAATATGCTCCAATGTTTTATACATATCCATTTAATAACTATATAGTAGGGTAACTGAAAAATTTAAGATAATTTCATGGAACGTTGGAGGGATTACATCCATATTAAAAGGAAGGCAATAATAAAATATATGAAAAAATTAGGTACAGACATTGCTTTAATTCAGGAGACCCATTTAAAAGAGATTGAAAATTTGAAACTAAAATGTTATTGGATAGGTGAAATTATTGCAACTGACTGCAAGGCAAGGAAGAAAGGAGTTGCTATACTTATTAACAAAAATGTAAATTATAGAATTTTGGAAACAATTATAGAAGCCAACGAACGTATAGTTACTATTAAAATAGAAATTAATTCTGAAGTCTTTACAATATGCAATGTATATGGGCCCAATGAGCATAATAAGACATTTTGGGATGAATTACAGTGTAAATTAATGGAATATCTAGATACAAAAATAATTTTAGGAGATGATTTTAATATGGCCCCCAGAATGCCAATAGATAGATTTCAGTCTGGAACTAAAAGGAATCTAGGTAAGCACTCTCGAAGAGAAACCAAGATGTTTAAAAATATATTTGCCAATATAGGTTTATGTGTCGCATGGAGACATAGGAATCCGGTAGCCCAGGAATACACTTGCATTTCAAAAACTCATAAGTCATATTCAAGGATAGATCTATTGTTGGTTTCAGAAAAATGAATACCAACAATTACAGATACAACCATATATCCTATAACATTATCAGATCATGCACCAATAGGTTTAGTATATGGATCACAAATCAAGAAAGGGAATAACTTTTTCCCCCCCCAAATATTTGGCAGAAAATACAGAATTTTTTAATTTTAAAAAAAATAAGTTAAACGGGTTTGAGAACACTAATATCCAACACATAAGGGAACCATTATTATATTGGGAAACTGCAAAAGCGGTCTTAAAATCAGAAATGATTACGTTTATGGCCTATGAGAAAAAGAAACTAGGTAAACGAGACCAACAGTTATTAAATACCTTAAATAATACATTTAATCAATATTTAAGAGATGCCTCCATAGAGAACTGGAATAAATACATATTGGCTAATAACCAAAGGAATCTATTTTTGATGCAAAAATCCATGCAAGAGGAGATTAGGGGTAAAAGTAGATTCCAGAGATTCGGTAATAAGACTGGTAAATATCTGGCAGGTCTAAATAAAATACATAAGAAAAAAAACAGTCATAGCCAATTTTAAAAGAGATGATATTAATATATCTTCTCAAGAAGGGATTTTAAAAGCTTTTAAGGAATATTATTCAGATATATATAGAACATAAGGAATAAATCAGGAAAGAAAAAGGAAGTTTTGGGATAAAGTTAGAGTTCCTTAAATCCCTGTAGTCCAACTGGACTGGTTAAATCGCCCGATAGAGTTGGAGGAAATATTTGGGAATATTAAATCCCTACCTGTAAATAAAGCTAGTGGCCCGGATAATCTACCAAACGAGTTCTATAAATTAATGAATAGCGAAATAGCACCAATTTTGGAAAGGGTTTACAATTATGTATTTTCTTCTCTTCAGAAACCTATAACAGACAGCTTTATGGATTCTACTATTATATTTCTACTTAAACCAGGGAAAGACTATCAGGATATGGCATCTTATAGACCAATCTCATTACTAGACTCGGATTTAAAGATATTGACAAGTATTATAGCAGATAGGTTACAAAAAGTGATTCCAACTTTAATACATCCAGATCAATCGGGGTTCATAAATGGTAGATCATCTTTCTATAATATTAGAAGAGTTACTAATGTCATCTCATATGTATGGGCTAATAAAGATAAACTTAATAATAATAAATCCTCTCCTTTTTTAATAACATTGGACGCACAAAAAGCCTTTGACTCAGTAGAATGGGATCATCTTTTTCAGACTTTGAGTATGTTTGGGTTTAAAGGTAATATTTTGGAATGCATCAAGAATTTATATTCCTCCCCAAAGACCGCTTTTTGCATAAATGGTCAACAATCAGAATATATAGAAATGTTTAGAGGTACCCGGCAGGGATGTCCCCTCTCACCAATATTATTTGATTTGGCTCTTGAACCACTAATGTCTCAGGTCAGGGAAACTATTGAAGGTATAAGGATTGGGAGCACTGATTTAAAAGTAGCAGCATATGCAGACGATATGTTAATATTTTTAAGAAATTCTAAAAACATAATTTATGTAAGAACTTACCTGATAAATTCATTTCTTTCATATTGGCAAGAGTCCATGAGCTAGTGACATATGGGATATACAATCCTACCAGGAGGGGCAAAGTTTCCCAAACCTCAAAATGCCTATAAATACACCCCTCACCACACCCACAATTCAGTTTAACGAATAGCCAAGCAGTGGGGTGATAAATAAAGGAGTAGAAAGCATCAACAAAGGAAATTTGGAAATAATTGTGCTTTATACAAAAAATCATAACCACCATAAAAAGGGTGGGCCTCATGGACTCTTGCCAATATGAAAGAAATGAATTTATCAGGTAAGTTCTTACATAAATTATGTTTTCTTTCATGTAATTGGCAAGAGTCCATGAGCTAGTGACATATGGGATATCAATACCCAAGATGTGGAGTCTTCCACTCAAGAGTCACTAGAGAGGGAGGGAATAAAAATAAAAACAGCCATATTCCGCTGAAAAAATTAATCCACAACCCAAAACAAAAATAAGTTTATTTCATCTTTGAAAGAAAAAAACTTAAATCAAAAGCAGAAGAATCAAACTGAAACAGCTGCCTGAAGAACTTTTCTACCAAAAACTGCTTCCGAAGAAGTAAATACATTAAAACGGTAGAATTTAGTAAATGTATGCAAAGAGGACCAAGTCGCCGCTTTGCAAATCTGATCAACTGAAGCTTCATTTTTAAAAGCCCACAAAGTGGAAACTGATCTAGTAGAATGAGCTGTAATTCTCTGAGGCGGGGCCTGACCCGACTCCAAATAAGCTTGATGAATCAAAAGTTTCAACCAAGAAGCCAAGGAACTAGCAGAAGCCTTCTGACCTTTCCTAGGACCAGAAAATAAAACAAATAGACTGGAAGTCTTCCTGAAATCTTTAGTAGCTTCCACATAATATTTCAAAGCTCTTACCACATCCAAAGAATGTAAGGATCTCTCCAAAGAATTCTTAGGATTAGGACATAAGGAAGGGACAACAATTTCTCTACTAATGTTATTAGAATTCACAACCTTAGGTAAAAATTGAAAAGAAGTCCGCAAAACTGCCTTATCCTGATGAAAAATCAGAAAAGGAGACTCACAAGAAAGAGCAGATAGCTCAGAAACTCTTCTAGCAGAAGAGATAGCCAAAAGGAACAACACTTTCCAAGAAAGTAGTTTAATGTCCAAAGAATGCATAGGCTCAAATGGAGGAGCCAGTAAACCCTTCAGAACCAAATTAAGACTCCAAGGAGGAGAAATTGATTTAATGACAGGCTTAATACGAACTAAAGCCTGTACAAAACAGTGAATATCAGGAAGTATAGCAATCTTTCTGTGAAATAAAACAAAAAGAGCGGAGATTTGTCCTTTCAAGGAACTTACAGACAAACCCTTATCCAAACCATCCTGAAGGAACTGTAAAATTCTAGGAATTCTAAAAGAATGCCAGGAGAATTTATGAGAAGAACACCATGAAATGTAAGTCTTCCAAACGCTATAATAAATCTTTCTAGAGACAGATTTACGAGCTTGTAACATAGTATTAATCACTGAGTCAGAGAAACCTCTATAACTCAGAACTAAGCGTTCAATTTCCACACCTTCAAATTTAATGATTTGAGATCCTGATGGAAAAAACGGACCTTGAGATAGTAGGCCCGGCCGTAACGGAAGTGGCCAAGGCGGGCAACTGGACATGTGCAACAGATCCACATACCAAAACCTATGTGGCCATGCTGGAGCCACCAGCTACACAAAAGACTGTTCCATGATGATTTTGGAGATCATTCTTGGAAGGAGAACTAGAGGCGGGAAGATGTAAGCAGGATGATAACACCAAGGAAGTGTTAGTGCATCCACTGCTTCCGCCTGAACATCCCTGGACCTGGACAGGTATCTGGGAAGTTTCTTGTTTAGATGAGCGGCCATGAGATCTATCTCTGGAAGACCCCACATCTGAACAATCTGAGAAAACACATCTGGATGGAGAGACCAATCCCCTGGATGTAAAGTCTGGCGGCTGAGATAATCCGCCTCCCAATTGTCTACACCTGGGATATGCACCGCAGAGATTAGACAGGAGCTGGATTCCGCCCAAGCAAGTATCCGAGATACTTCTTTCATAGCTTGGGGACTGTGAGTCCCACCCTGATGATTGACATAAGCCACAGTTGTGATATTGTCTGTCTGAAAACAAATGAACGGTTCTCTCTTTAGCAGAGGCCAAAACTGAAGAGCCCTGAGAATTGCACGGAGTTCTAAAATATTTATTGGTAATCTCGCCTCTTGAAATTTCCAAACCCCTTGTGCTGTCAGAGATCCCCAAACAGCTCCCCAACCTGAAAGACTCGCATCTGTTGAGATCACAGTCCAGGTTGGCCGAACAAAAGAGGCCCCTTGAACTAAACGATGGTGATCTATCCACCATGTCAGAGAGTGTCGTACATTGGGATTCAAGGATATTAATTGTGATATCTTTGTATAATCCCTGCACCATTGATTCAGCATGTAAAGCTGTAGAGGTCTCATGTGAAAACGAGCAAAGGGGATCGCGTCGTTGCTGCAGTCATGAGACCTAAAACTTCCATGCACATAGCCACTGAAGGGAATGACTGAGACTGAAGGTGCCGGCATGCTGCAACCAATTTTAAACATCTCTTGTCTGTTAGAGACAGAGTCATGGACACTAAATCTATCTGGAAACCTAAAAAGGTGACCCTTGTCTGAGGAATCAAGAAACTTTTTGGTAAATTGATCCTCCAACCATGTTTCCGAAGAAACAACACTAGTTGATTAGTGTGAGATTCTGCAGTATGTAAAGACTGAGCTAGTACCAAGATATCATCCAAATAAGGAAACACTGCAATACCCTGTTCTCTGATTACAGATAGTAGGGCACCCAGAACCTTTGAAAAGATTCTTGGAGCTGTTGCTAGGCCAAATGGAAGAGCAACAAATTGGTAATGCTTGTCTAGAAAAGAGAATCTCAGAAACTGATAGTGTTCTGGATGAATCGGAATATGAAGGTATGCATCCTGCAAGTCTATTGTGGACATATAATGTCCTTGCTGAACAAAAGGCAGAATAGTCCTTATAGTCACCATCTTGAAAGTTGGTACTCTTACATAACGATTCAAAAATTTCAGATCCAGAACTGGTCTGAACAAATTTTCTCTCTTTGGTACAATGAATAGGTTGGAATAAAACCCCAAACCTTGCTCCTGAGGAGGAACTGGCATGATTACCCCTGAAGACTCCAGGTCTGAAACACACTTCAGAAAAGCCTGAGCTTTTACTGGATTTACAGGGATGCGTGAGAGAAAAAATCTTCTCACAGGAGGTCTTACTTTGAATCCTATTCGATACCCTTGAGAGACAATGCTCTGAATCCAATGATTTTGGACATATTTTATCCAAAAATCCTTGAAAAACCTTAATCTGCCCCCTACCAGCTGAGCTGGAATGAGGGACGCACCTTCATGCGGACTTAGGGGCAGACTTTGGTTTCCTAAAAGGCTTGGATTTATTCCAAGTTGAGGAAGGCTTCCAACTGGAAGTAGATTCCTTGGGAGGAGAATTGAGATATTGTTCCTTATTCTGACGAAAGGAATGAAAACAGTTAGAAGCCTTAGATTTACCCTTAGGTTTTTTTATCCTGAGGCAAAAAAACTCATTTTCCTCCAGTGATAGTTGAAATAATAGAATCCAACTGAGAACCAAATAAATTATTACCTTGAAAAGAAAGAGATAGTAATCTAGATTTAGATGTCATATCAGCATTCCAAGATTTAAGCCACAAAGCTCTTCTAGCTAATACAGCTAAAGACATGGATCTAACATCAATTTTGATAATATAAAAAATGGCATCACAAATAAAATTATTAGCATGTTGCAGTAAGCGAGTAATGCTAGATATGTCAGGATCCAATTCTTGTTGCGCTAAATTCTCCAACCAAAAAGTTGAGGCAGCCGCAACATCAGCCAAAGAAATAGCAGGTCTGAGAAGATGACCTGAATATAAATAGACCTTCCTTAGATAGGATTCAAGCTTCCTATCTCAAGGATCCTTAAAGGAAGTACTATCTTCCATAGGAATAGTGGTACGTTTAGCAAGAGTAGAAATAGCCCCATCAACGTTGGGGATTTTTCCCCAAAACTCTATAGATTTTGCTGGTAAAGGATACAATTTTTTAAACCTTGAAGAAGGAATAAAAGACGTACCTGGCTTATTCCATTCCCTAGAAATCATATCAGAAATAGCCTCAGGAATAGGAAAAAAACCCTGGGGAAACCACAGAAGGTTTAAAAACAGCATTTAAAAGTTTATTAGACTGAACGTCAATAGGACTGGTTACCTCAATATCCAAAGTAATTAACACTTCTTTTACTAAAGAACGTATATATTCTATTTTAAATAAATAAGTAGATTTGTCAGTGTCAATGTCTGAGGAAGGATCTTCTGAATCAGAAAGATCCTCATCAGAAGAGGATAAATTATTATATTGCTGGTCATTTGAAATTACATCAGCTAAATGAGAAGTTTTAAAAGACCTTTTACGTTTATTAGAAGGTGGAAATGCAGACAAAGCCTTCAGAATAGAATCAGAAACAAATTCTTTCAAATTTACAGGTATATCATGTACATTAGAAGTTGAAGGAACTGCAACTGGCAATGTACTATTACTGATGGAAACACTATCTGCATGTAAAAGTTTATCATGACAACTATTACAAATGACATTTGGTGGAATAATTTCTACACTTTTACAACAAATGCACTTAGCTTTGGTAGAACCGATGTCAGGCAGCAATGTTCCAGCAGAAATTTCTGAGGCAGGATCAGATTGGGACATCTTGCTCAATGTAAGAGAAAAAAACAACATATAAAGCAAAATGATCTATTTCCTTATATGACAGTTTCAGGAATGGGAAAAAATGCAAAAGCATAGGCCTCTGATAGAGAAAAAAAGCAAGAGGCAAACATCAATGGGGTATTGAAATAATGAAAAAAATTTGGCGCCAAGTATGACGCACAACGTAACGTAAACTTTTTTGGTGCCAAAAAATAACCGGAAATGACACACTCGCGTCACTAATGACGCCGCTGTGTGAAAGGTCTCGGCGTCACGTATGACGCCGGAAATGACGAAGTTGCGTCATAAACGTCTTTTTCCGCGCCAAAATTTTTTTCGCAACAAAAATGACGCAATAAAGTTTAGCATTTGACGCACCCGCGGGCCTAATACCCGCAATAGCAAGAAGTAGTCAATTGAAAAAAAGACTAAAACCCCAGGTAAGAAATACATTTCTTAAAATGTTTAAATTCCCCAAATATGAAACTGACAGTCTGCTGAAAGAAATACATGAACCTGACTCATGGCAAATATAAGTACAATACATATATATAGAACTTTATATAAATGCATAAAGTGCCAAACCATAGCTGAGGTGTCTTAAGTAATAAAAAACATACTTACCAAAAGACACCCATCCACATATAGCAGATAGCCAAACCAGTACAGAAACAGTTATCAGTAGAGGTAATGATAAATTGAGAGTATATTGTCGATCTGAAAAGGGAGGTAGAAGATGAATCTCTACGACCGATAACAGAGAACCTATGAAATAGACCCCCGTTAGGGAAATCATCGTATTCAAATAAGTGATACTCCCTTCACGTCCCTCTGACATTCGCTGTACTCTGAGAGGAATCGGGCTTCAACAATGCTGAGAAGCGCATATCAACGTAGAAATCTTAGCACAAACTTACTTCACCACCTCCATAGAAGGCAAAGTTTGTAAAACTGAATTGTGGGTGTGGTGAGGGGTGTATTTATAGGCATTTTGAGGTTTGGGAAACTTTGCCCCTCCTGGTAGGATTGTATATCCCATATGTCACTAGCTTATGGACTCTTGCCGATTACATGAAAGAAAAACAGATTCCACTAATATCGGAAATAATAGAAACATTTGGGTCATTCTCCGGGTATAGAGTCAATATACAAAAATCAGAGATCCTCTGGCTACTAAAACAGAGGGGCTCTATTATAAACCCTAATTTTAAGGTAGCAGATACATATATAAAATATTTAGGAGTAGATTTTTCTAATATACCAGGTGACTGTTATAAGTTAAACTATGAGCCCTTACTTTTTAAAATCATAGAAGAGGTTAAGAGATAGGCACATTTGCCAATAACCCTTGTGGGGAAAATTAATATGTTTAAGATGATAACAACACCTAAACTTTTATACTTAATGCAAAACCTACCATTAAAAATCAAAAACAAGGATTTATTACTTATTAAAAAAGCTCTAATTCAACTTCTAAAAAACTAGAATATCATATGCAAAGCTTTCCATCTCAAAAGAATGGGGTGGAATGGGGGTAACCTGATCTAAATTTATATAATCAGGTTTTTTTGGTAAAAATGGTCCTGGCTTGGATTGCCAACAATAACAGTTTTTTAGATTTAGAGCTAGAAGAAAATTTAGTAAAACCTTTTAGGTTAAATTCCTTAATACAAATAGATTACAAAAGGCTACCGGATAGCGTTAAAAAATTGGATAATATAGTAAATCTTATAACAGCTTGGCAAAAGATATGTAAGATTTTCAAAATAGATTTTCACTTTTCAAAATTTTTACCTTTAAGAGGGAACCCTGAAGTGATGATTAACGTTGAATTATGTCAGGGCTGGCAGGAAAGAGGACTTATTTATATATATCAGATAATCGATAACGAGAAGAAATGCATTTGGGACTTTAACTATTTGAAAGATAAATATTGCTGGGAGAATACACAATTTTTTATATACCTCCAGCTGAGACATTATTGTAACACACTTGGAAAAGTAATTTACATAATTGACAACTGGGATAATTTGATTCCAATAATGAATTTATTCTCCCAAGGTAGCACTAAATGCTCATTATTATATAATAAACTCAATGATAGAATTAGGATGAAATACATATATGAATCAATCAATAAATGGTTGAGAATTCCTCCAGAGCTTGAAATAACTAAGGAGGATATAAGAGAAAGCATGAATAGAACAAGGAAAGCTACCTTATTATCTAATGGAGAGAGTCACAAGCTAAAATATTGCATCATGTATATCTAACCCCTTACGTTTTGGCTAAATGGGGTAATTCGCAAGACAATTTTTGTAAGAAGAGATGCAGATATGAAAAAGCAGACATAGTACACTGTATGTATTCATGCCCTAAAATTAATACCTTTTGGTTAAAAATAACTTATTGGTTAAACAAAAAATGTAAAATCAATGTGGACTTTACTTTGAAGGAAGTTCTCTTCCTAGTAAAGGGTTCAGTTTATGGGTCGCTTACTCGCTTATTAAACACAATAATTTTAATCGTCAGAAATATGATACTATGTGAATGGAACTCCAAAAAGAGTTTGAGTATAAAGATCTTTTTAAGGCGAATACAACAACAAATGACCTATGAACAATTCGATACAGATAATCAATCGGAAAAACAAATCGCAAAATTCATGTCTAAATGGGACTTATATATAAGATCATTAGATCTCCCAATGCAACAAATTATTATTAAGCCATTTGAAAATTCTATATATATCCAAGAGGAACAACTTAGGGGGAATTGGCGGACGTAAGGAAGGATAGGGATGGGAACTGGGAGTTTGAATGCTCAAATTTCAGTTATTTATATATATATATAATTTTTTTTTTTCTCTTCTTGCTCTCTATACAAGATGGAAAAATGTATTTAACAGCTAAATACATCAGGGAGCAGGAGGTGATATTAAGTTTTCATTTTTTTTAAAATGTATTTGTAGAAACAAACAAGTTCCTATATATAATTAAAAAGAGAACGGTTTCATTAAAAGGAAGAACATAAATGATGGGATACATCATAACAAAGTGCATGGTAGATTTTTGGTAGATACGCAGATGCGGATGTGTTAGTGTGCAACATATTGGGTTGTAAAAATCTACAAGGTATATATTGTATGTACTGTGCTGATATAAAATACTTACATATTATTTATAGACGCAAGAGGAAAATGCTGCAATTTAACATGTTATTCAAAGTTGGATGTATCACTCTGCTTTTGAGATTGTAACTAAAACGATTCTCAATAAAAATTGAATGAAAAAAAAAAAAAAGTATAGGTATTAAGTATTAAAAAGCTTGAGCATAAAAAAATAAAAAAGTATAAAAAATAGTTTGTATACCTTTTTGTCTTTTGAATACACATTAGAACTGATGCAATTCTAATGTTTATTAGGCACAACATAACGTATATAAAAGAGATTTCTAGTGATATACCACTATTAATTTTCTATTGATAATCAGTTCTTAGGACAAAGTCCAGTAACTGTCAAGAGAGAAGCCAGACCTTACAATTTCTGTATTCAGTGAGGATACAACCATATTTACTTAGCAAAGGTTGCACAGTTTGTGTGAATTTATCTTCACTGGTGACCATGGTGCTTTCAGAGCTCAATGCTCGGCCTCTGTCTCTTAAGTCAAGAGGAGACTTAGAGAAAGAAAGTCCTAATGAGGATAACTTTCATACTATTGTTGCAAAAGCAAAACAGATGAAAGAAGCACAAAGAAACCCCCCCCCAAAAACTATCAAAATGGATTGCAATGGGAGCAGTAGGATAAAAATAAAATAATTACTGCATCATTAGTCTGCAAATACTCTAAAGCAAGGACTTCTAGTAAAGGCCTACAATATAAATTCCATGGCATGGGTCTTCAATATATACGCTGCAAACTCACTAGTGCTGGGACCCTCATTAAACAATGTACTGTAAGGTGCAGCATCTGATGCAAATATTTCTTCTGCTTGACCCGGGTGAAGAGATACCTGGTGATCTGAAATAAATTCAGATCAGACAAGCGCATTTCGCCAGCCGAATACTCGCCGATGGCAGATGTCCTTCAAGGATTTTTATTTTCCTAAACTGCATAACCTTTTCCTTTATTGCTCAGCTATTCAAATTAACAGTAAATAATTTAAATGTTTAACATAGAAACAATAGAAATAAATAAAGTGACCAATGAAATGCAACCCTAGTAGGTGTGATCTAAAGCAGACCAATTAGAAAAGTTAATTCTGTTACAAACTGTCCACAATGTATCAAAACTGCCTCTTTGATCTTTGGTGCTGGAAAATAAAGAGTTGTTTTGATCTTCATATATTAATCCATAAACTGAGAGGAAAAAAAAAAACATGAGTAAGAAAAATACAGAAAAAAAATTGTAACAAAGTTCATCTGGCGAAACCTGAAGAGGAGTATAGAATCCTGGAGAAGTTAAAGAAGTTCCAAAAATTAATTCTTGACCTTGCAGAGAATCACCTGGATGGGTAAGAGGTTCAGAATCTAAAAGAGGAAGGTGCTGGAGCTGAAAAATATATAAATACATTTTTTAAAATCTAAGGCCTAGATTTGGAGTTCGGCGGTAGCCGTCAAAACCAGCGTTAGAGGCTCCTAACGCTGGTTTTGGCCGCCCGCTGGTATTTGGAGTCAGTGATTAAAGGGTCTAACGCTCACTTTTCAGCCGCGACTTTTCCATACCGCAGATCCCCCTACGCCATTTGCGTAGCCTATCTTTTCAATGGGATCTTTCTAACGCTGGTATTTAGAGTCGTTTCTGAAGTGAGCGTTAGAGCTCTAACGACAAGATTCCAGCCGCCTGAAAATAGCAGGAGTTAAGAGCTTTCTGGCTAACGCCGGTTCATAAAGCTCTTAACTACTGTACCCTAAAGTACACTAACACCCATAAACTACCTATGTACCCCTAAACCGAGGCCCCCCCACATCGCCGACACTCGATTAAAATTTTTAACCCCTAATCTGCCGACCGCCACCTACGTTATATTTATGTACCCCTAATCTGCTGCCCCTAACCCCGCCGACCCCTGTATTATATTTATTAACCCCTAACCTGCCCCCCACAACATCGCCGCCAGCTACTTAAAATAATTAACCCCTAATCTTCCGACCGCAAAGCCCCGCCACCTACGTTATCCCTATGTACCCCTAATCTGCTACCCCTAACACCGCCAACCCCTATATTATATTTATTAACCCCTAATCTGCCCCCCACAACGTCGCCAACACCTGCCTACACTTATTAACCCCTAATCTGCCGAGCGGACCTGAGCGCTACTATAATAAAGTTATTAACCCCTAATCCGCCTCACTAACCCTATCATAAATAGTATTAACCCCTAATCTGCCCTCCCTAACATCGCCGACACCTACCTTCAATTATTAACCCCTAATCTTCCGATCGGAGCTCACCGCTATTCTAATAAATGGATTAACCCCTAAAGCTAAGTCTAACCCTAACACTAACACCCCCCTAAGTTAAATATAATTTTTATCTAACAAAATAAACTCTTATTAAATAAATGATTCCTATTTAAAGCTAAATACTTACCTGTAAAATAAATCCTAATATAGCTACAATATAAATTATAATTATATTATAGCTATTTTAGGATTAATATTTATTTTACAGGCAACTTTGTAATTATTTTAACCAGGTACAATAGCTATTAAATAGTTAAGAACTATTTAATAGTTACCTAGTTAAAATAATAACAAATTTACCTGTAAAATAAATCCTAACCTAAGTTATAATTAAACCTAACACTACCCTATCAATAAAATAATTAAATAAACTACCTACAATTACCTACAATTAACCTAACACTACACTATCAATAAATTAATTAAACACAATTCCTACAAATAAATACAATTAAATAAACTAGCTAAAGTACAAAAAATAAAAAAGAACTAAGTTACAGAAAATAAAAAAATATTTACAAACATAAGAAAAATATTACAACAATTTTAAACTAATTACACCTACTCTAAGCCCCCTAATAAAATAACAAAGCCCCCCAAAATAAAAAAATTCCCTACCCTATTCTAAATTAAAAAAGTTACAAGCTCTTTTACCTTACCAGCCCTGAACAGGGCCCTTTGCGGGGCATGCCCCAAGAAGTTCAGCTCTTTTGCCTGTAAAAAAAAACATACAATACCCCCCCCCAACATTACAACCCACCACCCACATACCCCTAATCTAACCCAAACCCCCCTTAAATAAACCTAACACTAATCCCCTGAAGATCTTCCTACCTTGTCTTCACCATCCAGGTATCACCGATCCGTCCTGGCTCCAAGATCTTCATCCAACCCAAGCGGGGGTTGGCGATCCATAATCCGGTGCTGAAGAGGTCCAGAAGAGGCTCCAAAGTCTTCCTCCTATCCGGCAAGAAGAGGACATCCGGACCGGCAAACATCTTCTCCAAGCGGCATCTTCGATCTTCTTCCATCCGGAGCGAAGCGGCAGGATCCTGAAGACCTCCAGCGCGGAACATCCATCCGGACCGACGACTGAACGACGAATGACTGTTCCTTTAAGGGACGTCATCCAAGATGGCGTCCCTCGAATTCCGATTGGCTGATAGGATTCTATCAGCCAATCGGAATTAAGGTAGGAATTTTCTGATTGGCTGATGGAATCAGCCAATCAGAATCTAGTTCAATCCAATTGGCCTCGCATTCTATTGGCTGATCGGAACAGCCAATAGAATGCGAGCTCAATCTGATTGGCTAATTGGATCAGCCAATCGGATTGAACTTGATTCTGATTGGCTGATTCCATCAGCCAATCAGAAAATTCCTACCTTAATTCCGATTGGCTGATAGAATCCTATCAGCCAATCGGAATTCGAGGGACGCCATCTTGGATGACGTCCCTTAAAGGAACAGTCATTCGTCGTTCAGTCGTCGGTCCGGATGGATGTTCCGCGCTGGAGGTCTTCAGGATCCTGCCGCTTCGCTCCGGATGGAAGAAGATCGAAGATGCCGCTTGGAGAAGATGTTTGCCGGTCCAGATGTCCTCTTCTTGCCGGATAGGAGGAAGACTTTGGAGCCTCTTCTGGACCTCTTCAGCACCGGAATATGGATCGCCAACCCCCGCTTGGGTTGGATGAAGATCTTGGAGCCAGGACGGATCGGTGATACCTGGATGGTGAAGACAAGGTAGGAAGATCTTCAGGGGATTAGTGTTAGGTTTATTTAAGGGGGGTTTGGGTTAGATTAGGGGTATGTGGGTGGTGGGTTGTAATGTTGGGGGGGGGGTATTGTATGTTTTTTTTTACAGGCAAAAGAGCTGAAATTCTTGGGGCATGCCCCGCAAAGGGCCCTGTTCAGGGCTGGTAAGGTAAAAAAGCTTGTAACTTTTTTAATTTAGAATAGGGTAGGGAATTTTTTATTTTGGGGGGCTTTGTTATTTTATTAGGGGGCTTAGAGTAGGTGTAATTAGTTTAAAATTGTTGTAATATTTTTCTTATGTTTGTAAATATTTTTTTATTTTCTGTAACTTAGTTCTTTTTTATTTTTTGTACTTTAGCTAGTTTATTTAATTGTATTTATTTGTAGGAATTGTGTTTAATTAATTTATTGATAGTGTAGTGTTAGGTTAATTGTAGGTAATTGTAGGTAGTTTATTTAATTAATTTATTGATAGGGTAGTGTTAGGTTTAATTATATCTTAGGTTAGGATTTATTTTACAGGTAATTTTGTTATTATTTTAACTAGGTAACTATTAAATAGTTCTTAACTATTTAATAGCTATTGTACCTGGTTAAAATAATTACAAAGTTGCCTGTAAAATAAATATTAATCCTAAAATAGCTATAATATAATTATAATTTATATTGTAGCTATATTAGGGTTTATTTTACAGGTAAGTATTTAGCTTTAAATAGGAATCATTTATTTAATAAGAGTTAATTTATTTCGTTAGATAAAAATTATATTTAACTTAGGGGGGTGTTAGTGTTAGGGTTAGACTTAGCTTTAGGGGTTAATCCATTTATTAGAATAGCGGTGAGCTCCGATCGGAAGATTAGGGGTTAATAATTGAAGGTAGGTGTCGGCGATGTTAGGGAGGGCAGATTAGGGGTTAATACTATTTATGATAGGGTTAGTGAGGCGGATTAGGGGTTAATAACTTTATTATAGTAGCGCTCAGGTCCGCTCGGCAGATTAGGGGTTAATAAGTGTAGGCAGGTGTCGGCGACGTTGAGGGGGGCAGATTAGGGGTTAATAAATATAATATAGGGGTCGGCGGTGTTAGGGGTAGCAGATTAGGGGTACATAGGGATAACGTAGGTTGCGGCGGTTTACGGAGCGGCAGATTAAGGGTTAAAAAAAATATGCAGGTGTCAGCGATAGCGGGGGCGGCAGATTAGGGGTTAATAAGTGTAAGGATAGGGGTGTTTAGACTCGGGGTACATGTTAGAGTGTTAGGTGCAGACGTAGGAAGTGTTTCCCCATAGGAAACAATGGGGCTGCGTTAGGAGCTGAACGCTGCTTTTTTGCAGGTGTTAGGTTTTTTTTCAGCTCAAACAGCCCCATTGTTTCCTATGGGAGAATCGTGCACGAGCACGTTTTTGAGGCCGGCCGCGTCCGTAAGCAACTCTGGTATCGAGAGTTGCATTTGCGGTAAAAATGCTCTACGCTCCTTTTTTGGAGCCTAACGCAGCATTTGTTTGAACTCTCGATACCAGAGTTAATTTTATGGTGCGGCCAGAAAAAAGCCCGCGGAGCGTTAACAGACCTTTTACCGCCGAACTCCAAATCTAGGCCTAAAAATGTATAACAGGGTAAGGGGAATAAAAGGTTGTCTCTTTAATAAAATCTAGATTATTCCTTCACAAAAGTTAGGATAATCCTAATTTTATTACAGAGATTCATATTTTGAGAATTTAAAGCTAAACTATATCAATCAAATAAAAGATGAGGGCTAGAATGAATTAGTTTAAAATAAAAAAAATTGTCTAAAGACTGAATCTGAAAACCAAACACATTTAGAATTTCTTGGAGAGGCTGATTTACAAAACGCTTTTGAAGCAGCAGCCCCCTGATAGAGTGGGAAGAAAAAAAATGGATCTATACCCGCTTTATTCATAATCCATTCGACCCACCTACTAATAGTAGTACAAGAAACTGGATGAGGAGGAGAATAAGAAATTAAAAGTTGATTAGAAGAAGAATTTCTAAAATAAATAAATGTGTACTACACATAAAAAAGGACTTTAAGAAAAAACATAATTTATGCTTACCTGATAAATTCCTTTCTCCTGTAGTGTAGTCAGTCCACGGGTCATCCATTACTTATGGGATTATATCTCCTCCCTAACAGGAAGTGCAAGAGGATCACCCAAGCAGAGCTGCTATATAGCTCCTCCCCTCTACGTCAAACCCAGTCATTCGACCGAAACCAAACGAGAAAGGAGAAACTATAGGGTGCAGTGGTGACTGGAGTTTAATTTAAATTTTAGACCTGCCGTAAAAACAGGGCGGGCCGTGGACTGACTACACTACAGGAGAAAGGAATTTATCAGGTAAGCATTATGTTTTCTCCTGTTAAGTGTAGTCAGTCCACGGGTCATCCATTACTTATGGGATACCAATACCAAAGCTAAAAGTACACGGATGACGGGAGGGACAGGCAGGATCTTTACACGGAAGGAACCACTGCCTGTAGAACCTTTCTCCCAAAAACAGCCTCCTAAGAAGCAAAAGTGTCAAATTTGTAAAATTTCGAAAAGGTGTGAAGTGAAGACCAAGTTGCAGCCTTGCAAATCTGTTCAACAGAGGCCTCATTTTTAAAGGCCCAAGTGGAAGCCACAGCTCTTGTAGAATGAGCTGTAATTCTTTCAGGAGGCTGCTGTCCAGCAGTCTCATAGGCTAAACGTATTATACTACGAAGCCAGAAAGAGAGAGAGGTAGCCGAAGCTTTTTGACCTCTCCTCTGTCCAGAATAAACGACAAACAGGGAAGAAGTTTGGCGAAAATCTTTAGTTGCCTGCAAATAAAATTTCAGGGCACGGACGACGTCCAGATTGTGCAGAAGTCGTTCCTTCTTTGAAGAAGGGTTAGGGCACAATGATGGAATAACAATATCTTGATTGATATTCCTGTTAGTGACTACCTTAGGTAAGAACCCAGGTTTAGTACGCAGAACTACCTTGTCTGAATGAAAAATCAGATAAGGAGAATCACAATGTAAGGCCGATAACTCAGAGACTCTTCGAGCCGAGGAAATAGCCATTAAAAACAGAACTTTCCAAGATAACAGCTTGATATCAATGGAATGAAGGGGTTCAAACGGAACACCCTGCAAAACGTTAAGAACTAAGTTTAAGCTCCACGGCGGAGCAACAGTCTTAAACACAGGCTTAATCCTGGCCAAAGCCTGACAAAAAGCCTGAACGTCTGGAACTTCTGACAGACGTTTGTGTAAAAGGATAGACAGAGCTGAGATCTGTCCCTTTAACGAACTAGCAGATAAACCCTTTTCTAAACCTTCTTGTAGAAAAGACAATATCCTAGGAATCCTAACCTTACTCCATGAGTAACTCTTGGATTCGCACCAATGTAAGTATTTACGCCATATTTTATGGTAAATTTTCCTGGTAACAGGTTTCCTAGCCTGTATTAAGGTATCAATCACTGACTCCGAGAATCCACGCTTTGATAGAATCAAGCGTTCAATCTCCATGCAGTTCAGCCTCAGAGAAATTAGATTTGGATGTTTGAAAGGACCCTGAATCAGAAGGTCCTGTCTCAGAGGCAGAGACCATGGTGGACAGGACGACATGTCCACTAGATCTGCATACCAGGTCCTGCGTGGCCACGCAGGCGCTATTAGAATCACAGATGTTCTCTCCTGTTTGATCCTGGCAATCAATCGAGGAAGCATCGGGAAGGGTGGAAACACATAAGCCATGTTGAAGACCCAAGGTGCTGTCAGAGCATCTATCAGTACCGCTCCCGGGTCCCTGGACCTGGATCCGTAACAAGGAAGCTTGGCGTTCTGGCGAGACGCCATGAGATCCAGATATGGTTTGCCCCAATGCCGAAGCAGTTGGACAAACACCTCCGGATGAAGTTCCCACTCCCCCGGATGAAAAGTCTGGCGACTTAGGAAATCCGCCTCCCAGTTCTCCACGCCTGGGATGTGGATCGCTGACAGGTGGCAAGAGTGAGACTCTGCCCAGCGAATTATCTTTGAGACTTCCATCATCGCTAGGGAACTCCTTGTCCCTCCCTGATGGTTGATGTAAGCCACAGTCGTGATGTTGTCCGACTGAAACCTGATGAACCTCAGAGTTGCTAACTGAGGCCAAGCCAGAAGGGCATTGAAAACTGCTCTTAATTCCAGAATGTTTATTGGAAGGAGTCTCTCCTCCTGAGTCCATGATCCCTGAGCCTTCAGGGAATTCCAGACAGCGCCCCAACCTAGCAGGCTGGCGTCTGTTGTTACAATCGTCCAATCTGGCCTGCTGAAGGGCATCCCCCTGGACAGATGTGGCCGAGAAAGCCACCATAGAAGAGAATCTCTGGTCTCTTGATCCAGATTCAGCATAGGGGACAAATCTGAGTAATCCCCATTCCACTGACTTAGCATGCACAATTGCAGCGGTCTGAGATGCAGGCGTGCAAAAGGTACTATGTCCATTGCCGCTACCATTAAGCCGATTACCTCCATGCATTGAGCCACTGACGGGTGTTGAATGGAATGAAGGACACGGCAAGCATTTAGAAGTTTTGTTAACCTGTCCTCTGTCAGGTAAATTTCCATTTCTACAGAATCTATAAGAGTCCCCAAGAAGGGAACTCTTGTGAGTGGCAATAGAGAACTCTTTTCTACGTTCACCTTCCACCCATGCGACCTTAGAAATGCCAGAACTAACTCTGTATGAGACTTGGCAGTTTGGAAACTTGACGCTTGTATCAGAATGTCGTCTAGGTACGGAGCTACCGATATTCCTCGCGGTCTTAGTACCGCCAGAAGAGAGCCCAGAACCTTTGTAAAGATTCTTGGAGCCGTAGCTAACCCGAAGGGAAGAGCTACAAACTGGTAATGCCTGTTTAGGAAGGCAAATCTTAGGTACCGATAATGATCCTTGTGAATCGGAATATGAAGGTAGGCATCCTTTAAATCCACTGTGGTCATGTACTGACCCTTTTGGATCATAGGTAAGATTGTCCGAATAGTTTCCATTTTGAACGATGGAACTCTTAGGAATTTGTTTAGGATCTTTAAGTCCAAGATTGGTCTGAAGGTTCCCTCTTTTTTGGGAACCACAAACAGATTTGAGTAAAACCCTTGTCCGTGTTCCGACCGCGGAACCGGGTGGATCACTCCCATTAGTAAAAGGTCTTGTACACAGCGTAGAAACGCCTCTTTCTTTATCTGGTTTGCTGACAACCTTGAAAGATGAAATCTCCCTTTTGGAGGAGAAGCTTTCAAGTCCAGAAGATATCCCTGAGATATGATCTCTAACGCCCAGGGATCCTGGACATCTCTTGCCCAAGCCTGGGCGAAGAGAGAAAGTCTGCCCCCCACTAGATCCGTTTCCGGATCGGGGGCCCTCACTTCATGCTGTCTTAGGGGCAGCAGCAGGCTTCCTGGCCTGCTTGCCCTTGTTCCAGGACTGGTTAGGTTTCCAGCCCTGTCTGTAGCGAGCAACAGTTCCTTCCTGTTTTGGAGCGGAGGAAGTTGATGCTGCTCCTGCCTTGAAGTTACGAAAGGCACGAAAATTAGACTGTTTAGCCCTTGGTTTGGCTCTGTCTTGAGGCAGGGCATGGCCCTTACCTCCAGTAATGTCAGCGATAATTTCTTTCAAACCGGGCCCGAATAATGTCTGCCCTTTGAAAGGTATGTTAAGCAATTTAGATTTAGAAGTCACATCGGCTGACCATGATTTAAGCCACAGCGCTCTGCGCGCTTGAATGGCGAATCCGGAGATCTTAGCCGTAAGCTTAGTTAAGTGTACTACGGCATCAGAAATAAATGAATTAGCTAGCTTAAGGACTCTAAGCTTGTCTATAATCTCATCCAATGGAGCTGAGCTAATGGTCTCTTCCAGAGACTCAAACCAGAATGCCGCCGCAGCCGTGACAGGCGCAATGCATGCAAGGGGTTGTAATATAAAACCTTGTTGAACAAACATTTTCTTAAGGTAACCCTCTAACTTTTTATCCATTGGATCTGAAAAAGCACAGCTATCCTCCACCGGGATAGTGGTGCGCTTAGCCAGAGTAGAAACTGCTCCCTCCACCTTAGGGACCGTCTGCCATAAGTCCCGTGTGGTGGCGTCTATTGGAAACATTTTTCTAAATATAGGAGGGGGTGAAAAAGGCACACCGGGTCTATCCCACTCCTTGTTAACAATTTCTGTAAGCCTTTTAGGTATAGGAAAAACGTCAGTACACGTCGGTACCGCAAAATATTTATCCAGCCTACATATTTTCTCTGGAATTGCAACCGTGTTACAATCATTCAGAGCCGCTAATACCTCCCCTAGTAATACACGGAGGTTCTCAAGCTTAAATTTAAAATTTGAAATGTCTGAGTCCAGTTTACTTGGATCAGATCCGTCACCCACAGAATGAAGCTCTCCGTCCTCATGTTCTGCAAATTGTGACGCAGTATCAGACATGGCTCTATTATTATCAGCGCACTCTGTTCTTACCCCAGAGTGATCGCGTTTACCCCTAAATTCTGGCAATTTAGATAGTACTTCAGTCATAACTTTAGCCATGTCTTGCAAAGTGATTTGTATGGGCTGCCCTGATGTACTTGGCGCCACAATATCACGCACCTCCTGAGCGGGAGGCGAAGGTACTGACACGTGAGGAGAGTTATTCGGCATAACTTCCCCCTCGTTGTCTGGTGAAATTTTCTTTACATGTACAGATTGGCTTTTATTTAAAGTAGCATCAATGCAATTAGTACACAAATTTCTATTGGGCTCCACATTGGCCTTTAAACATATTGCACAAAGAGATTCATCTGTGTCAGACATGTTTAAACAAACTAGCAATGAGACTAGCAAGCTTGGAAAATACTTTCAAATAAATTTACAAGCAATATAAAAAACGTTACTGTGCCTTTAAGAAGCACAAAAAACTGTCACAGTTGAAATAACAAAGAACCAAATTAGTTATAGCAACCAAATTTTCACAGTAAATGTATTAAGTTAGCAAAGGATTGCACCCACCAGCAAATGGATGATTAACCCCTAAGTACCCAAAAACGGATAACAATTTAATATAAACGTTTTTATCACAGTCAAAACACAGTCTCACAGGTCTGCTGTGAGTGATTACCTCCCTCAAAACTAGTTTTGGAGACCCCTGGGCTCTGTAGAGACGTCCTGGATCATGGAGGAAGAAATAGGAAGACTGTGACTGAATTTTAACTGCGCAATAAAGCGCTAAAATAGGCCCCTCCCACTCATAATACAACAGTGGGGAAGCTCAGTAAACTGATTTTATTCATAAACAAACGACAGCCATGTGGTAAAAATAATGCCCATAAAGTTTTATCACCAGTACCTCAGAAAAAAACGATTAACATGCCAGTAAACGTTTAAAAATAAAATTATGGCAGGAAGTAATGGATAAAATTTCAGACACGTACACCATGTCGGAATTAGCGGCATGGGCGCAGGGACACCCTGAACCATTCCAGAAAGTTTGGTTTTATTGGATACTGGGAATAAGGGGTAATAGAGGGTTGGAAGACTGAAAATGACAGATCAGGCGTTGATAGGGTGGACTTTTGGGTGGGGGGAAGACACAACTACATGAGGATGACACGGCCCTTTAAAGGACAGGGGCAACAATGATAAGAACCCACATAAACAAGTAGATTTTCACCTGTGATGAGATGTGTTAGGCTCCACCTGGGGGGAGCGGTTTGTTAGGGGGGGGGTACTGAGAAGTCTGTTATAAGGTTTGACGGTGGGACTGGTAGTCTGCGTTGTGTAATTTGTGATCAATACAGCAAAGGTAACTTGGAAATGCAGTACATGCGGGCTCCGCAGTTGGAGTATGTAATACTATAGATCCAGTACAATTTGTTCTGTGGAATGACCATGTTACTTATTGTGTCAAGATATTTTGTCCTGCTTCTGTTTATAATTATTTTGTTCGTTTATATTATGTGAAACCAATAAAAATTATTTCAACTAAAAATAAAATTATGAAATGTTATTAATAAGCCTGCTGCTAGTCGCTTTCACTGCAGTGGAGGCTCAAATATAACTTAAATGTATACAGTATTTTCTTAGTGAAGTTCCATTCCCTAGAAATACCTCAGTGTAAACATACATACATATCAGCCTGATACCAGTCGCTACTACTGCATTTAAGGCTGCACTTACATTACATCGGTATTAGCAGTATTTTCTCAGTCAATTCCATTCCTTAGAAAATAATATACTGCAACATACCTCCTTGCAGGTGAACCCTGCCTGCTGTCCCCTGTTCTGAAGTTACCTCACTCCTCAGAATGGCCGAGAACAGCAAGTGGATCTTAGTTACGACCGCTAAGATCATACACAAACTCAGGTAGATTCTTCTTCTAATGCTGCCTGAGAAAAAAACAACACACTCCGGTGCTGTTTAAAATAACAAACTTTTGATTGAAGAAATAAAAACTAAGTTTAACAACCACAGTCCTCTCACACGTCCTATCTATTAGTTAGGTGCAAGAGAATGACTGGGTATGACGTAGAGGGGAGGAGCTATATAGCAGCTCTGCTTGGGTGATCCTCTTGCACTTCCTGTTAGGGAGGAGATATAATCCCATAAGTAATGGATGACCCGTGGACTGACTACACTTAACAGGAGAAATAAGGGTAAAAGAAAGAAGACATGGGGGGGATCTTTATCAAAGCGTCAATCTCGGTGCATTTGCTGGCGTCAATACGCTCGCCAGACATCGTTGCCGCGGATCCATATACGATGCCCTCATTTATAATTTAAAAAAAAAAACACTTTAAAAACACATGCATCAAGTACGGCATGATGAGCATCGGACTTTTAACTAACAGTCATCGATGTCGCGGTTATTCAGGTTTTTCACAACTTTATTTATACCATTTTATTACTGTCCATGAACAAACATTTCTCTAAAGCTAATCTTTTATTTCTCATCTGTTAATGTCCAAGAAATAGATTGATTTATACCTCAACAAACAATATCTCATGATATGCTTTTATCGCTTTTTTTTTTTTATATAAATGATTATTAATGCTAGAATTTGTACATACTTGTGTGTAATATATATATATGTGTGTGTGTGCAAATCTTTTGTTGTCTTTCACATCTCTATGTTCATTTATACCACTATATGTGTATAGTGTAAATGTATTATTATTCTGAGCAGGAATAATTTCCAATATAACATGTAATCAGGGTATCATATGTATTTATTTGCAATCAATGGATATTTTAAGAGCTGGGACAGTTTTCTCTCTGTACCTGTGTAACCCCTCCTGATTGCAATCTAGGTTTTAAAAACCACCCCTACACAGGTGTTATAAAATGGACTGGCATATAAGATGACATTTCTTACTGAAAAAAAAATTCAAGAGAAGGAAGAAATACACAGAACATAGCATAACAGTAAAGAGATGATTTTAATTTTTGCTGTATCTGAATCATGACAATTTAATGTTAGGTGGGCTATCAGAATAAGATTATATTTAACAAAACATCAATTCGAATTTTAAAATCCTGGTCTAAAATATTACACTGTGTGTCCTAATGTCAGCATCAATGTTTATCTTTAATACTAATTTCACTTATACATACTTTCAAAAGTATAATACACAATGTAACAAATTGCACTTACAAGTTCTGATGAGTGATCAATGAGACAAGTATCAAGCAATTTGATTAGTTAGTGATAGTTTAAAATGTATATTTGAATCAGATTGGCTGATGTCATAAATCATGTGATTATGCATATTCCAATCAAAAGTGGTTGAAAAATTCACTAGTGTGTGGGTTGTTTAGGAGTTTGCGTCATAATTGGGGCGAAATGGAGAGTGGGACTTTTATTACATGGCTTAAACATGGTGCAAATAGATTTTTCCAAAAAATAAAAAGGAATTTAGCCATATTATGCTGTGTATTTCATTTTTATCTCTTCATCTATTAGTGCAACAAGTTTGGGGCAAAACTTTGCAACAAATTTGTAGAAATAATATTGTCCCCTTGCTTTGTAATGAGTGACAAAGTTGTAACATAATCCATAAGTAGTAATGTACAGTATTTTTAATTTGTATCCCTATATCTACTAGTGCACCAAATGTGGAGCAATAATATTGTTTGATTTAGAAAGGGTATACAATTTTTTTTTTAAATTATTTTTATTAAAGAGAAAAGGAGGTCAGAAACAGTTACAATTAGCCTTTAGATATACAAATAACATATCAAATGCATCACATAGAAGTTGGTATACTTGATTTGACAATATTACATTTGATTTTCTTGTAGCTTATTTCTGCATAGAGATTAGATGTTGATAGTTATCAGAGTTTTGTCGTTCCCTTCTCCTTCAACTCTCTTATTTTTGTTTTATTTTCCTTTATACATTTATAACTTAACACATTACTTTAACATGTAACCTCACCCGCAGGTGGTTCCAAGTGTACCGTGGAATTTGGCACGATTCCCCAGAGTTGGGGGGGAGAAGAAAAAAAAAAAATTAAAATATTATTCCCTGAGGGTCTCTCTCCCCCCACCCCTCTCCCAGCCTGGGTCTTAGATTTCCGGCCTATATTATTTGTGAGATTAGGATCTCACCCTGTCTGTCATCTACCGCTGCCGCGTCTTTGTCATATAATGCTGTCCATTCTCCTCTTAGGGATGCCTCTAGGAGAGTTTCCGTCTGGGAGAATGGGCCAAGTATCTGCCTTTGTATTGTGGGGGTCTGTTTTTTCAAAAAAGGTCCCCATTTTGTTAGAAAAGGTCTTAGTCTATGGTCTGTGTCCAATCTGACGTCAAATTGCTCTGTGAATAAATGTTTAAATAGTTTGCGTTTAAATTGTCCCATAGTTGGTGGTTTTCTAACTGTCCATAAGCATAGTATGCAGTGTCTGGCAAGTAGCGTCGTCAATGTCAGCAGTGCGTGATATTTGTGAGGAACATCACGCCATCTAAACAAGCATATCTGATCTAGTTGTAGATCAATTGAGATATCTAATAAGTTTTTAAGCCAGTATTGCAATCTGGCCCAGAACTGTCTCACCAGAGAGCAGAAATAAAAATAGTGTGGGACATCTGGAGCCGCGGCTCCACACTTACCACAAGGGTATACAATTTTAATAAAAATTTCTAATTTACTTTTATTATGCAATATACTTCTTTCTCTTGCAGCATCAAACATAAGCTTTCTGTGTTTTCAGACTCCCATTGATTTCTATGGCATCCGCGGCCTCAAGGGTGGCGGATTGAAAACTAGGTACGCTGCGTCGGAATAGACGAAAGCGTACCTGTTAAAGGTTTGTTAAATTTTCAAAAGGTCAAATAGAGTCGAATGTGAATTAGAAACATCTGTAATGATGCAAGCATCGATATGTGTCGGATTTAGATCTCAGGAGCGTATATTACGTCACATTTCAACATTTGACGATCTTGATGCTTTGATAACTACGGAGGATCAATCTCGCGAAAAATACGACGCAGGATTCAAGCGTATTTTCAGTTGACGCTTTGATAAATATCTCCCATGGATTTTGTTCTTCTAGAATTAGAAAAAATAACTGAGGAGAAAACATTTTAGAGGGAAAATCAATAGCTCTGACATCGGAGACTCTTCTACAAGATAAAAGACAAAGAAGAGTAGCGAGTTTACAAGAAAGTTGTTTAAAGGGACGGTCAAGTTAAAAAAAAAAAAAAAAAACTTTCATGATTCAAATAGGGCATGTAGTTTTAAACAACTTTCCAATTTACTTTAATCACCAGTTTTACTTTGTTTTCTTGGTATTCTTAGTTGAAAGCTAAACCTAGGAGGTTCATATGTTAATTTCTTAGACCTTGAAGGCCGCCTCTAATCTAAATGCATTTTGAAAGTTTTTCACCAGCAGGGGGCGTTAGTTCATGTGTTTCATATAAATAACTGAGCTCATGCCCGTGAATTTACCGAGGAGTGAGCACTGATTGGCTTAAATGCAAGCCTGTCAAAAGAACTGAAAAAAAGGGGGCAGTCTGCAGAGGCTTAGATACAAGATAATCACAGAGGTAAAAAGTGTATTAATATAACTGTGTTGGTTATGCAAAATTGGGGAATGGGTAATTAAGCGATTATCTATCTTTTAAAACAACACACATTCTGGTATTGACTGTCCCTTTAAGAGAGAAAGATTTGTTAGAAGACCAGGATTGAAAAGGAGAGAAAATTAAGTTAACGTCCCAAAAGAAAGAATATTTAGCAGAAGGAGGTCTTTTAAACTTAAAGGATTACTTTCTGTTATAATTTTTAAGCTAAACAACTAACATATTAAAGTTAATAAACATTAATTAAAACCTACTGACCTATATTTTCTCCAAAACGAAGTTTGATAACGTTCAAAAAGTTATATCTTTTATTCGCCGATGATGTCACGTTATCCTGCCCACTATTTTCAGCACTGCATGTTCAAAATACTTAAACCAATAACTTTGTGTTTAAAGCGCCATTTTGAAACCTAGGTATTGTAAACGGATTGGTACAGAGCAAAGGATACCCACGGAGTGGGTTTGGAAAACAATTAAATTTGCAGACAAGATTTCTGACATACGGTAGAGATATGTTAATGAAATGCTATTGATAAAAAGCGTATTTGGGGTAGTTAGTTAGTAACAGGCATAGAAAAGATTTACTTACAGCGGCCATTTAAAGGGACAGTCAACCCAAAAATTATTGTAACCTATTTAGATTAGTTAATTAACGATCTGTATCTCAATTTTCATCTAAATAAACTTTGGCAGAAAATACACTTACTATATCTCATCTGGCCGTTTTGAAATGGCCGCCTGACCCCTCCTTCTCCGACGTCTCCCAAAAGCTCCCACTAGCACAGGATCCTTTCCTTTCGTCCCTGCGCGCTCCTGCGTCTTCCTTCATTCAGTTCAGTGAGAGACACGCTATTACATGCACAGGGCATCACTGAGATCATAAATTTCAAAACAACGATTAAATACAAAGAGTTGGCAGCACCGCTGCCAGTACATAATCTCTGGGTTTTATATTTTCAGGTACATCAGCCATAACTCTCACCACTGTCTAATAAATCTCATCTATTGTATATCTTGTAGCATTAATTAAATGGTCTGTTCACTGCCTGCATTTAAACCATGTATATAAGGAAAGGGCTGCTCTATTGACGGTGAGATATAGGCACATTATGCATTTATACATCAGGGCTGATCTGTGCTTCTAGCGCTGTGTATTACAGAGAATGAGAGGCAGCGAGTGCCGGGCAGGAACAGCTTGTAGACCCGGTTATTGCCGTTACAAGCACAGACCCACATCACATAGCCGCCTGCCCGGCACTCACTGCCTCTCATCTGCCCCTCCTGCCCTCCTCTTGCTGTTCTTCCATGCACATAGCCCGCAGCTTGCGGAGAGACGAACTGGCTCCACTTTCTATATTAGCAGTCTATTTTAGCCTAGAAACCTCCTCTATAACCAGGAGCATCAAATCGTGTGAACATTTACTGAGTATACCACACCACCTCTTACAGAAATCAATGTTGTTGCGGCCTAGTGTGGGGATGTTCCTTACCCTAAACCCCCTAGGGATAAACTTTAGTTTGTGATATTTAGATAGATAAACTGCATGCAAATGGAAATCTCTCCTTTTTCTCTAGGTGTAACAGTTTATGATAAATATTAGTGGGGGTCTCACCTTTGGTTTCCTGCAGCTCCTGTAAGTCTGCCTTGCAACGAATACGCGCTGCATCTGCTTCAGAAATTGCAACTGTCAAGGATACATTACTGACTATTCTTACTACAGACACGTCCACGGACTGGATCACTAAACTTCGCACACAAGTTGATAAATACAAGCATGACCTGTTAGCATTTAAAAAAAAAGAAGTTTACAACAGTAGAGAACGACTACAGGGATAAAAAGGTTTACAGTTGGCTCTTTGGCAGAGATAATAATCCTTGGGTAGGACGTAGGAAACAACCATTTAATAAGACCAGAAGGGTTAATTTTTCGACTATTGACAGTAGCGGAGGTGACTCCTCTGACGGGGACGCTCAAACTAAACAGAATCCCACATCCAGTGGGGTTATAACTCGACCTTCTCAGAAGCCCCCTTTATCCCAGGCCCCAGAGGCAGACGCCTCAGGAGGGGGAGGGGCTACAAAAAGAATCAAAAGAAAACAAAACAATAGTTTATAACCTTAGTTCACGCCCTCTTACCACTGATGAAATCAGTGTACTTAACAAAGGCTTATCCTTTGTACCTACCCCGAAGTGTGACTTATTTGATTTGTGTGTGGACATGGGACAATTTCAAAGACAACTCAAACTTAGAGATTTCTTTAAGGATAAAGGTGAATATGTACATAAACCTTTTAGGGCTGCAAGCACCTTTGAACCTCCCAACACACACTCATCTATTAAGACGTTTCATCATATTTGTACTTCCACTGTCTCTGAGTTACATCAATCCCTACCACGACATAGGGACAATCTAAATAAATCTGAGAGACTAGTGATTAAGTCCCTGTCTACTGACAAGGACATAGTGATCAGGCCAGCGGACAAGGGAGGAGCCACAGTTATATTGGATTACTCCCAATATAGAACTGAGGCCATGAGACAATTACATGATACAGCCACTTACCGTAGACTACACACGAATCCTACCAGAATGTACAAAAAAGAAATTGATGAATTTCTTAACCTGGCTTTTCAAGCTGGTGTTATTGATGAGGACAC